>NC_135265.1:92039589-92352858 GCF_051311805.1 Agelaius phoeniceus | reverse complement strand
TACAATTTGCCTTCTTGGTCCCTTCTCTATTCCTGCAGGCCCCTAAATACTCCTGCAAGCAATCCTTATTTTCTCAATAGCCTTTTATCTCTTCCTGTTGTTCTTGTAAAATAATCCAATGCTTTCTAATACATGATCCTGGGAGAATTCAAGTGTATCAAGTATAACATCCTCTTGGTATTTTCCATTCAGCCTCCTGTGTCTCTGTGCTAGGTTTTGGGCTTTTGGTGTTTACACAGCCTGTCCAGCAGCATTACCTCCTTTCTCCCTGACAACAAATTACTGGCATACGTGTGAGCACTGTGCCCTCCTCCCTTGCTGAAGCATAAGCTCTCTACCTGCCAGTGGGGGGAACTTTTCTTCTCTGCAAAAATGAATTGACTGCAGTCTCCCCAAGGGAAGCTTTCCAAGTGCTTTTCAAGATAAAGCAATTGTTCTGTTTGTCTCTCTGTTTCATAATCTTGGAGAGTCTCCTTCCTGTGAGTTATCATATAAAGATGTGCCTCTCTGAGAGAATATCTGTACTCCACAGACACTTTTTACAGTGTAGGAGCTTCCTGCTGTTCAAGTTTTTTTCCTTTGACATGGCAGGCAGTCCTATATTCAGTTCTCTGGATGCTACAAGTTTTCACCACTGTCCACAGAGAGCACCGAGCTGCCACACACGATTCTCTCTCTGCAGTGCAGGGAAGCTCCTGAGATTCCTGTATGTTGCCCTGGGTAGTTCTTCAGGGTGGGTCTGACCTCAACAGGTGCTGAAAGTGTGATGTAGAAGCCTCCTGTGGGTGTTCTGGTCAACCTGCTGCTTCTTTGGTGTGTGCACACAGTCTCCCTATATCTCAGACATTGCTGTGCCTTCAGTAACAGGTCCAGGTCACTAAGTCCATTGGGAATAGTTGAAGTGGGAGCCCCTTTACAGCCAGTGAGCATTGATTCAGGCTGGCAGACCACCCCTGAAGTTACAGGTGCATAGGATGTAGGCCATTAAAGCTAATAAAAAGGTAGAAATGTTGGTTTTGCTTAGCTGCTACTAGACAAATGGCAGCCTCAGCTTTTTCTACCCATCAAAAAGAAAATTGGTGTATTTTATCAAGTAAAAGGTATTGTCATAGCTCAAAACAGGAGTTATGTCTCTGATGTGAAATTCTGCAATTCCTATGAATTGCTTAAAAGTGCATTTAAGTGCTTAAAATATTAGTAGTACTGAAAATTGCTAGCTCAAAGCTGTAATAAAAACATTATTTTTCACAGAGCAATAGGATCATGTGATTATTAAAATTGGAAGGGAGCTCAGGAAGTCTCTCTTCCAACCTGCTCCAGGCAGGGTCAACTGTGAAATCACACTAGGCCGCTCAGAACTTCTGCTGGTCTGGTCTTGAAAATCTCAGAAAATGGAGACTGCACAGTTTGCCTGCTGACTGCCTTCATGGTGAAAACTTTTCTTCTACTTTTCTCAGTTCTGAACCTCTCTTGTTTCATTTTATTACCTTGCTTCATCTCTTCATTGTAGAGAGCTGGACTCCATCATCTTCACAGTCTCCTTCTTAGCATCAGAAGACTGCTACCAAGTACCTGCAAAGCCTTCTCTTCCCCAGGCTGAACCTGGCCCATCCCTCCTCCTTCCTCCACAGGGCACCTGGTCCAGCTCCCTCTACCTTAGTGGCTCTCTGCTGCACTTGCACCAATTTAACATCATCTTTCCTGTGTTGGGAAAACCCCAAACTGTACAAATTCCCACAGTCTCTACAATGGACTACAGTGTCTAAAGTCTGTGGTACAATTTCCTGTCCTAGGAGTCCAAATATATAACTCTCTTTTCTTTAACCTTATCATATATTTTCCTACACAATTTCTTTGCATGCACTTGCCTGTGTGTGGTGGTGATGTGATCCCAAGACAGAGCTGCAGATTTTAATGTGTGTTTGCAGAGCTGGGACCTTCCCCATGCCCCCTGTGCAGTGTATTCCAACATCCCCACCAGCCAGGAGCTCTGGCCACATGGCACACTGCCTCTGGGAACAAAAGAGCTCCTGGCATACTAGTTAAATATTCATGCTTCCACCACTGGTGAGGTGGAAAGGGGAAAGATGGTTTGGCTCTGGCTGGAAGCTCCCTCCATCTCCTGCCTCCATTTGGGTGTGGGGTGCTTGGCCCCAGAGAGCAAGGCACTCAGCCCAGGTAGGTGTCCAGAGCTGCAATCCATCTCTGGATTTCCATCTGTTTCCCTGTGACTTGGGGTGGCCATTGCAGCCATCTGTTTAGATAATTGAGAGCTGACACAGGCACTGTTATATTGGTTGTAAACCCAGAACAGCCCCTCACCCCTAAAATTCTAGATTTAAAAAGTTGCTTACCATCTACGTCAGAGGAAAAGAAATGGATGCTATTTTAAGTGCCTGAACCGTGATCATTTCACTGAAAAATCGGTGAGTTGCTTGTTTCCACATGCCCAAGACCACCAGGTGGCAATATAAGAAAAAGGATAAGTGTGTATTTACAGCACCTGTCATGTATACCCAAAAATTCAAAATAAATTACAAATATGTTCAAACGCAGGTATTCTGTCTCCTCTGAGTTGTTCAAATGCACTGTTTCCGTGATAAGCATTTCTCATGAAACACGAATTTTGAAATTTCCATGAAAAATGGAATTTTGAAAAATTCCATTTTTATCCTGCAGGGAAACTGTAAACTTAAAAAAGCAGTGAGCACCTCCTAATCACACAGGGTCCTACTGTCTGCTATAGCCATTGTCCCTCACCCCAACAACTCAGTCTGAAGAAGATACAAGAAAATCTTAATCTCCTTGCTTTACCTTGTTGAAGTGTAAAATGGGACCTAAATTTCTGTCTATTTTGTTGTCTGGTTTATTTTATTCTGAAAGGCTGCCTAACCATGTGGATGCCCTGGGAGGGGTTTAAGCTAATGAGGTCTCACACACCTCCTGATAGCAGCTGTGATTTAGATTTTAGGGTAGATTTAGATGAAATATTAGGATTAAATTCTTTACTGTGAGCCTGGTGAAGCACAGGAACAGGTTGCCCAGAGAAGTTGTACATGACCCATTCCTGGAGGTGTTCAAGGCGAGGCTGGATGTGGCTTTGGATGTGGGAGTGATGAACTATAAGGTCCCCTCCAACTCAAACTATTCCATGATTCTATGATTTTTAAGTGATGGATGATCACAGTGGATCATATGATCAAACTCTCCCAGACGCCAGTGACTTATGTTTCAGGAACATCTTCAACCAGAGGAAGAGCCCTGGTGCTTATTAGCTATTGATGAATTTCCTTTTCCTTCCATGGGTTTGTCTAATTGCTTTTTGAATCCATGCAAATGCATAATTTCCCCTGTGATTAGTTGGTAATCCTCAGGGTAAGTCTGTGCCAATAAGAAGATGCATCTCTTGTTTGTTTGGAGCATTTAATGCCTCCTTGTTATTATATTAGAAAAGAAAAGGATTAGTTGTTTTTCACTGTCTCCTTGTTAGTCCTGATTTTATAGACCTCTAGCATATTCCCTGCTCATGGATTTCTTTTCCAGTTTAAAGGATCCTGCTGTAATTAAATGTCCTTTTTATGGCAGCCGTACTCTTCTTTTCGTTGAACTTATTCCCTCTTCCCCAGGGCTACAATATTTCTACCAATGCAGAGGTATTTATTACTGGTTTTGAAGTCTATTTATGTATTTATGTTTGTCTGGGAGTACCTAACAGATCAAACTATTTTATTTAAAGTGCTGGCAAATAATTTTCTTTCTTTTTTTTGGTTTTGTTTTGAAAAAAGCCAAAACTCTCTGATTTGAAGCATTTAAGGCTCATGATGCTGTCTTTTGGATATTTGTGACAGAGTGTAGTACCTTGTCTTTGGACTCTTTTGTTCTTTTCTTATTTAAGTCATAAATTGATTTTTCTAATATCATTCTGTTCTGCAGTGACAAGTTGCAGAGACCTCAGCATCACAGCCTGGTGTGGAGCAATTAGCACTTGCTGCTAAGGGATAAGTCCAGTTCTAAAATAACAGGGTAGCTGCAACCCAAGACAGAAGGTACTTACAGCATATGCTTGGGATGTCTGTGCAGCAGCTGATTTTATGCCTCCTGCATCTTTGCAGCTCCATCAAAGTATCAGTCAATCACAGTGGTGAGAATTTCTTTTATCGACTCAGTAAAAACAGAGGAGGCTGGTGAGTGACTCCTGTGATTTGGTGAGAGCCTTTCCAGCCACGTCAGGAGAGGGGCTTTCACACTGTGTGGAAAGCCTCCCCACAGACGTAGCAGATGCTGGAAACCCTTTCCAGCTGTCCTTGCCCACAAAATCAGCAGAGAGGCAAAAGTCTCCACAGGATTTTACAGATTTAAAAACAAACAAATAATTGATTTTTTTTAAAATCTAGAGGAATGTGCAGTTGCTGTTCAGCTTGTCCTTTTGCATAATGTAGGAGGGGATATTGTACTCTGTTGAGTTACTGAGCGGTGCAGTGACTTGCGGTTAACCAGGTTATCCAGAAAGATCTTTAAAAAAAGCAAAACAAGCTGTAAGCATCTCCTTGCTCCTCCACAATTCACTCACTACAATGTGGCTAAAAGAGGTTCTCCAAAGGCAAAAAAGGGCTTGCAAGGTTGTGCTGTTGGTCTCAGAGTCTTCTTCTGATGGTGGGGTTGACTGGTCATCTGTAAGACACCAAAATGTGGTCTCTGAACCAATAAGAGAAGTTGTGTGAAAAAAGTAGTACCTGCTTTTCTCTGTAAGTCCTGAGAAAGCAAATGCAAGTTTGTGTTTGATATGCCTCCAAGAGCAAACAAATGTTAGAAAAATGTTGCCCAGAGTTGTTCCTTATCCCCTTTTTCCCCAGCAGCTGTTTGATTGAGGGTTGGAACAGGTGCCCCAGACCCAGCCAAAGAGCCAGCCCAAAGCAAGCAAAAATAGTTGGTTTCAGCCTGAGCACAGCTTCAGCATGGGCACAACAGATGAAGACACTGCAGAGTTTTGAGATTTGCCTAAGGGCTCAATGTTTGCAACCCCTCTGCCCCTCCTGGGAGCAGACTGTGTTCTGCTGTGGCTGTGACGATGATGTGCGCGTGGAACATGTTCTGCACCTTGTGCTTCTGCGTAGGCATGAGAGAAAGGTGAACATATGCTTTTGAAGAAGCTGTTGTATCCCTGTTTCCTTCTAAAGGTGCCATATGTGCTCTCTGAGTCACCAGGACGTAGTTTACCCTGTGATAGGAGTAGCTCTTGACAGGTGCAATAGGCTTGAGGTCAGTGTAGAGGTCAATGTGCTTTTAGATCTGAGATTCATATTCTGCACCATCTCCCCAGCTGGCAGTGGTGACAAGCCCAGTTTTCCTACAGCTGGGCTGCAGCAGCCTGGGGCTGTTCTTTGTGGTCTTTTTCTTCCAGACATCTTCCCACTTTGTGCTGCAGCCAGGTGGAGACCCTGTTTTAGGTGTGTACAATGTTGTGTTGATGTCTGACACTGGCCAGTTATGGCTTTGGCTGTGGTGCCATTCCCGTGTTCCAATCATGAAGCTGTTTGCCATGTCTCGTGGCAATGTGCTGGCAGACCAAAGCACTTTGGTTTCTGAAAGCACACCATGTCCCAGGCAGACGTTCCCTTTTTTGTCATCAGCTCTTGGCTGATATAAACAATATTCACTTCCCAAGTGGCACAGATATGCAAATGAACCTTTCATAGGATAATGGCCATATGAAGCTCTGCTAGCAGGCATTCACGACATGTGGAGGCATGTTGGTGCCAGATGCTTGCAGGCTTTTGGCTGAGCTATTCTCTTTTCCAGTAGGATAGTCAGTACCAGGCTATTTTGGGAGATCCACTGCAGGCCCAGATCAATGATTGGTGCATCTATAACAGCTTCAGGAAACGGTGCTCTCCAGGTTGCCACAGGAGTAGCTGGCCCCACAGTGTCATTCTGCCTCCTAAAGCCCTTGGCTTGTCTGGCTGCTGTGGAGCCTTTTACAAACACCAAGCCAGTGACATGTTGCAGCATCTCTGAGATGTGCCACTTTTCAGGACACAAACAGAACAGCATTCCTAGTGCATCATTCCTAGTGAGATCTGGGGAATCATGTTGTGATGGGATGAACAAAGCTGTAGCAAAACAGTCAGATTCTTCAGTCTTTTCAAACTAGGATAAAACCTTGTATCAGTGTTTACAGCCTTCCATATGAGGTAAAAATCACTCACTGGAATACACAGAACTGCAGAGTTTTTGCTTCTTTGTCAGGTAAAAAGGCCGCCTGATATATTGAGGTCTGTTGCTTTATCAGAGGAGAACATCAACCTGCTTTCCCTTTTTTCTTTTGAGGATTAAAGATCACCCAAAATAGCTGAATTCAGTATAAATCTTGCCAGCAGAAGCTGTAAAATTGAGATGGTTCAGGGATTGGTGATCAAGCCAAACTCACAGCCTTTGCTTGCATTCAACTCACTTAAAAAAATTGCAAGCTCACCCCCTAGCCATGGAAACCCAGCACTTGCACTGCAGGCCAGCAGCTGTGGCAGGACAAGATAACTCATTGCTTTGGGAGGCCAGAAACTGGAACTGAGTTCAAATGCCCACTGCAGAGATGATCTTCCCTTAATGCCCAGTATTGTGTACTGGGAGGGAGAAAGCAGGAGCAGTTTTAATGTACTGTGGTCCATATGGACTCCCTTGGGTGGGGGACTCCTCCCAGGACATGTGTGACTTGCAGAAAGTTTGTTCTCAGGAGCACAGGTACAGACAGCCCTTCTCACCAACAGCCTTACTGTTCATGTGGCCACAAATGACTTATCCTGGGTTTCATCTTGGCATCCTGCTCTGAGCGAACAAAATTACAGGAGGCAACAGGGACAGCAGGAGAGCCAAAACCATTGTTGGTGGCACAGTGGTTTCCAGCATCCAAAGCTATCTGGAGACTGGACTCTATTGCAGTCTGCTCACCACAGAGCTAATGCTTGCAGGCTAAGGCTGGCAAATTTTTTTCGTAGAGAAAAGAGCTGTGCTACATCACCCTCTCTCTGGGGAGATTCTTGTCCTAAGCTCTCTGCCCATGAAATTGGAGAACCAGTGCTTTGCCTGGGATTGTTAGGACAAAAAAGAGCCTTGAGAGGTTCCCTGTCCTCTCACTGACCCTGCTGTGTGTCCTGCAGTTGGGCAGCCAGCCTGCTACTGCATGTCCCATGATGGGGCCCATCACACGTGCTCTGCACAGCTTTTTGTGATTACTGTTACCCATTTGTGGCTCACTGTGCTGCTTGTCCCTAAATAATGTTCGCTCTGTAGATGACTATTTTAAATAAAGCAGAGTTGATGTTAAGTAGGCAGAACATTTGAAGGCCTTTACTTGCATTTCTGACAATGCATGCAATTATTCCAGCACCAGCATGACTGTTTTGTTTGCCAAATGCTGATCTGATTTATCTCTGTACTAGACTGAAAAGCGGTATAGCTAATGACAGTCAGCTCCAACATCTTCTCCTGATTGCCTATTATTGTCCTGAACCGGTTTAATTTTCTATTGTGTTTGTTAAAAATGTAGAAGGGGAAGAAGAGGTTGTTTTAATCCTCTGTATTGGGCTATTGAGAGTAGCCAGAATTTAATGTGCCATCAGGAAGGCAGAGCTACAGCCTTGCTTTTTGGTAGTGAC
This sequence comes from Agelaius phoeniceus, assembly GCF_051311805.1. NCBI lineage: Eukaryota > Metazoa > Chordata > Aves > Passeriformes > Icteridae > Agelaius > Agelaius phoeniceus. The sequence continues at coordinate 92,345,206 of NC_135265.1, read as the reverse complement.
TCACTACATAAATTAAGCGGGATGGTCCCCAAGGCTTATACTTCTCATGCACTCTGCGTCATGTTAGAAACATTAAAATATTAACAAACTTTGATCCCAGGGCAGCTCAATGCTCACTCAGATCTGCTTTCAAGCTAGAATGCACTCCCTGTTTGGAGTCTATAGTAAACTTCAGAAAACTTGGCCTGAAAGCCTGGAGCATCATCATTCAGCAGCACCTAAACTCCCTCTTCAATTATTTAAAAACTACTCTGAGAGACTCTTCAGAGTTGTGTTACAGATATTTGTTGATATTACAGTTTTTCATGAAATGGCACATCTCTGGCCCTCCCCAGTTCTTGTGAATGAGATCATTACTGTTCTACACAGTAATACCACCACCTCATTCTCCCTAGCACCTTGGAACTATCAATGTGTTGATGTCACAAAGATGAGACCTTGAGTATCCTGAAGCTATTCCTAGTTAGCTAGGGTTTCTCACAAAGGAAAACCCCTGAGACTGAGTTTCAAGAATCGAAAGAGAAGAGGCACTTGAAGGAATATACCATTTTCTTTCCCTGAATATTTCAAGAGGAGCATTAGGTACTGGCCAGCTATCAAAACCTTTTTTCACATGCCCTCCTCCCTTACAGTCCTTCTTCCAGGGACCTCGGTGGTGGCTGCAGGGAAGAAGCACCTGTGTGAAGAAGACAAATTAAACCCCTGACAGCTCTGCCTCCTGCACTGAGCTGCCAATTCTGTATTAGTGGTTTTTTCTTCACAGGCTCCTGCAGCTTCCTTGCTGTTGTCTCACCCAGATCTAGAGGGCCTGGGGAAAACTGGCTGCTTGCAAGAGCAGCAGTCTTGGAGTTGCTCTTATCTCACAGGTGGGCACTGAAAAGCTAGAGAGCAAAGTGAGGGGTACTGGCCCGTGTTCCATTATATTTTTAATTTTCCCCTTCTCATCCCCTGACTCAAGCCTGATTGTGCTGTGCCTAAAGAAGTTCAGAGTCTTTCTGAATTTTTGTTTTGAAGAAGTCTTCTGAAAATTTTCTGCCAGTTAAGGCCATGTGAAATTACACATCAGAAAGAGCTCTGGTGCTGCAAAATGACATGCCCATCATCTCCTCATTTCTCTCTGTGAATGTCTCCCAGCATTTCTCCTTTAAACTTCAGCAACGCCCTCACCCAGTTTTAATTGTTGCTTTACTTTGATCTTTGCACAGCAAGTATTTTTCAGTCGACTTCACCAGAAGAAGCTGAAGTATCACCTAAGGGTGATGGAGATGGGGGAATGAGTCCACATGTGAGACAGGCTCTTTTAGGAGGAAATAGCCACTGCTGGCATTTGGGTGTCCTTGAGTGACCAGTGGCTCTGGACTTGCACTCCCTTCTGAGGGGCAGCTATTTTCACTCACTGGTGAGAATTTCCAGATCATGAGAAAGACATTAAGAAGCCCTTTTCAGCATGGACTGACTGTGAATTGAATGAAAATTAAAAACAATAATCAAAACAGGCAATTCTGAGTCTTTTGCTGTTGTTGTCAATCAGGTTACCAGCAAGTAGCTTTGGTGACCCTGAGATTGAGAGCCACTGAAGCTGGCAAGATAATTAAAGAGGAAAGGACATGCAGAGGGTAACACATGCAGACCTTCAGTAAGCTGAACTGAATACTGATCACAACTTTGCTTTGTCTTTTTTTCCATCAGAAATTTTTGGCATGCCACTAAACTCCTGTTCCACAGTTTCTCCCAGACAATTTCCCTGTTCCTCTGTCAGATTTCTGCCTCACTAAAAGGACTATCTGAAAACACTTTTAAAATGTATTTTCTAAATGATTACGAGATGCTTTATTGAAAAATTATGATTTTTCCTTAGCGCTTCTCTTCCAAACAGACTGGATTGTATTCACAAAGGACACCTCTGACCTGCAGAGTGAGGAACAAGCAAGTTAAAACTTCCTGAACAAACTAAGTAACAATAATTAAAGTACAAACAAGACCTTAGCAGTTAGGTTAAGGAACAAGCACCTGAAAGAGTAAAACACCTTTCTTGCTGATGAGGCAGCTGGTCTCCATTCAATTCCCAGACCTGTGAAAAAGTGCATTTTCAAACCTGGCTTAGTTGCACTAGTAACTAAAATCTAAACTGATCATAAAACTACAGGGGGTAACATCAGGTTTCTACCATGGGCAGAACAACACTGATGGCAACAAATGTACGAGAACAAAGGGACCTGGCCCAGGCTGGCAGCAGCACACCCACCATAATGGGCTGACAAGGATCCTTGACATGTGAGGTGTCTCTGGAAAGGGCCAGGGGTGAGTGCCTGCCAGATGAGTGGCACCAGGAGCGTGGCAGACAGGGGATAAATGCAGCACAAGGGTCAGGAGCAGGCCAGGCTGCAGTGCAGGACACAGGTGAGGGAGCTGTGCCTGGGGACATGGAGCCAGCAGTGTCTGCCTGCACTCCTGCCTCGGAGAGCTGCAGCCAGGCACAGCTCTGAGGATCCCTGGCTCTGGGGAAAGTCAGACCACACAGCAAAGAGAGCAGATGTAGAAGAAACAAAACCTGATGTGTGGCTGAAGTGTGTTCCCTGGGCTCAGATTTTCCCAGAGCTGTCCCCACAGGTCCCCTCTCTCCCCCCTCTCTCTCTGCTCCCCAGGAGATGGAAAGGTCTGGGGACTGAGTGCACCTGCTGTGGAATCCAGCTGTAATTATCCTGCATTTCTGCACAGTTGGAATTACCTGGCTGCAGGGTGGCTGTGGAGCTGTTGCTTTTCTGAGGAGGCTCTTGGGGCTGCAGCAGGCTTTGAAAGAGGAGAAATTTTGTTTATCCACAGGGTAAAGTGGATTTTACCTGCTTCCAGAGGGCAGGTAAAATCTGTGTGTTTGTTAGGAGTACAGGATGAGTAGGGTGTTCTTGCTGAATAGTTTTCTGTGCCTGAGCATTGGCTGGAAAGTCACTTGTGCATCTAAGAAATCCAATGCAATCTGTGAAATGGGATTTTGAAAAAAAAATGCAGCAATGCACTAGGACAATTCAGTGATTTTGAGTATGGCAAGAGTGGACAGAAGGAATACATCTTGGTATTGTTATCTTATTTTTTCTGGAATTAGGATAGTTATTAATTCCAGTTGTTTCTGGAATTAGAATACTTGTTAGGGAGTTCCTAACATAGAAGGACATACAGCAAAGAGAACAGAAATTTGTATGGCATACATTGGCAAATAATACCAAAATTATTTCAAAATAAATACCATACAGTGTACTTTTCTAAAATGTCTTCTATGCAAACAATGGCCCAAATAGTTTTAAAAAAATCAATATAACCTCAAAATTAAGTGACAAATAAAATTTCCTGCTAGGAGATTATCCTATTTTTGGCTTAAGCATTGATGCACCCTGACTGCTGCTGCTGCTGCTGTGTGTTCTAGCTGCCCTTCAAAACCAGGAGATGGAGGATGAAGCAAGGTGAGTGTCAGTCTCTTCTCCCAAGTAAAATGCAACAGGGATGAATGTAAATAGCACCAGGGGAAGTTTAGAGTGGATATTAGTAGGAATTTTTTCACTGAAGGGATTGTCAAGCATTGGCACAGGCTGCCCAGGGAAGTGGTGGAGTCACCACCTCTGGAGGTATTTAAAAGACATGTAGATGTAGCCCTTAGGGACATGGCTAAGTGATGGAATTGGCAGTGCTGGGTTTAAGGTTGCAATCAATGATCCTAGAGGTTGTTTCCAATTTAATAATTTCATGATTCTAGGAATGAGCATTTCTGGAAACACTGTTAACTAGTTGAGGAAAGGAACTAAATATTGAGGTTATGAAACAGCTGATAATTTCTAGGAAAGTGTAAAATTGTTTCCATTTGAAGAATGGAACAAGTACTTATATTTTATTTGACTTGAAGAGATCCATTGGGTGTGCACTTTTAAGTCCTAGTAGATAATGTTAGATGTGCAGCTGAAGTCCTGTGCATGCAGGGTGAAAATTATCAGCTGCATTTCCAGGGTGCTCAGGAGAGACCTTCTTTGCTTCTTCCCTTGTGTTTAGAGGGAGGAGAAGCTGTTCTGGACCCCAGCCTGAGAGAGAGGGATGAGGAAAGCAAAAGAAACCTGCCTCTTGCTGGGACAGAGAGAGAAGCAGCAGGAGTGGCTGTGCACTGGTGCTCTGAGCAAGGGGGAAGGTCTGGGGGAGGCAGAGGTTAATGCCTGGTGGGGAACTGGCTGTGATCTTCTCTTGAACTCTCCACTTGTGGTGGGCTCAGAGCTGACAGGAATCAGCTCAAAGTGAGGGTTTACAGCACCCAAATCTGACCACAACAGGCTGGCACAAAGCCAAGCACAGGCTCCCTGTCAACAGCAGAAGCAGTGTGTGAGGAATCAGGTCTAGGAACAGTAACCACAGCCCTTACTTTTCAAAGTAAGGGATTTCTGATGAAATTTTTTTCTATGTGATTTAAATCCTTTACCTGAGAGTGGTCCCCCATGGTTTTTGTGGATGTACTAAATTTAACCATCAGCTGCTCTTAGATAAAGTCTCTGTGCTCCGCTGCCTGTACTGCTGCCCAAGCACACAGTTAAGAAATGTGGATGCCATGTGGAGCTGTCTGCTGTTAGCAATTCCCCTCTCCTCCTAAGTGCTTCCTGGCAATGAAATTGTCTTGCTCTCTGACAACAAAATCCATCAGCAGGTTCCTCTCAGGTCTCATCACCACCTTCACTAGCTTTCTGCTTACACTGCTTAAAACAATTTTTAGTATTCTTACTTCTTTATTCTGTTTTGCTGTGTTATGTAGCAATTTTAGAAACATGAAGAAATAAGGAAGTAAGATGGTTTTACAGATCACCCAGACTGCTATAGAATTTCCTGTGAGGCTTCTCTGATCTGCTATGCCACAGTAAAAGTCTTGGTAATCAGTGTGAAATTGCATCAGGATTGTCATCCAGGTGGCAAACCTATGACCATTTAGGCAGTAACAAGCATTTTCCTCAAAGATTATAGAAATGCAGATTAGAATACTATATCTGAATCACTCTATATCAAATTAATTGCTTTGTTTTTTTATTTAAAAATATAGAAAGAACTGAAGTACATGGGAAATTTTACTCCATAATCTGTAGTCAGGGATCAGAGCTGGCGACGGCTTCACTGGGAGAGAATGAGAAACATAGTGGTTAAATTTTATTTGGGTCACTTGTAATGTTTAATTTTCACAGCCAGTGTGGTTGGCAGAATATTTTATTATCTATTTTTTTCCATAATGAAACAATGGAAATCCACATCAGTCCTCCTCAATAAAAGACAGTGGGATTATACTGTATTATATTATAAGCATTATATATAGGTTTTAAAAATCTGCATGGACATTCCTATAAGATGAGGCTTAGAAAGGGAGGCTTTTTTTCCTGTCAAAGCCAGTGGAGTGGAGTTGGGTCTTTTCAGATCTGTAAGAGCCCTCTGAGGAAGGAGAGAGATGTAAACGGCACCGACGTGCGGGAGGCAGACACCCGCCCCCGCCCAGCCGAGTGCAAGTGTGTAAATGTATGTGAGAGCTGGGCCTGGGAAACAGGGAGCTGGCAGGATCCACCTCTTCTGTGCTGGAACAAGAATGGATTTACATCTCATCTGTGCCATCCTCCAGGGCAGGGATTGGAGCTACACAAATACCTCTCCAGCGCAGGAGAGGGAATCCGTGTGTTTTATGTAACAGCTGAGGTTTACTCCTTGGTACAAGAGGACTTGGCTGCACTGTAGCACCAGCCCACATCAGGGCTGGTCCAGGCTCTGCAGTGCCAGGGGAATGCAGGAGGGATGCCTGAATGCCTTGGCCACTGGAGGCATCTGCCAGGAGCAGCTGAAAGCATCTTGCTTGGCTCTCTGAGCCTTTGGAGTGGGGAAGCAGAAAGCAAGCAGGTTGTATAAATTCTCAACCAAATGAGTATACTAAAATTGCAGCACTCCTACTTCTTTCTTGTGAGTGTGGGCATTAAAAAATACATTTCCTGTAGGCAGGGAGTGGGTGTGTGAGAGAGCAAAGTGTTTGCACTTCTTTCCCACCATCTCAAAAAGGGTGGATGTTTCAGGGGAAAGTATCCTGACTGCAGTGCTTATCTTTGATTAGCACTTCATAAAGAAGTCACACATTGAATTACCCAGTCCTAAGTGACTGCAGAAAAGATTATGGAAGGAATAGACAAAATGAATATTACCATATCACCAAGACTGGGAGACATTCACCCAAGTCTTCCAAAGGAGAATGTAAGGATGCAAGAGCCTTACAGTAGCCTTGCAAACTCTTGTCTAAAACCAGTTTGATGTTATAAGGTTGTTAAAACCACAACACCAGTTTTTAGAAAGGTTTCCAGTGGAGACATAGGAAAATGTAGGCTGCTGAATTTGACACTTGGGCTGGGAAACCTAATAGGAAATATAAAAGTAAGATAATAAGTGACAGGGAGTAAAAATGAGAAACAGAAATAGTGGTGTGATTTAGTTCCTGATCCCATCTCATAAATGTATCAGAGTGGTGGGTTAGGCTGGACTGCTTGGTACAATCCTGAATTTCTCAAAGATTTGGGTTTCCTGAGAGTGAGGTTGCCATGAACACCTCCACCTCTGGTTGCCTTGCCTTGTAAGAGACTGTGGGGCAGATGTGAGGGTGCAGCTGGTAAAGCAGAAGAGACAGTGCAGAGGTGCAAGTGGTGGGTGTGGGAGGAAAGTGGGAATAATCCAGGCAACAGGAGGAGAAGGAAGGAGACCGGGTAAAGGAAAACAGATGTGGGGAGGCAGCTCTATAGTGTTTTTTTTCTTTCTGATTAGAAGGTGAAAATGCATGGTGTGACAGGAGAGGCACTGATGGAGGCAGCCAAGAGAGGCTGCTTGGGGGCCATGGACAGGTGTCACTTGGGACATGGTCCCTTGCAGTGACTGAAACAAATACCCTTGGCACAGCAGAGGCCTTGGCTTGATGTGATGTCTGGAGGTAGGATACTGCTTTCTAGTGGAAGGATGAGAGGCAATGGGCATGAACTGAAATAGGGAAAATGCCATTTATATATTGAAAGGATCTTTACGTTCTAGGGTGATCAAACCTAGCTAGCTTAAAACTCATTTATATAATGCCACTTCTTGCAGACAGCCTTTCTTCAGCCCCCAGAAGATACATTTTAACTTCCAAATTTCTAAGTGTAAGATTTTCATGAGAACCTCTTGGAATAGGACCAGCCCTATTTCTGCTAATAAGTACCCAATAGAAGAGCTTTAGTCTTTCTAAAGGCCACAGCTTACCTTGTTTCTCCAAATGCACTTGTTATTCTTGTGTGAATGAGCCTGTCAGTAAAATTATGATTAAACCATGTTCTATGCTACGTATTGATCTTGAGTTCACTTCCTGTTATTACAAATTGAATACCTCAGAAAATGGTTAAAGTCCTCAAATATCTTAAAGGCCAACTTTCTCTTGAGGTATTTGATGACAGCTACAATTGCCTGTAGCGTTAAAGCTGACATCTCGCAGCTCAGCTGAAGAAAGCTGAGACACTCGGTATTTTCAACAGAAGAGACCTTGACCTTGGAAACAGCTTTTGGGCTCATCCTCCAGGAGCTGTACTTGTGCACCTGAAGGTTTTGGTGCAAAATTTCCTGGGTGTAAAGAGTGGAGTGGCTGATGGGTGAGACTTACAGGGTTCATGAATGGTTGATAATGGTTGACATTAGGATACATGTGGTTGTTTTCTTCTTCTTAGATATTTTACCTCTGAGCCCAGATGTTTGGATGAATTTTTGAATACTTATTTTATAGGTATAGGCATAGTTTAAAAGTAGACATCTTTGCCAGTAAGCCATTTAGCTAGAAGCTTTCTTTAACTCTGTAAAGACATCATGTGGTGACTTGCTAGGAAGCCTAAACAAAGTTGATAAGAGCTAAGTAGGCTTGCCAACATCTTTGTATAGAGAGAACTTATTTTCCTAAATTAGAAATCTGTCTGGAGACAGCACATCCTCCCTTTCTTGAGAGGAAGACCTCCTGCCTTAAGATTTCAGAAACTGTGTGATTTTTTTTTTTAGCTCTGTTTTGCATATCTGATTACAGACTACTTTGAAGGCCAAGTGGTTTTTAAAAGTGAAGTCCCTTAAATACACTTTGGTCAGCCCCCCAGCTGCTTTTTTCACAGCTATTAGTTTTTGTCCTGTACTGAGTAATTAACTTGCTCCAGGTGTGTGCTCTGTCCTTGTTGCTAATTCTGTCTTCTGGGGAATAGTCTACTTATTACCTCAGGTATGAAAAGCACCACAATTATAACAACCCCTGTGATATTGCAAAAGTTAGCCTGCTCCCTCCACAAAGTTATGTCTCTAAAGGCTCAAGCAATCTGCTTTACAGTCAGCAGTGAAATAACAGTGGAGACACAATCAAATAAATGAATAGCTGTAAGGTCTGACTACCTGTCCTGTAAAACTGCTTCTTGCTCTGAGGATCTCCACTGCTGCCAAAGCAGGCTTGTGCATGGAGCTCCATCAGCATTGTAATTATGGGAAGGAAGTGCTGGCTGTACAGACATCACCTGAGCATCTCCTGCTAGCTAACACTTCTTGATTTGATGGTGGGTCAGACTGGGGGGAAGTGTTTTGGAAAACAAGGTGTACAAGACACTAATTTATCTCCAAGTCCCTTTCCCACTTGCTCCTTCTCCTTGATAAGTTTCACTGGCTGTTTCTCTTCCTCAGCAAAGTAGCTGGAGCCATTGCACCCTTCACCAGCTACTGCTTTATCCCTTGTGGCTAGAGTTCTTTTAAAATACAACACGAGAAAACATCTGGGCTCACACATTCCACATCAAACATGAATGCATGTCTAAGGAAAAACTTTCAGTAATTCATTCAGCTTTCTCTGAGCAGTCAGACTGTTTTGTGGAGTCTGCCATCATGTAGAGCCCTCCCATCTGGCTTATCCTTTTGGTGTAGACTTCTGCTGTGTTCTCTGGATTTGGCTGCTCTAAGTTTCTGTAGTGACAGAACCTAAAACTGGTATTTTTGTGTAATTTAGAAAACTTCCAGCTGTCTGACAGACTGTTAAAGAGGTGAGGATATGTTATAGACCTAAAAATATACAGGACTCTTTGTAATAACAACAAAAAACCTATTTTGATTTTCTTCTCCCATTTGGCAAGGCTCCAAGCATCTGCTGTCCAAGAATACCAACATTTTGTAGCAAATTGGTATATTGAAACAGAATAGGTCCAATTTTTTTATTCCCTTAGTGACAAAGCACCTCCCCCCACTTGCCCTTGAGAATTGCTACCAGATAATAGAAGGTGATGGGAACTGTGAGGTCAGATTTATGGTCCTTGTAACATACCTCTTGTAATAATACAGACATCATAATAGATTTTATTTAAAAAGTAACAGAAATACCCTTATTCATTTTTTCCTCCTTTAAAATAAGTGAAAATTGGGCCAGGCAAGGAACAAATTGTCAATCTTGAATTTTGGGCTGTGTTTGTTTGCTGAGTTATATTCTTTGTATCTGCTGTTGAGGCTGGAAAGGGCTTGAGCTTTGAGGAAGGGCAGGGTTAAAATTCTTTGGGCACACCCAGCCATAGTCATCATCTAATCAGAAGATCTCTGGTCCTGAGGCGAGTTTCTTCTGCTTTCAGCTGTCTCTCCAAATTTCCCTGATGTTAGGAATTAGATAGGGATGTGCCTCACAAGTGACCAGAGGTCTGCTCTGCAGCCACCAGGGTGCAGGCAGAGGCAGCAAAGAGGTGAGGGGCTCCTGGGACATGCTGTTCTCTGCCTCTTACAGCCGTTTCTTGGGCTCATTGTAGTGATTTGCTAGAAGGCTTCTATACTGAAGGGAGCAGTTATCAAGCTGGAAGCTGGCTAGTCGGACAGAGAGGGTAAATGGGCAGATGAACAGAAATGATGCAATTTCTTCATGTGGCAGCAGCTAAGTGTTTAAGGACAAAGAGCTCCAAACTCATTCCTTAAGCCATGCCTTTTTGGAACTGCAGCTGAGGTTAGTGTTGTAGGTGAACATCAGGCTTCAGATAATAGCAAGAGACATAAAGATCACTGATTCCACCAGCACAGGTAGGTGTCAGTGTCAGAGGACAGCTGCTGTCTGACCTTGAGTTTGTAGCAAGATGTGTTGTTCACCTTTCCTTGAGGAAATGATGTGGGCGGCTGTTTGCACCCTTCAGCTGCCACCTTGGGAAGAAATTGTCAGGAGCTGCCAAATCTGGTAGCCAGATGGAGGTGAGACTGCTTTTGCATCCCCATGTCCCCAGCAGCCAGGCTGGGCAGGGATTCCCTGCAGGCACACAGGGAATTGTAAGGACTTAGAGAGCACAGTTCCCTGTCTCAAGCACTTTGAAGGTCATGGAAGGACTTTGCCATGACATAAGCACAGAAGGGAACAACAGGATGGCACTAACTCCAGGCCTGGCAAAGATGAGGTCTGGTTTGTCTGGCTAAACATTCTGGGTAATGCATCCAGACAAAAATTCCCACTGCTGGCAAAGTGTATAAAGAAGCAACTGCATGTACACATCATCACAAGACAAGCCAAGATCACCCCAAGGTTTGGATCAGATGGCATCTGTGACTATCCAGTGCTGGTGCTCAGACACACAGAGGCACACTAGGGATCTCTCCAGCCACTGGCCTTAGACCCACAGACTACCCAGCAAATTGTCCTGGCATCCTCTGCTCTCCAGTGCCTTTGGCACACAGCATGCAAAGGTGTCTGAGCCGACCTCCATTTGCCACAATCTCTCCAAGAGCCGGTTTTGGGTTCCTGATGCCTCCAGCAGCCAACCCTCAGACCTCCTGGTCTCTCCACTGTCCAGCCCATCTGGACAGCCCTTCTGGCTGCTGCAAGACCTATCTGCCAGAACTCTCACTCTGGTCACTGGCCAGTCTCACTCATGTTTGCCACTGATTACACAGAACTCTACACACCCATGCATGTCTGCAGGTGTGCTATTTTCTCCAGTTGCTGGCATGCCACACAAAGGGGTTCTGTTCTTCATGGTCTCTTACCCTGATCTGTGGTAGTTGGGCCTCCATGGACAAAATACAGAGAGGTCCTCACCCAGGAAAATAGAAATGGAGTTTAGTGAAAATACAGGACAGGGTATTGCAGTCAGGCACAGGGCATGGCCAGATGAATGTGCTAAAAAATGACTTGTTTGCATACAACCAACTGCTTTTATCCTATATCTTGGGAGGTTTCCTGTGCTTATTTCCCTGAAACCTCCTTGATCCCTCACTGTTCCTCCCTTAAAACCTGTAGTTAGTCTTGTAAAACTCCCACATGCTCCTCACTGGCATGCCTCGAAGAATTCCACATCCCTTGAGGCAGTAACACTCCCTCAGTCTGTAAGGCTATCCAGAAGGCTCTCCCACCAAAACTCATCTTGATGATGGATTTTGTACCAGGACTGAGCCTGGGAATAGTCAGGTTGGGGCACTCTGCTCTGATTAGGATATTGGGGTTAGGCTGCTTGTCATCACTCCTCTGTGCTCCTTTGTGCTGGTGGAGATGCGTTTTGATAGCAAAAAAATTGAATCTAGATAAGTCAACTTGCAGAACTCTTGTAGGAAGGCTGCACATCCACAGCTGTCCTTGCTGTTAATAGGAGGTGAAGCTAATTAAAATTGCTCAGGGCCATTGCCAACAAAATTACATGGAAGCACTGTATTCATTATTTAGTAAGCTTTGCACTCTAAACTCTACCACATAACCTCACTGTTATAAATCATATTACATTCAAAGAGCTGCTAAAAGGGCTTGGGTTTTGCCATATGCTCATTTCTCATTTGTTTAATTCTTGTCTCATAAAGCTATTTTTGTTTCATACTCCTAAATTAAAACTTAGTTGGCCCAAGGATGTCAATTTGAAGTTAATGATTAAAAACCCCTCAACAATAACATAGTAAGGAAAATGTAAAAAGTCAGGACAATGAAAGCTATTGGTGAAGTTAGATATAAATCCTGGTATGCTGTGTATCCTTGCTATGCAAGATGGGAAATTGTAACTATTTGCTGCTGTTGTTCACCCCACATTTCTGCTTTACCAAAAGAGCAGCAATTTATAAAAAATACATGAGCCCAGAACATCCTGTCAAAATATTCTTACATGATAAACCTAAACAATATTTATGCAAAATGTCTTATCAGCTCAAGAATATGGGTGATGGTGGAGTTTAACTTGATGATCTTCTGATGGAAACTGAACACAGAGAAGAGGAGGCAGCCTAGGAGGTTCCTGGATTTTATGGAAGATAAATTCCTGTTGCAGCTGGTAAGTGAGCCTACAGGGATGAGGTCCTGCTACACCTGCTGCTTACAAGCAGAGAAGGGCTGGTGAGAGATGTGGTGGCCAGAGGTTGTGTTGGGCACAACAACCATGAAATGACAGAGTTTTCAATTCTAGGTTAAGTAAGGAGTGGCCATCAACAAAACCTCAACCCTGAACTTCCTGAGAGCACATTTTGGACTGTTCAGGACACTGGTTTAGAGAGTCCCTTGGGAAACAGTCCTTAATAACAAAGGGATCCAGGAAGGCTGGAGCTACTTTTGGAAGGAAATCTTAAAGGTGCAGGAGCAGGCTGTCCCTTTGTGCCAAAAGATGAGCCAGCAAGGAAGAAGATCAGCCTGGTTGAACAGGGAGCTTTTGCTGCAACTCAGGGAAAAAACAGTATTTATGACCTTTGGGAGAAGGGGCAGGCAACTCAGGAAGAATACAAGGGTGTCGTTAGAATATGTACAGAGAAAACCAGGTGAAAGCTTAGCAAGAACTCAATCTGGACACTGCTATGGAAGATAATATTTTTTTTAAAATAAATATGTTAACAATAAATAAAGAGCCAAGGAAAATCTCCATCATTTATTGGATGCAGGGAGGAACATTGTCACCAAGGATGAGGAAAAGGCTGAGGTATCTAATGCCTTCTTTGTCTCGGTCTTTAACAGAAAGACTGGTTATCCTCAGGGGAGCCAGCCCCCTGAACTTCTACACAGAGATAGGGAGCAAAATAGATGACCTGCAATTCATGGGGAAGTAGTTGGTGGCCTGCAGAGCCACTTTGACACTCATAAGTCAATGGGACCAGGTGACATTCATCGGAGTGTCTGAGGGAGCTGGCAGAACTGCCACAATGCATCAAGCATCATTGCTGGTTAACCAGGGAGATCCCAGACAACCGGAGATTAGCAAATGTGACACCCACCTGCAGGAAGTGTCAGAAGCAGGATCCAGAGAAGTACAGGCCTGGGGAAGGTTGTGGAGAAGGCCATCTTGAGTGCAATCACATGTACAAGATAGCCAGGGGATCAGGCCCAGCCAGCACAAGTTTAGGAAAGGCAGTTCCTGCTTGACCAACCTGATCTGCTTATATGAGCACATGACCCCTGTAGTAGATGAGGGAAAGGCTGTGGATGTGTATAGTTAGACCTCAGTAAAGCCTTGGTTACTGTTTCCCACAGCATTTTTCTCTGAAAGCTGGAAATCCATGGCTGGGATTAGTGCACTCTTTGCTGGGTGAAAAACTGCCTGGATGGCCAGGACAGGGTGTCATGGCGAACGATGCCACAACCAGTTGGAGGCTGATCACCGATGGGGTTCACCAAGACTCAGTATTTGGGCAAATCCTGTCTAATATCTGTCTGATCTCCTCATATGGATGAGGAGATCAAGCCAGTGAGTGTAAATAACACCCAGTGCTGATCTGCTGGAGGGCAGGAGGGATCTACAGAGGGATCTGGACAGTCTGGATCAATGGGCCAAGGCCAACAACATGAGGTTCAACAAGGTGAAGTGCCAGGCTGTGCCATTGGGTCACAACAACCTCAGGCAGCGCTGCAGGCTGGGGGCAGAGTGGCTGGAAAGCTGCTGGTGGAAAAGGACCTGGGAGTGCTGAGTGACAGTGGCTGAACATGAGCCAGAGTGGGCCCAGGTGGCCAAGGAGGCCAATGGCCTCCTGGCCTGTGTCAGAAATAGTGTGGCCAGCAGGAGCAGGGCAGTGATTGTCCCCCTGTACTCAGCAGTTTTGAGGCCACACCTCAAATCCCATGTCCAGTTCTGGGGCTTTCACTACAAGAAGGACAAATTAGGTGCTGGAGTGGGTCCAGAGAAGGGTAACAGAGTAAAGGGTCTGGAGATTAAAGTCCTATATGGAGTGGCTGAGGGAGCTGGGGTTATGTATGTATATGGAGAGAAAGAAGCTCTGGGGAGACCTTATCACTCTCTACAACTCCCTGAAAAGAGGCTGTAGCAAGGTGGGGGCTGATCTCTTCTCCCAAGGGACTAGTGACAAGACAAGAGGAAATGGCCTCAACTTGTGCCAGGGGAGATTCAGGGTGGACATCAGGAAGAATTTCTTCACAGAAAGGGTTTTTAAGCATTGGAAAAACTGTCCCAGGGAGGTGGTGGAGTCACCATCCCTGGAGGTGTTCAAGAGACACCTGGACATGGCACTTAGTGACATGGTTTAGTTGAAATGGTGGTGGTCACTCAAAGATTGGACTCAATGATCTTGGAAGTCTTCTCAACCTTAGTGAGCCTATGATTCCATATTAATTTTGCACACAGGACTTCAATGTTCCAAATTTGGCAGCAGGGAGGTTTAATTCTGCATTGTAAAATCAATGTACTTACATCTACTCAAATTGTCAATACATTCAGAGAACAGTTTCAAATGCAAAGTTTTGACTGGGAAAAATGTGGAAACTTATTCTTCATTGCCTGTCATTTTCTAAATGTCTAATTGGCTTTCTCAAATTGCTTTTAATATATGCATCCATGCATATGTTTTCTCCCTTCTCCAGACTGTTTTGTTTTGCAGTAAACCCTCACCCTGATTTATGGTTTTCCATCTGGGAAACCATATGAAATAACCATGATTCAATATTGAATTGTCTTCTCCCTCTGCTAGTAATGTGTTTTGCCCAGTGACAGGTTTGACCAACATAACCACTGGGGGAGGAGGAGTAGGCAAGTGGTAGAAAACTCCTGTCACTTTTTTTTTTTTAATTTTGTAATGCATGTGTGTGTGTGGTGTTTTGTTTGTGTTTGGTTTTGGTTTGTTTTCTTATTTTTGTTTGCTTGTTTCTACATTATTTGAGACATTGCTCAGGTTGATCTGAAAACCACCTGTAAAAATATTTTCTCTCAAGGAGAAAGAGTGGGAAAACCATTCTTCCTTCTTCAGGTATTCCTAGTTCTCTTTTTAATTTTTTTAAAAATACATTTGATTTCCAGATTCTTGCTCATGTCTAGAATTAAAAATGATTAAAAATGATCAGAATAAGGCAACAGCCTGTTCTCCCTTATAGACAAGATGAACTTAGTAAACTGAGTAAACCTAAGGGGAAGTGGCATAAATATAATGGTGGAAAATAATGGTGAGTGCTGAGGCAGGAATGGGAAAGCACTTCTCATTGTCAGCCTTTTCCATGGCAATTTCAGGGAGCATTGAATCATTTAGTTTATGTAACTCTCAGGATAAAGACTTTACACAGAAAATACCTTGCATCTCACATGAACTGGTGAATTCTGTGCTCTCTCTTGTGCTAATTCTGGGAGATGGGAGAAGACCATCAGACACACGGTATTCCAAATGATTGAATGACTTCAGATGAAAAAATTGCACTTTTCCTTTTTTTGTATCATCATACTTATGTGGGCTTTTGTATACACTTTTCCTGTGCCCTTCTGAGCCCTGAAGGTCAAGAGCACCAGATTTCCTTTAGAAGAAAGTGTTTGAGGTGAGATGTTGGTCCCTGAAATTCTTCACCAGGAAGAGTTCAGAAGTGGGAGTGGACTCCCTTCCTCCAGCTCTCTCTTGGCTTGGAGAGGTTGTCTTTGTACCCTGCTAGTCTGTTTGGCCAGTCTTTCTTGTTGGCAAGCCAACAACAGTAGTTACACTACAATCACTGTCTTTTCATAGTCCTTTACCATATACACTGAAACCTGTCAGCTTCAGGCTAAAGAACAAGTTAAGCAGATGATACCAAGTGTTTTGTGATTCTGCTGCCATAACTGAACCAAGATCAGAGGTGCCAAAATTCAACCTAGTAAGTCTTGCTAGAAGAGTCATCACTCAGAAAATGCAGATAACATGACCCATATAGCAATAACATCACTGATCTACTGGATTACATCTTCTTTGAAGAAGGTTTGTTCTTGGTTTTCATTCTTGCCACTTCAGCTGCAAAAGAAGAGCTCAGTCAGCAATTTAGTGACCTATTAGGTGGCCTGATGCACTTGGCAGTTGTGAGTGGCATGTTTGGCCACCAAAGAAAACAAAACCATGAAATTGAGTAATTAGAAAAAAGTAGAAGAGACTTTTAGCATTTGAAAGCAGAAGCCCTCATCAAGAGCACTGAAAAAACATGAGGAGGATGCTACGTAGAGCAAGAAGGAATAATGTAATTTATGGGTAGCCAAATGACTGCCTGACAGGTGCAAAAGCAATCTAGCAGACTGTGGGATGCTTTTTATGCAGAAAGTTTGCCTTTGGGGAGATGCAGCTCTGCCCACAGCAACTGCATCGGGAACAGTGTCAGAAAGAAGGTCTGACAGAGGACTGTCATCAACAGAGGCATCCATTGTATGCTAAGCCAGTGATCTGGGTATTAAATATAAGGACAGCTACAGTGCATAAAGCAGTGTGTAGCTTGATGTACCAAAAATATCCAAATCAATCTTTGCCAATTAAATAAACACATGCTGGAAAATCATGTGATCTGCTGCTCTACCCTTCTGCAGGGTTAATGTTATCTTACAGGGATGTAAGGATGTATCTTACAAGCTACTGGTAGGAAATGTCTCTGCCACAGAGGCAGGAACAGATGTCTATCTTAAGACTACCACAATTCACAAGGGACAGCTTACAACCCTGAATGTAGATGGAGAAATAGGCAATTGTATCCTGAAGAGTGGGGTAAGTTCCATGATGAATAAAATCCCCTTGGCCATTCAGCATGGGGAATCTGAGGGTAAACTCAACTTCAGTGTCTTTCCATGTCAGCTATGTCAGGAAAGAACAGATCAGTGTCCTGTGGTGTGGCAGACAAATCTCATGATGGGAGTCAGATGAGGAAGTGGATTCTGGGGAAAGCACTTTCTAAATATTCAGCTGGTGGCTGGGATTAACAAAGCTAAAAAATGGCCTAAAGATTTTGGGTGAGGATTACTGATGACCACTTAAAGCATTGAATTTCTTACACCAGGGAGAGGGTGATGCTTTCTAAGGGACAGTCCAGTTCACTGGACTGAACTTTAGGAGGAATGAATGATCTCCATAAATGTTTTTCCCTTTGTTAAATTGTTAAAGACATGCCCTAACTTCCATGATAAACATGAAGTTCATAGTATAAGTAAAAAATCCAGCAGCTCCTTTCTTCCCTCCACCTTAGTTTTTCTTAAGTACAAAGACTACACTGTAAACACACATTCCCTGTAGGAATAGCAGAGGGGAGAAATAAGATGAAGAGTCCTTATTTGCATAACTAGTGTAGTACTAATAATGTAACCATAATGAAGGTAATATAACATCTATTTAGAACAGAGTAAAAGAACTGAACATCAGTAAAAGGAAAGCATTATTCCAGAAGAGAGAGAAATTAATGAGAAACATCTTTTCATAATTTTCAATACACCTCATTAAATTAATTTGAGCAAGGTTGTCTAGATTCTGATATGTTCATAAATGTTTTTTTGCATATTGAGCTGAACTAGGTCCTGAAAGAAAGAAATTGCCTTCCTAGACTCTTTCTCTATATGAAGCCAAAGCAGCAGGGTATTAATCAAAGCCATAAACAAAGTGCATAACCAGAGATTTAATTCTTGAAATTGCACTTGGTTACAAAACTTCCAAAACCATGTGAAGAAGGCCTTTATGTTGAGTGTCTTACTGTAGCTTTAGAGTATGATGAAGTAAATTAATTCAAGGAAGTTATTACTGCTTGCAGTTTGCCTGTGATGAGAGCTGGGACTGCGTTTTCTTTTTGGAGCTTGGATTTTAATTTATGTTAATATTCACATCAACAGGGTAAGTTAATGAGGCCCAAGCTCATTTTATTATCTTTCATCTGACTGAAGCTCTAAGCTTCTACCCGCACAGCCTGGGATATGCACTCTGCATTCTGGATGAGGAGAAGCAGTTTATTCTTGAGCATTTGTACTGCACAGACACAAGTGCTCTGTGGCTGGTGTTCTCCATATGGAAAAGTTAATTTTATTTCTGTCTTGCTTGAAAACAAACAAACAATAAATTAGCAACATGAAAAAATAAAAAGGCAAAAACAAGGGGTATGAAAAGAAGTGCAAGCATGCCTGTGAGCTGGGTGTGCACGTTTTTCATTTGTCTTCATAGAAGACAATGATGGTTGATGATTGCTGACGTACACTGGGAAAAAATAGAGCTTATTTGAAATGAGACTGTATTAAAATAGTCACTTTTTGATTCCTGAAATTATTTTTACCACATTTGGGTCTTCTGAAACATTTGCTTGTCATGATTTCTTAAGTAAGGACTGACAGCCTTTTCAGAAAGAGTTGAACATCTCACATGTTCCAGCATCAGTTACAACTGCACAAAGAACAATGGAGATGGCAAGTGGAGTAAATCTGGTAAAGGAGATGAAAAGGGAAAAAAAAAGAGAAAATAAAGATGGAGTGTGAAACTGTGCAGCATTTCTGGATGTTGCATTGTAGAGAAATGTGGTTTGGAGTGGGTCTGGCTGGCTGCTGAGTGCCCCAGCCACTCTGCCTGCCTGCAGGAGCACAGGGTGCTGGAGCAGAGTTGACCAGGGCCAGGAGGATGAAGGAGAATTTTCACCTTCTTAATAGTTGTTAAAAGAATCAGTCAGGAGACATTATTAAAGTCTGGAAGAAGGGACGGGTAGTTAGTCTTCCTGCTATAGGATCAGATTAGCATAAAAATTCAAACAAACTTCTTTTGAGAGGAATGGATGGGCAGCTGACACAACTGCTTCTGTCCCATGGCAAGACAGGTAACTTGCTGCTCAGTGGGGGGAGACCACAGAATCACAGAAATATTTATGTTGGAAAAGATCTCTGAGATTATTTAGTCCAGCCTTTGACTGAACACCACCATGTCAACTAGACCACAGCAATAAGTGCCACGTCCAGTCTCATTTGGAGCACCTCCCTGGGCAGTCTGTTCCAATGCTTAATAACCCTTTCCATGAAGAAATTCCTCCTGATGTCCAACCTGAACCTTCCCTAGCATAGCTTGAGGCTCTGTCATCTTTTCCCGTCACTGGTTGCTTGGGAAATGAGGCTGACCCTCACTTGCTACAAACTCCTTTCAGGTAGTTTCAGCTGCCTTTGGTTTCATCAGTTTGTCACTCCTACTACAGAAATGCTCTGCTACAGACCAATTAGAAGAATGTCTTTACATGTCTTTCCATCCTCATTAAAATTTTTCTTGTCCCTAATAAGAGCAGTTTTATAAAAAATGACAGTATCATATAGAGCAAAATGAGATGGAAGGAAGGGCAGGTTAACAGAAAGCATTAAAAGATCTGTGAAGAATTCTTATGTTCAAGGCTGAATTTCAAAGCTAATTCTTTCACCCTCAAAAAGCTACATGGCAGCGTTTGCAGAGATGAAGGTGGCTTTAATGAGCAGTAAGCAAACGGGCCCCGTTTGTGGGTGGAGGAGGCAGGTTTGGATCCCAGGTTGTGGCAACCCAAATTGGTTGCTCCAAGATAACTGAAAGCTGTCCTCTAATTCAAAGGGCCATTAAATCTGGGATGTGTTTATTTGATTTTGTTTTGAAATTATTTTCATTTGTTTCAATGAGATATGTCTGAAAGTTTTGAGCTGTAGTAAGTACTTCTCTTATTTCTTTGCATGGATTATGCTGGAACAACTCATGTGTTTATTCCACTTTACTGAGCTTCACTCTCATCATTAATTGCTTATTTAAGTTCAAATGTCAGTTAATTCCTAGGTAAATAGATTCTTGGATTTTAAAATTAAAACAAGGCAGAAAATACAGAATCTCTTGGGAGAGAAAAGAATAAAAGGTTCTCAAAGAATGGGGACACTTATTAGAGAAATATTCTTTACCACCCAGCAGTACAACAGACGTTCAGTTGTACTTTCAGTTTGGAGAGTTTATAATCTCAAAGGAAAATTATGTGGAGGCCTCTAAAAACAATAAACTATGTGTACAAAGGAAGAAAAATGAAATATTCTCTCTCCCCACAAACTGACTAAGGCAGCTTGGTTAAAAAAACCCTTTCTTTGTCTGTAAGAACCAGTGTCTGTAAAATTTTCATAAGGGTTAGTAATTTGCAAGCTTCACACTCCTGCAGCCTTTCAGTAATAATGAAAGCCTGGAAACAGCCTAGGATATTGAGGTACTGAACTGAATTTCAAACTTTGAGCCTACTAGAATCTGAGGTCAAAATCTGGAGGAAAGCTGCTCCCATTTTAGTTACTAGCAACACTGAGGCAGTTAGTGACGGTGTTGGCTTAGTTTCTGACAATTTTAACAGCTTTATTTGTACAGCCAGCTTTCTGGCAGTGACAGTGACTACTATCTTTTGCTAGGGGTGCTCATATCTGATGCTGACATTGATGTATCTTCCTCAGAAGTGGTTGCAGCTGAATCCCTTGTTCATTTTCATCTTTATGACTCTCCAAGCCATCTTCTTGTACATGTGTGTTGGTTGTTTTGATATTTTTCCCTTTTTTCTCATGAATTCTTTTGGATTTCTCAAATGGATTTCTCCCAGTGACATTAGTATGAGCCAAGGCAAACTGAAGAGGATTTCTTTCCAGTGTTGAGTCAGGATGAATTATGGGGCTTATGGAATTCTTACCCTTGTCACACTCCCTCTGCAACCCCAGAGTGAAGTTACTATCCTTGCTCCCCTCGTTATTAGTGTCCTTCACCCACCAGTCATCATGAGGAGAGTCAAGGTATTTGGAAATGGGACTGTCTTTAGGATGAGCAATTAACACATTTCTTCCTTTTACCTTTCTGGAGGAGGAGCTGATCCATGCTCAGCAATTTGCTCTTCTCAGCAGGTCTTTCAAAGGCACCTCTATTTGTAGATGACCCTCTCACTCAGGCAGGTGGTCCTAGCACCTTTTCAGGAGATATTGCCTTTATCTCCTGAACTGCTCAAGAGATTAATTTCACCTCTTCTGTTTTGTCTCTGCCTCTCTGCTTCAGACACCTATAGTAGGGGCAAAAGTGAAGTGTTTCTCAGGTTGGAGGAACGGTTTTGTTTTCTGGAGTAGTAAGAGCTGTCCTTGTGGTGTGTTGTACATGATGTGTCCAAAATAAAAAGAACGCAAAGCTTCCCAAAGAGGGATGTTTGTGCTCTGGAGAATACTTTGCTCTTATGAAGCTCATGCTGGTTTGTATCACCAGTTGACAGCTTGTTTAATCATGTGGACTAGTTTTATGTCACCTAGCTGGTTTGGTGAGGATGTGAGGTTCCTCCCTCCTGTAGAAGAGGTTCCTCCATCCCTCTGTCTGCTGGGAAGGATGCCTGGTGTTTGGGATTACTGGAGTACCCTTAGACAAGGCAGAGTAGGAGTCCCTTGGGTAACAGTACAGCAAAGCACTTTATGAGAACAAAGTCATGTGCATGTTTTCTTGCCTGCTCTTTTCCAGTTTTTAATTTCTGCATCATGCGCCATTTTGCTTTCAAACAGGGAATGTTCAGCTGGAAAGGCTCAGGATTTTGTGGCAGAGTGGGCCAGGACCAAGGAGAATTAATTCTGAGCTAGGGAAGGCTTGTGTGTTTGTGTGCTTTTGCTTTCAAATGTTTCCCAGATTCTCAAAGCAGGAGGTAGCATGGGTGTCTCTGCCTTGACACTCATGGTGTTTTGTAGGCTATTAATGCTGAGCTGCTCATACTTTCTCTGTGTCCTGCCTGTGCTCTCTGCAACATACACACATACATACAAACACAAACACAAATGCAAACACAAACACACACACTCCCTGCTCCACACCTGCCCACTATTTTCCAGTCAATTTGACTTCCCAGAATGGACAACTTCACATCTGTGGGATGATTTGCTACCAGTGGCAGCTCCTCTGCTCAAGCAGGCATCTTACATTGCTGAGGCAGTGGTATGTAGGTGGGTAGGTAGGTGATGTGGTCCCTGAGGAGGTTGCCGCTGTGGGTTGTAAATATAATTAACACTCTTCTTTACTTCTGTTGCACCCATTGGATCTGGGATGTGGGCACAGGATCAGTTCTAGTCAAAGCCTGTATTTGCCAGTTCATGAAGGTATCTGTCCTTCTTCTCAATGCCTTGTGAACTCCTTTTTGCTATGCTCCTTTCTGTTAGTGAGTGAACCCACAGGCTGCTTGCTGCTAGTACCTACAGATCCTGTCTTCAGATCTATTTGACCTCTACTGAATTTATCCTCTAAAGGTCAGGAATTTGTTTAAATCCTTGTATGAGGCTTAGCTTTGATGGGCATCCATCAAAAAAAGAAACTAACAGCCACTTTCTTTGGGGAAGTAAAGGATTTTCTCAGTGTTTGGAGATGCCTACTTCATCATCAAGGGATGCAGTTTAAACAAGCTGCAGTTTGCAAAGTTTGTGGCTCAAAATGTCTGCAAGTTGTCTGTGGCAATACTGATGTGGTGGTTCTGCTACCCAGGGTTGCCATTGCCAGCAGCTTGGGCTCTCCCTTTCCAACCTCTTCCAATGCATCTCTAGACCCTCTATTGATCCTCTGCAATGTTGTTGAGTGAGTAGTGACAAGCACAGTAGTGCTCTCAGAGTCCTGATGGACTCAAGAGGCAGAGTGCTCTTGAAAATGCACTCATGAATAATATTCAGACATATTAAAGTAATGACTGTAAGTACTATTCACCTTGTCAAGAGATGGAAAAGGCAGTCAATAACTGAGAACTGAACTCTGATAAAAAATCATGATGCTTAATCCACTGTAATAAATCTGTCAGTCTTCTCAGACAGTGAGCAGAAAATCCCTATTAAACAAACCAGTGACAGAGAGAGTCAGCTTGCTGAATAGGGAAACCAGCCCATCCTTTGGACTGTGGTTTGAGAACACAGTAAGCCCTGCCAATATCCATAGGGTGCTGTGGAAGTGCTGGGACAAGCCTTACTGGGCTGGCTTCCAGCACCTCAGCAATCCTGACTGGAGATCAGCAGAAACAGTAATCCAGTCTTGGGAAGAACAGGCACATTTTGCTGAGACTTGTAATGAACAAACAAATTCTGAAAAGATCAGGAAAGATTTGACTATCAATCTTTAAGGAAAGGTATAATAAGATATTATCTAAAAAAAAAAAAAAAAAAAGACAAAAAAACCCCAAAACAACCCAACAAACCAAGAAGGGGGAAATGCTCTTTCCTTACATTCCTTGATTTTATTTATTTGAAAGTAGTGTTTCAAGATTAGCAACCTTCCATTAATTCAATGGCAACTTTATGATTGTATAGGAATCATATTTCTTGTGGCTGTGGAAACTCAGTGGTTCAAGTAAAGTTGCTCTGCTGACATCTCTCTCTTCTTTTTTTCATGACCCTTTAAAGTAATATTTCACTTTGTTCTGGTTTCCTATTATTCATGAGCAATTTTAAGTTCTTCACATCCTCCCACAATTTCTGGTTGAATATAGGTTTCACATTGAAGTCGTTCTGTACTTTTTTCCTTTCTTGAATGAGCTTTGATGTATCTGTTTGAGTTTCTCCTGCCATCTGGTATTCTGCACTGAGAGCCACGATCCACACTGTTAACTCCTCATTGGTATTTTCTCTTTTTGCTTATGTTCAGGGGGACTTCTGAGATGCATGAGAAATCTGCTGGAAAACCATTTGTGGTGGATCTAATTCCCACATTGGGCTTTATGACATTTTCTGCTGGCTTGAGGCTGCTCCCCTGTTGAAAAGCAAACAACTCAAAATTCGCTTTCCACTCACTTTCTCATTGCCCGATATTCTCACCCTCCTCCTGTTCTGCCATGTATTAGAACCTGCTTTAAGACACAAATCCCACCACATGCACAAAACTAGATGGAGAGGCTTAGTGTTTGCCTTCATACAGAAATTGGTGTTTATTCTCAGAAACTTCTTATTTGTTGATGCAGAGATTTTACTATTGAGCTGGAACATTGGCTCAACTTCAATAACTTGTGTGAAATAGTAAAATATTTCTTTTTCTTCTGAATTCACATTCACTGTGGGGAAGAGAGAACAGTGTGTGGGCTAAGTGTGGTTTGGATAGAAATGTTCAGTACACATTTTGATTATTTTCCCATTTGCAAAAGGTCTTAGACTTCACTCTTGGGTACGGCAGTAATTGTATTTCAGGGCAGAGCTCATCTACCTGTTATCTCCAAATGCAAACTGTTCTACAACTAGGATGTGTATTTTTATTACATATTACATTTTTATTGAAATGTAGGGTTGTAATAGGATTCCTCTTTCTCCAAGGAGGCTTTTATTTACATCTATGTTTATATATATATACACACACTCTCTCTCATCAAAAATGATTTTGCAATGGGGGAAGAGGGCATTGAGTCCAAAAAGCTATGTTTTATATATTTTATTCATAAAAACAGATTTGCAACAATTTATTAAAAATTGATCTCATGCAGTATAAGGTTATACAAGAAATTCTTCATTTACATTTTATTCTGGCAGTTCCAGTCTAGTTTAAAGCATTTGTGCACTAACATCATTGGAAAATGCCATTGGGGCACAGCCTCTTCATAAATTTACAGTACATTTTTGCTGCAGTATAAAAGAACAGAAACATTAAATAGCTATATTCACTTGGTTGGTCTTGTTATCTGCAGTAAAGTAAAAAAAAAATGTTATGGGAGAAACTACCGTATCATTGAGACAAAGAATGTACTGCATGGTTTAAACCTAATAAACGTCACACAGTCAGTATTCACGAAGTTACAGACACACACACACACACACACACTCACCTCCAATGGTCCGATACTTCTGAATTATTTTTTGTTTTCCTGCTAAGTTGGAATAATATTTCTACAGAGATCTTTGTGTATACATTATATACAATATCATAATTTTCTTTTTTTAAAAATTAACATTCCTTTTAAAATAAACCAGGCCCTGATGATATTAATAAAGCAAGAGAATACTGTCAACACACATTGAGTGACGACGTCAGTGTTTAGTGCTTAAACAGAGTAATGAGTTCTAGTTTATCTGTGTTTATACTTACATGTTTTTTTGTTCTAAAAGCTACAGATATTTCCACAACCTCTCTTACTGTATGTGCCAAGTGAAATATTTTGTGATGCTCCTGATTGTAAGATTCAGATACATATTCATGTTGGTTTTTGGCCACTATGAGGTGTGTTTTATTTTTAATGGAGATTTATGCTAGCTTGTCAAAGCTGCAGTTAAATCCCTCAGCTAAGGAACCCCTTCAGCTGTGCTTCAGTCACTGCTGATTTATAAACCTTTGTACGAATGTCATTCCAAAGGTTTGGTCTGAGGGGCACAAGTGTTGATTAAAGAAAACTGAGAGCCCAGAGGGTGCTTCATGTGGGTTATTTTCCCCCCTGCTTTTAGCAAACAGCCCTGGCAGTGGGAGGATACATTTCCAGTCCCTTGGAAAAATAAGCTGTATGTGTGTCTCACCTGTGCCTGAGGGTTTGGCTCCAGAGTTGGTCCAGACGGTACACCACTATCGTTCCTCCTAATTACTTTGGTTCAGGGAAAGGAGCTAAAGTATAAACTCCACTGTTTTTTCACAGTCCTTTCAGGAGTCAGGTAAAATATTCTGTTGGTAGATTTGATTTGTCCTCTCCTATCCACTACAACTGTCACACGTACGCAGGTACGAAGCAAACATAGTGTATATTCACATCTATGTGCCCTGCAGGCTTTGCCTGCAGCAGCAAAGTGCTGTGCCCTAATCCCTCCCCCCAAGTCCACTCAATTAATTTTATTGTAATTATGTGTGACACAATTCAAACAAACTAGGAAAAACAATTCATCCTGTGGCATTAAGACTTTACTACCCATCTGTCCTCAGTTTCCTGAGTTATCAGCCCTAGGACTTTTTCAGACAGTTTAGTGTGTTATGGTTGGTGGTGTTTATCCTGAAATAAGTGCAGAAACTTTGCTAAAAATGAAGCTGCAGATGGTCAGCAGTCACTATCATTGCCCTGGAGAAGGGTGAAGTGCTCTGCTTGCAATCAGCAGCTCTCCAGCTGGTGGCAACTCAAAGCTGGAGCTTCAGGCTCTGCTTGGGTTACACATACAGCTGCAAGGTAAAGGTGACCCTGCTCACAGCACTGCAGAGTCTCAATGACACCCGAGGAATCATTTCTCACAATTCTTCTTTCCTGCTAAGCATCATCCCTGAAATGAAAAAAAGCAAGACTAACCAGTGCAGAATGTTTCCAGCGATTTAACACAACTCCTGTAAAAATGAGTGTATCTATTCCGACATGGTATAGCTCGACCACTACATTTTCCTTACATGGATACAGTATAGAATTGCATGTTCTCAGCAGCCACGTGAAGCTCAGTGACATTTGAGTGGTTTTTTGTTTTTTGTTTTTTTTTTTTTTATTTTTCCCTAGTGTCTTTTTTGCAAGATCCATATATCCCAGCATCCTTGTTGCTAGTAGAAATTTTGGAAGAAACATTTTTCAGTGACTTCTAGGTGAAGAAATAAAAACTCCATGAATAAGGCTACAGATCAAACTCTTTGTGTCCTCCTTTGCTTTTTCACACGAGTTACGTGGGCACTCCTGTGACGAGGGCCTCAGCAGAAGTTCCTCTGCGGTAAGAGCCAATGTTACATGTTTGTAGCAGAGTTCTAGGTCGGATGTTTAGTCCAGTCTTTGAGTACCTAAAAGCAGTTCAGGAAGCACTGATCTCGCCCTCCTACAGCCCTGAAACCATCACTCGGAAGGAGGGTGGCACGTGTCTGTGCCGAGGGCTGGCACTGGGGCTGACGCACGGGCTGGCACAGCTGGCATCCACTCCTCCTATGGACGGCAGGTAGGCGTGATGCAGGATGGGCAGCTGCAAGGACAGCCGGCGCTGTATGCTGCAGGAGACAGGGAGAGGAGTGTTACCAAGGGGCAGAGGGAGCACATCACGTGGCTGGCGTGTCCCCAGGCTGCTGCCAGGGAGTCCCCTGTGCCTGCCACTGTCACCAACAGGGTTAACGCCACGAGCATCGCACTGGCTGATGCTGAACTGTGCCACCATGGTGCTGTTTTCCCCTTGGAGAATTTTTCTGACAGGTTGGACATGACAAAGGAAACTAAGTGTGCTTTCTCAGCACCCCACTTCTGAAATTCCCAGCCACAATCAGATTAATTGTTAGACTGCTGATACCAAGAAAAGGGAAAACCTTAAGTTTGCAAAGAGGGTGTATGGCTTGGTGATCCCCTACCCCTTGCAAAGGAATCTGCTGCTTGCAGAGTCCCATCCAACAGTCATACATGAGATCTCCTGCCTGCAGAACCCCAATCCAGACATGCATGAGGTCACAGACTGAGTTTCAAGCCACGCACCACTTAGCACAAGGATGTCCGTACTAAGGATGGCATTTCTGCAACTCCAGCTAAAGCAAACACAGGTTCATGGTGGGAAGGATTTGGGACTGATGGCT
The DNA here is from genome assembly GCF_051311805.1 of Agelaius phoeniceus. Lineage (NCBI taxonomy): Eukaryota > Metazoa > Chordata > Aves > Passeriformes > Icteridae > Agelaius > Agelaius phoeniceus. The sequence continues at coordinate 92,317,564 of NC_135265.1, read as the reverse complement.
TTTTCCTCTTTAAAGTGTGGGTCTGTGCTTTTGAGGTGATAGATGCTTTTGAGTGTCATGGGACTGAGGAGCTGGCCCTCTAACAGCAGTCCTGCCCAACACCCATACTAAAATTCAGTGTTCCAGAACCCAGCATTCTGTATCTATTTTTCCAAGTGGATTGACATCATGACAACAAGTGTAATTTTTTTTTTCTTAATTCATACTAAGTCATGCTCACAGGTATTGCATCTAAGCCCTTTCTTTGGAGAGGATGGTGCCAAGAGAAAAGGGCTCTGCTACTCTTGTGCTGTGGATATATTAGCACCTTCCACAAAATCAAAATCCTGTTGAGGTTTGCTAGTGTAAAAGATGTTTTCAGTCATTTTATCATCAGGATGGCTTTGTATTTGGAGACATTTCCCCTTGAAACACAGAGGCACTTTCTAAAGAGAAGAGAGATGTCAAGGTGACTGAGCTGACTTTTGGATTTCAGGACAAAAATGCCCATAGAAAGCATTGTATCAATATAATAGAGTTTTAAATTTATGTTTGCCTGTTATCTGATATAATGTCAGTGTATAGAAAGGCCTTTATAAGAGGTGTTTCTTTGAAAGCTAACCTTTGGACAGCCTTTTTGATTCAAATGACATTTAATTGCTTTTTTGCTTTGTGCTAGGCAGCAAAGACAGATACTAAGGCATCGATTGCACTGCTTGGGGATGAAGCAGTATAGCTTTTAAATTCAAACAGAAAGAAATGTAGTGTTCTCCTCATTAGTTTCACCACTACAAACTTCAGCTTGTTTATACAGAGGTGCAGTAGGAGTAGCTGTTGTCTGCCTACCCAGGAAACTATTTCTCATTGTTTCTCCCCCTCAAACCCCTTTCTAAAGTTTCACACAATGTTAGTCCTCAGTGATCATTCTAGGGCTCGCAATGCATTCCTGGAACTAAACAAAATTCATTCACTGTTGTTTTGCTAGGGTGCTCAGCTCTTCCTGGTGCTATCAATGAAGTCATGCCTTGTTCCCAAGGAGTGCAGAGGGGGCATGGCTTGATGTTTCCCTGTGCTGAATCCTTATGAGCCTGATGCTGTGGATTGTCATTCTGTCTCTTGTTGAGGGGTCAAATGCAGAATTGCCTGCACTTATTTTCCCACCAGTGGAAATGCTTACTTTGTTCAACTGTTATAGGCTTCTCATTAAAGGGCTTTTTGAAGCTACTCCAAGAGAATCCAGTTGCATAATCAAGTGAATAGGATTTTTTTCCATCCATTTCAGTGTTAGCCATACCATGGACAAAGCATGTTTATTTAGCTATGCCAACAGTGGCTGCAGTGGGTGGCAAATTTTGCTTTAACTCTACTTAAAGGTTTACTTTCACTTGAAAACTTGGTTCCTGGAATTGGGGCAGAGAACTATAGCCTGGAGACTTGCACACAATCAAGATTGTAGACAAAACCCCTAGAGCGAAACACGAAACAAAACAAAACGAGTAGCAAAATCCAAACAAACCTGGTATTTTTGCCTGAAGTGAAAGCAAATTTTGTGCCTTGCCTCACTGTTTTTAGGGTTTTTTTTTCCCCTAATATCAGTGATTTTCACTTCTTCCACTCTTGCCACACTTTGCCAATGCTTTGGGGGGAATCCTTGGTATCAATACAGGCTGCAGGAATGAAGGGATTGAGAGCAGCTCTGTCAAGAGAAAACTGGGGGTGATGGTGGATGAAAAGCTGGACATGGCCCAGCAATGTGCACTTGCAGCACGGAAAGTTAATAATATCCTAGGCTGTATCAAAAGCAGTGTGGCCAGCAGTATGAGGGAAGTGATGCTGCCCCTCTGCTTTTCTCTGGCGAGACCCCACCTGGAATACTGCAGTCAGCTCTTCTCATAAGAAGAATGAGGACCTGCTGGAGTGAGTCCAGAGGAAGGCCACAATGAAAATCAGAAGGCTGGGGGATGTCTTCCATGAAAATAGGCTGAGAGAGCTGGTGTTTTTCATCTTGGAGAAGAGAAAGCTCCAGGGAGGCCTTAAAGCAGCCTTAGAATACCTAGAGGGGGCTTACAAGAAAGCTGGAGAGGGACTTTTTACAAGGGCATGGAGTGAGAGGATGCTGTGTGAAGTTTTAAACAAAAGAGGGTAGATTTAGACTACATAAAAGTAATGAATTTTTATGATGAGGGTGGTGAAACACTGCCACAGGTGGCTCAGACACCCCATCCCCAGAGACATTCAAGGCCAAACTGGACAAGGATTTGAACAACGTGATCAACATGAAGTTGTCTCTGCTCATTGCAGGGGGATTGGACTGGCTGACCTTTAAAGATCCCTTCCAGCCCAAACCATTACATGACTCTAGGAATTTGTTTCAAGTTGTCCACACTATACAGCTATGTATGTGAAAGCATATTTATGGTCAAGTATTTTGGAGAGGTAATGGTTGGTAATACTGGGTCTAGAATCACAGGCAGCCACTGAAGTGGATGGAAAGCAAAGATGATTCCACACACAGAGCACCCACTCATCAGGTTCTGTGTCAGGGCAACTGTCCTCAGCTCTGTACAAGAACACCATTTATTAGGGAAACATAAAATCAGGTAAAACCTTGACTTCCAGTGTCAATGCAGGAGCACAATGCAATGCACATGGGAATGCACAATACCACAAGGGTGGCCAAGGCATTTGAAATATATTTTGGTTTTGCCATAGAAAACCACTAATAAGATCAATTGGTAAGTGGGGGGACTGAAACAAATTGTTGCAGCAGTCAAACATCTGAAGTTCTGTGGGAGTGTGTAAACTGTGTCTAAGCACTCAGGGATTATTTCAGTTAATTCTGCAGTACATTAATGTTGATTTTTAGCAAATGCAGGGAAGCTGGAGAAGCTCTAAAACACTGCAGTAAAGCAAGATGTTCTACTAGCAAGTGAACTAACCATTCTAAACCCACCTTATTTTAATGACATGTTTGAGTAAGATCATAAATAGACAGACCATAGATAAACCACTCTCAGTGAACAAACCAAATAACAAGGGCCTGCTCATGCTGGGGCATATGGCTGCAATGCAATAATCCAGTTACAACCAACTTTTTTGAACGAGAATTTTTTTATTACTTTAATTAACATAACTGGCTCCAGCTATGCTTTGAAGTTATGCTTTGAAGGTTACAAAAACCCTGCATATAGAAATAGTCTATTAAGATGGCAAGTTTTAGTGGGGTCCTACAGAAATTTGTCATCACGTCTACTTAGAGATCTGGAAGACTGTTGCATAGTGTTGCTGTTAAAATGAGAATAGAGTAAATTCTAATGGTGCCAAGAAGTAATGACCTGCTGGATGTAGGTCACTGATGAGAAGGGACAACATGCAGGAATGAAGTGCACAGACAGATGTCTTTAAGGGTCACAGAAGATAAACCATTGAACGTGGCCATCATGCAGATAAGCTGACTGATGTGATCTTTAGATAAGCAGGACTGCCCATCAGGAAATATGCACAATTTAATACTCATCAAAGCAGATGACTTTGCCTGAGAGACAACTCATCCTACTGGGGAAAGAATGATATCTATTTTAAACTGGTTCAGACTGCTCTCTGGACCTGAGATGAGCTGGCACAGTACAGTGTCCATCCACACAGCTAAGCATCCCCCAGGATTCTTGTTGAGCACTACCTGGGAGAGTACAAACTGGTACAGCTGTGCTGGTGAGTATGCTAAAAAATGGGAAATCAAAGGGCAGGGCTTGTGCCTGTGCACTGGCACCACTTTGCCTGCTTTAGGAGGTGTTAATTTATACTGTGTAAACAGTGTAAACAGGAAAGAAAGCAGTCAGCATCCACTTTTTGCTCCTCTTATCTGATGGTCTGACTGGGTATGGAAAATTTTACATGGCAGTATGGAAAATCTACTGGGTCCTGCCCAGCAGGAACTGCCAAGGGAACTGAGATTTGTCTATATTCATGATCTAAGGCTGCTTTAGTCATACAGACTGCATTTTGCCTAGGTACGGGGTTCTAAATCTGAGCCAAGCACAAAACCAAATTTTTCTACATTCGGATTGAGACAGTGCAAACATCACCCCATCAAAAAATGTGAAACAACTTCCTACACTACTGCCTGAGGAGTGTGTATACTGTTGTGCCTTTACTTTGTGCACAACTGTAGAATAAGGGATCTTGCAATGAGTGGCACTATTGGTGAGAAAGAAATGTGGCACTAATGGTGAGAAAGAATGGAAAAAAAATATCCCAAATCAGCTCCTTTCTGGACTCTATAAGAGCTTTCATGCTAGAAGATGCCAAATCTCATGAGTACTGACAAACACAGGAAGCTGGCATGACGTTTTTTCCCCCCACAGCCATTAAAGAGCTAAAAGTTCTGCAGGAAAATTATTGTCTTGACATCCTCCTTTCACAGGTTTATGACCAAGAGGAAATCTTTTTCAGACTAATTCTCCTTGAGATTTGTGCTCTTGAATAAGAAATAAGTTTCTCAGACTGTGTGACTACCTATCAGATGTCCTATGTATGAAGTGATATAAGAAAGACAGAAACTACAGCTTGCTTTTTACTCCTTTTTTTTTTTTTCCCAAAAATTATACATTTAGCAACCGTCAAATGACAGAAGTGCTGCCAGACAAGTTTAAAAACAATCCCAGAGGTGCAGAAGGATATCTTAAAGAGTACAAATTTTGGAGAGAGGCAATCTCTTGTGAAAAAGAGGGAAGTCTTGCAGACAGCTATACTTCTCCTCCCTGGCAGATTCATTGTGTCTGGGCAGTGTGGCTCTGGTACCCAAAGTGCCAACTCCTTCTCAGGGGAGAGGTTGACTCTTGGACCTGGCACAGTCACAGCTGTGCAAGTGTTGAATGACACTGTTTAGATTTAGCAGGATTTTATTAATTGCTTTCCATAAATGTCAGAGATTGCTCAGATTTGTATTGAACCACTCTCCAGAACCTTTAGGAAATCTCAGTCTTCTCATCAGTTATCACTAGCCTAGAGGAAGTTCTGTCACCACCAAATATTTTTCTTTTTCTTTGTCTGTATTAAATCCGTATCGAGACAATTGGATTATCTGAGTGTCTGTGTTTTTCTTAGCATCTTCCTTAATGTAAGTGGGCCATGTGGATGAGGCTGAATTCACACTACATTATTTCTGACAAATACTGCTGAAAAAAACCCAGGCCTTTAATAGCTATGCATTAAAGCACTCTGCTGACCCCATGAAGTCATGAGAGCTCTCTCAGCAAGAGACCTGCTTTTGTGAAATTACAAGATGTTTCATCTACTGAGGGATTTCTTTTTGGTGCATATGTGTGTGTGTGAATTAGCTTCTTTGCAGATTTGGGTTGGGTTTTTTCTTTGAGTGCAAGGACAGATTTAGACATCCACATGTTTTCCTGCTCCAGGTAGTATGAGACAGTACTATCTGCAATCAGGGTTGCTGCTGCTGATGTAACGTGACTCATTCTAGTAATTTGTTTAATTTATTCTGTTTTTAAATAAGCTTTTAAATTGCCCAGGAGTCTGACAGCTATTAGCTCAGACACTGATGAAGTGATGCCCGTGTAACCAGGCTGCCGTGGGGAAGTGGCAGATCCGGGCACACACGAGAACAGCGCTTCCCGGAGCTCCTGCCCATGGCAGATCCTGCCCAGCTCGTGGAGGGTAGGACACGAGTTTATTGTAGAGGATCCTAGGGAGAAAAGCTGACACCAGAAGACTCTTTCCCCTCTGTAAATCTTGCCAGTGTTTTGTGCCATCCTCTCCTTGTAGCTGCAGCATTGTTTCTAAGGGAAACTACTTAGTGCGGGCTTTCCTGTGCCAAAACTCAGGTCCAGCTGCTATGGCAACGTTGAAAAGCCCTCAGGACATTTTTTATTTCTCATCTAGCTAAAGAATGTAAAAGAACAAAATGTCTGTGTACACTATGAACCCCTCTGGCTGGTGTGTGGAAAGACTTGGACCTTTGACAAGACTCATAAGACATTTGTGCATATATGTACATCCTCTTCTCTCCTCCACACAGTTTGGGCACAGCTAATTCTGTAATTCTCTACAGAAACTTTGGACATCATGCTATGGATGTTTCTAGCAAGAGAAAGGGAGCATATTGATTTGTCTTTGGGGCACCTTAGGATCTAAAGCCTCTGATATCCTTTAAGTTCCTTTGGGGTGGTGAGCTGGTGGCAGGGAGGCCGGGAGGCACAGTGCAATGTTGCTGCCTACAGCTGCTTCAGGAGGTGCTATGCTATTCCCTAGCTGTTGATGTTTCAGGCTTTCTCTGTAGCCTGGGCTGGCTGAAAGGGGGTTACAGTGAAGGTCTTTCCATAAAAAAATGCATGGAAGGGAAATACAGGCTTTGATGAAATGTAATAATTTAAATAATGTCAGCAAGGTAATGATGTATACTTACTGTTCTGGAGAGTTGATGTCTTCTATGGCATCTTTGCTTGTTCTGGAAGGGTCTGATGAACCCCACTGTGCTGGTGGATTTTGATCAAGATGATTTTTCAAAATGGCTTTCTCACCATCTGCATGGACAACACATTCAATTTTACTTTACTGTGACCAAGAGACCATTTAAAAATAGTTTCATTTTAACTTTTTCCACATATTCATGATGCCATAAAGTAAACTCATACTACCTATATTCCAGCAGAGTTCCAAGTTTTGCTGTGAGAATTTGGTACTCCTCTGTTTTGGATGAAGTGTTCCTCCATAGGAACCATCATGAAGAAACAGAAAAGTGACAAAAGTGACATCATGCTCTCTCATCTAGTCTTGGGCTAAAAAATAATGTAACTGTACTGTTCTTGCAGTTAGAAATTGTAACCTTTTCATAAACCCTCCTTCTTAAGACTTTTCCTAGAAAAACTTTAATTTCATTGATGTGAAAACCTTGATACTCTTACGATCACACATGAAATTAAGTGCTGTCATTTGCCTGTCTGCTACTGCCATCATTTTCAGCCTGGAAACATGATTCATACCAGCTGCACTGGTCCATAGGCTGTCTACAGCAAGGACAGCTAATGATGTCATTACACTTTTTTCTTTTCTGCATAGCAATAACGAAACAGATCAGAATTTTCTCCTGGGTGTTCTGGGTGTCCCTGGCTAGCTGTGCTGAAGCCCATGGCATCATTCCCCCTGAGAAACACGGGCAAACACAGCCACTTTAAGACCCTTTCTGTTCCTGCCTGCTTTTCAAAGTCTCTTTCTGTGGTAAGCCAAATAAAATCATACAGAAAGCATCTGAATAATGAGGGCAGTTCACAGTTTTCATAAATAATTACAGAGAGCTCCAAATCCATCACCAGCAGTTGTTTGCCACACAAACAGAGCAGCAGTGATTGCCGCAGGCATTGAGGCATCATGGAAGAGGAGTCTGAGGTAAATTCTTGAAGAGGGTACTGGAGGATTTGAACATAAAAGTGGGTACGAAGGGGAAAAGCAGGAAAAGAGTGAAGAAAAAAGGAAAATGGCATGAAAAAGCTGGTATGTTTTGAAGGGTCAAGGCTTTTCTGTTGTACTCATGTTCAGCAGCCCCAAATAATGCTCAGCTCCCAGCATGCTAGGAATATGGATGATGTCAACAGGCACTGGGGGGACAAAACAAGCAGCAGAAACACAAACTGAGAAAAGAAGCTGGAAGCATAAATGTTTTGAGGACAAACTCCAACATCTAGGATTGCCCTCCCAGCCAGGTTATCCCTGGCATTATTTGATAGCATTCACTTCGTGCTGTGAAAAACCTAACAAGCAAGCAACAGCTGAGTGTGTAGGTGAGGAGGCAGCAATGTGCAGACATGGGGATCACTACAGCTCAGGAGAGGAGTCAAGAATTTTCACTGATGTTGCTTTGAAGAGAAGAGTCTGGGTGAGAAAAGGAGGTGACCAGGACACATGAAGCTGCTTCAGCTGGGGCAAAAAAATGTCAGTAGAAGAGAGCTAAGGAATTCAGTTGTAACAAGAAGTGTATTTAAAATTAAGAGTTGGCAGGGTTCACTGATGGTTTAGATGTGAAGGGAGTACAACAAAGAGTCAAATCTGACAGTGGTTAAGATAAGCAGTGAGGTCTATCATCTCAGGGCAGCCTGAAGCTTGCTGGTGTGGCACTTGCTGTCAGAAGAGTTCAGTTTTTATTTTCTGTACATTGCATTTCTTTGTATATCAAGTTTGACATTTGCATAAAAGTCTTGTGATGTCTATAAACAGACGTAGAAAAAAACACTTTTTACTTCTGTGATTAAAACCAATATTCAGTCCTGAGCTGATCAAAGCTGACAATGGAAACTGCCGACTTTTTGATATAGACCAAAGTAAAAATTTGATTAACCCTTGTAATTAGGGAGGGAAAAGTTCTAAATTTAATTATTTTAGGGTTCCAACTCCTTTTGCCAAGATAAGCAATTTAACATTTTTAAAAGCCACTAAAGATATAATTCTTCATCAAATGATTGGAAAATGCAACTGTTGCTGTTAGGGAGTCTGTTATTTAATAGGATAATCTGTGTTGTATACACTAAAGGAGTTTCATGTACTTTCAGCTGTGCTGTGAGAGAGAAAGAGAAGGAGGTGGTCCTTGTCAAAAAGGTGGGGGATTTAGTTTAGAGTAGAGCAGAAATTATGTATTCTCTTCCTACTCACCTCTCAACACCAACTGCCCATATATCACCGTGTGTTATTCTTAATAGACTCTTTTCTACCACTCTTGCAGATTACTTGCCCTTAATACACTGAATAAATTTCTGCACACAAGGCTACCAAATGCAAGTTTTACTGTACATATATAAAATGCAGGCAAAATACAGACACTTTTCCCCCCCTTTTCATTTGCTTCTTTCAAAAAAAAAAAAAAAAGGTAATTCTTATTTGTTAAGCATTTTGGGAGAGGAGTTGTTAGATTTTTATTTTGCAGCTATGGAAACTAGAATATCTTTATTTTTCATTTACCTTTCATTTAAATAATGAAGAGCAAGATTCTCACTTAGTCATATGCTTCTGGGAGCTGGAGCTTAAAGACAAAACACTATTGCCATATGTACTTAAAAACTTAAGAGTTTAGAAAACTAGTTTTATATACATGAACAACTGAAAGTAGTGGTAAACATTTGATTTCCCAGTTTCCCCTGGAAAGTGTCGCAGTGTTTTTGATACTTCCCCATGCTCTCTCTTCCTCTGTCCATTAAGTATGTTGGCTGGAAAATGCCATCATCCTCAGGGCACTGTGTGCCGCTGCAGATTCTACCCTGTAAGTTGCACTGGGATGATGTAACTACCTTTTAAATTGAAATCACATTAGCCAGAAGCACCTTCTAAATAATTTTCACCTTTGTAGACCTCAAACCTGAACTCAGAAGTCTGGATAAGTGATGCCTGAGCGCTTTCCATTCAGAAAGCTGTCGGGAGAAAAGACAAATACATCTCAAGGGCCTCACAGAGCGCTCGGCAATGGGCTCATTATAGAACAAAGCTCGCTGCCAGTGGTTGGTGAGAGCAGAGGGCTTTAGCCTGGGACCTTTGCCTACCTGTAGCAAAAAACCAGCTTCCATTTACAAAGCTCTGAGCTGCAAGAGCACACCTGATGCAGGCTGCCAAGGGGCTCAGAGAGGAGGTCACTGCTCCCAGCTGCTCTCCTCTCCCTCTGCCAGGGGTGACCTGTAATCACTCTGCAACCTCGTGCTGCCAAAATTACCTGGGCAGGCTCAAATGTGCCATGCATATTAACAACCTTCATTCAGCTGCAGGCAGAATGCACCAGGTGACTGATGATGCTTCAATTTCTTCCAAGAGTTTAGAAAACATATTTTTTTTAACTAGGTGCTTGTTTGGTTGATGTTTGTACACTGCAGCTTTATTGAACATCTTCATCATTATGCTTTAGTGGCAATATTCCTCTGACGGCTTAGAACTGGATGACAGAACTACACTTCATCCAATATCTTTCAATTCTACTATTGTTTCTCTTTGCTAGAAAACATATATTATGCTCCACAAAGAAGCAAGTGTGATTTAACAAGGACTTACAGGATCTGGCAGAGATTGCTGATTTACTAATGAACTCAGGAAACTCTAAAACTAGAGGAAGATTTTGAAAACCTGCTGTAATTTTTCCCAGTTCTGTTGTTTGGACTGTGAAACATGACTAGCCAGTCTCTGTTTTTCATGTAAATAGGGTGATAAGAAAGTAAACTGAAAGGAAAAATTAAAACGATCACAATGTCTGCTGGTAATCAGAGAAAAGTTCTCCTGAAGTAAGCACTCTGCACAGACAATCTAAATCATAGCTTCTGATAATTGTCTTTTGAGAGGAAGATTTTTTAAAAAGAAAAGCCAGCAAGATTCTGCTCTGATTTATACTACTTTAAATCAGAAGAAATTCCCTTTACTACAGGTTCATTTCTGTGCAAGGAAGGGCAGGAGCTGAACCTCTGATAGGTTGGTCTCCCTGCTGAAACAGAAACAAGATCCAATTTCAGGATTGAATCCATTTGTTAGGCTTCATAGAAACTAGCACACATATCTCTACACATCTCTATAAAGAAAGGAACTACATCCTTGCTTTAAAATAACATCCCTTTAAAAAAGTTATTTCTGAAAGCCCTTACCTTTGAACCTCTTTTTCAATCTCATCCTTAATGCTTGAATTGCATGAACTTCATAGAAATAATACTTCCCCCACCTACCACAGATGAACTCTGTTTTACTTTGCATTTGTGAGCAGCATGCCTTTGAAATCTGTTTTTCTTTGAGCTGCTTTTACATGGGGAAAAACTAACACCAGGAAACATCGGAGTGGGGTGACAAGTGACAGTATGTAGGCATATCTGACATGTAAATGAATGCTCCCAGCCCATTTACAGCAATGAGTAAAGACTGCTTTCTGGCTTGAAACAGACAAGGTTTTCTGAGCAAGGAAGGGCGCCTGCAGAGAGAGAACCTGCAAAAAGGGCTTGCTCATAACAGGGAACTGTGGCAAGGCTGTCTCCTGCTTCTTCTGTATGTCCCACAGAAATGGCTGTCATTCCTTAATTTCCCTAACATGCTACTCTGAAATGTACTGGCCAAGGTAGAAATAGAGGGACATTCTTCTGCAGGACTTCTTCTGAGCTTTGCTTTATATGAAGCTCTTTCAATCCACGATTTTGTGAATTATGTCAAATGGAAATAATTTCATGTATTAAAATGTCAAAAAGAAGTCAAGTAGAGTAAGATAATAAGATTCCAAGTGTAGCAATATTATTTAACATCCCCTCCTCCCTTCCTTTACACAGCATCACAGTTGAGGCACTTGTCCTCCTTTTTTCCAAATGTCAGCCTGACAAACACAACCGTGCCTCCAAGCCTGACTCTTCTTGCTGAATGACTGTCTCTTACAGAGATGGCCTGAGCCAAGCCTCCCCCATGCCCCATCCCTGCCTCAAACCCAGGCTATAATGTGGCTCTGCCACTCCAGCAAGACCAGATCCCACAAATGCCAGGGGAGAAGTTAGTGTTGCTCTGTGCACAGAGCCGAGGTCACTAGCAGGCGCAGTGACTCAAAGTCATCCGAGGAATGTAGGAAATTAAGTTAAGGGGATGCCCTTTTAAATCCAGCATCTGAAGTTTCAGAGCCATAGTCCATGGAGCATGCTAAAAACTGCTTGACCACAGAAAGCTATGCAGCAGTGCAGTGAAAAAGCCTGCATTAAAAGAAAGCAATCAGGCCATAAACCACAAATCATATTTTCCTAATTGCTTTTCTTACATAGCCAATTGCTGTGGATGTCTCAGGGACATCATGCATTTGTGAACAAGAGTTGAGTGTCTCAGATAATATCTCTCTTTAAATGAGATGTACTGAAGTGTGCTGTAAAGAAGGAGTCCCTGTGCCAGCAAAGAGCTCCTGGGATACACCAGGAGCTGTTGCTATTAATAACTAAGCAGGAATCCCAAAGTTATGAAACACTGCCTGAGGTCAGGCAGATATAGGAGTTCACAGCTGTATCTACCTATTTTGGCTAAAGTAATTTAAGTTTAGTATCTTAAAGCCATATGTTTGATGTAAATGAGGGTGGTGAAGAAGGAAGAGATGAATCAAATAACCTCCTCTGGCACTTGGCTATAGGAATTAGGATTTTTAACTCCAGGCAATTTTTACAGATCAGAAGCCTACTGAAGTGTACTATGACATTAAAGTTTGATTAGGGCTTGTTCGAGCTGCATTGCCTAAATCCCATGTTATGATCTGTTCTGTGAAGAGCAGTGCCCTGAGTTTGTGTAAGCAATAGCAGTGGGGTTACCCTACATGGCATTCTCCCTGTGAGCTCCTCCAGAACAGCAAGGTCTTTTATAAAAACAATTCACATAGAAGTGATCAACAAAGCAAATGTGGCAAATTATCTGGTATGATTTTTAGCTCCAAGTCAGCTGCTATTTTGAGCCTCTATCTTCACTGTCCTATTCCCACTCTCCCAGCTCACATTTTTCACAAGATCAAGGAAGGCACAAACCTCATCATCACCTTTAAACTAATATTGGACTGGCTTCCCCAGTTGCACAGTGGGGATGAGAGAGATGGTCACTCCTAGGTCACGCTAATAGATTATTTACAATTCTGAAGCTTCACTCAAGTACCACCAGGGATGCATAATTTCAAGTTTCTGTACTTTCCTTTACTGAAAGCTCATGAAATGCATAGCTACAGAAAGCATAGTCATGTCATTTGGAGTTAGCTTTCCCGTAGCCGTAAGGGCCAGAATTTTTTTAAGTACCATTTAAGTGGTGTCTGTTTGAATCTGCACAGAATCAGCAGTGACTCAGCAGCATGAATTCTCCAAAGCCTTGTTATTTTGATTGGAACAGCAAATTTATATTAAGCACATAGGTTGACTATTGGGAATGGGTGCAGTGAGAGAAACAGACAGGAGATTCAGATGTAGATAAGGGACAGGGAAATGTGAAAAGATAAGAGGCAGAAGAAATGGAATTGGAGGGACAGGAAAAGGCTAGCAAGGGTTGCTTATCACAGTGGCTCAATGCCTGGGAGTATGAATATTTAGTGTCCCTTGTGTCAGAATCAGGATACACTACAATATGCATGTGTGGAGTATTTGCCACCAGGTGTGGGACCAAGCCTCAAACACCTTCTGCAAATTGGGATCCAGGTCTTCCTCATTCTCAGGTGAATGGATACTCTCACCTTTCCATATAAATTTTGACAAGTGAAAGCATCTTTCTCCATCTGTCCCACCTTTTGTGTGGAGATTTATGTGGTAGATCCATTGAGAAAACTGTGTCCAGCAACTTCAGTATGCAGAATATCTACCCTGTAAATCCCAATTATTAAATAGCTCCAAGCTACTCTGGAAATTAAGGCTCCATGCTTACAGATGATTTTAAATATGCACTCCACAGCAGAAATGTAAAAGCTAGGGAGCTGTACTGGGGGAAATTAGGAACAAAGACAATCTTGGATGCTGTTGCTTAAAGCAGCAGTTAGGCATCAATGTCTTTTGTAGACATAGCCACAAGTAAGTGCAGAAAGGTTATATTTTATCCTTGATTTCTTTGCCAGCCTCCTACTGCTAATGGAGTGCATCTTGCTGTGGGAAGCATCCTTCCTAAATTTATACCCAGTGTATTTCTTGAGAATAATTTTTTGATTCTCATACCCAGACTCAGATGGGCATTTGGCACAATGCAATGTATCTTTTCTGCTTGAAATATTATTCATGATTTATCATTTTTCCTGGAGCATCTGACATGAGAGGAACATTCTATGTGTTCCTTTCAAACTGCCTCATCCCACTCACTGATGTTAGTTCTTGCTCCTGATCTCAGCCCAATAATCACACGCCTCCAGCAGCTATTTACGTTTTTCTTTTTTCCTCCTTTCCCCTCTTCAGGTTTTTTTTTTTAAATTTTTTTTTACTTTTAAAAAGGACACTGGGAACACTCCCTTTTTCTTCTTTTTGCCACAAGTTATACAGCCCAGTGTATACCCAGGTTAAAACAAAAAGCTCAAGAAAAAGTAACCTTATCCAACAGAAATTTCAATATACTTCAATAACATATGTGAACTGCTGCTGTGGTTGTAAAATTGTTCAAATATATTCATAAGAGTAACTTCTGTCCCACATAATCAAGCCTATGGTGCTACATCAATAAGAAGCCTGAGCCTCGCAGTTAGCAAACATGCAAATATACAAATTCCAAACACAGAGCAACCAGTTTGTCACACACTATAGTAATAGTCTGCTTACAAAGCTATTTGCCAGAAGTCACAAATTAGATCCATTCTAGAGTCGGATATGGAAGGTGGGTGTCCTGGCTTCCACTTTTATTGCACTATGCACCAGATTTTATTGCTTCCCAAAAAGCAAAATGGCTCTAATGGAAGAAATTCTCTTGCATGTATTTCTTCAGGGAGCAATGCAAGAGACACAGGAGAAACAACTTAGGAATATTACAGTTGTCATTAAATCCTTTTTTATCAGTTCCTAGGGAAGAACTTTCATACATGAGTGGCTTCAATTCTGCATTTAGAATCCAAACCAGCACTGAAATATTTACATGCTTCTTTTTTATGTGCTTGATAGCAGTGTCCAAAAGCAGGATTTCAGCATCCTAGTCAGGCAAGCACATATTAAACTGGGCTTAAAATTCTGTGGCTTTCCTCTCTCCATGCAGCACAAAAAACTTGGCTTCTGAACACAAGTACACTTCTTAAATTTTCCCCCTTCATCATGTGTATTACGATAGAAGATGTATATACAGAAATAACTAATCAGTGGGTACCATGTAGCTTATTATGTGAACCCCCATACTCCCAGTAATTCAACCAAAATATTTAAACTGTCTTACCAAGGTTTGAGTGCTCTGAAGCCAATTCAATTGAAAGGTTTGGCATGTTAAGCTACTAATGGATTTTACTGACGCTCACCTTTGCCGTCTGTGAAGTTCCGTATACTAAGAATGTCATTAAGGTCCTGATAGTGGTTCTGCTTAATGTATGTTGTTTTCTCAGGAGTGTCCTGAAGTTGCATTGTGACCTCTTCCAAGTCTTTGTCCAGCTGCAAAACAAAGAGTACAAATC
This sequence comes from Agelaius phoeniceus, assembly GCF_051311805.1. NCBI lineage: Eukaryota > Metazoa > Chordata > Aves > Passeriformes > Icteridae > Agelaius > Agelaius phoeniceus. Next base: position 92,302,494 of record NC_135265.1, on the reverse strand, counting down.
CTTCAAAATTCATGAGTCTTTGCTTCAGGCATCTGCACTGAGGCACAGCTTTCCATAGTCAGGCTGGAAGGCAGGTGGTAATGCAATTACTACACTGTGACAAATACAGTTTTCTTATAGCACTACTACACTACCTCTAAAAATAATGCTACAAGTAAAAAATTGTGTTCAACTGTGACATTGCGCACAGGGCATAGGAGAGGATTAAGCTTTAGTAGTTGACAGTAGAAGCAATTCAGGTGTACTGACAAATGAGAAAGATATAGGCATAAGAAAGCCCAGTCTGAAAACATCTGAACTCTTTATTATCTACATGCAACATTGTGGCATACATAGCTATAACCATTTCATTAATCAAATTATTGAACCTACAGGAGAATACAAGGGAGCTATGGCATGTCCAGTCATGTGAGTGACTGCAGTCAGCTCTACCAGGAATGCACTTTCAGCACTGAGCAGAGCCCAGTGTGCTCTCCTCAGAGGCTGACTTGTACTCAGTTGTCTACAGCCCTAATAGAAAATAACAAGAAACAAGCTTCCTAATCCTCTTTGTGAACAGCTGTGCATGGTGTAGTGTCCAGAGTATGTCCCACTCCCTAGCAGCTTTACTGAATTTTAGAAGTGCTGAATTTAGATTTATGTTTTTCCCTGTAGAACTGGGGCACAGCAACTCAAACTAGATGAGCCAGAGATGTAGCTGATAGCCATGGTAGGGCATGTTCCAAATCCCCTTGACAATGAAACTGATTTGGGCCCACTGGTTCTAGGAATTCTATCTATTTAAGTAAAGTCCAAAAGGAATAGTCAGGGCCCTGCAAGCACTAATGTGGCTGCTCTGATCAGCCTTACCTGTGCTCACCATCATTGTGAGGCACAGGCTGAGAGCTTGTGCTAGGAGGTTTAGCAGAAAAAAACTACAGTAGAGTAAAGGAACAGAAATAGCCAGCAGGCAGCTAGGCCTTCATTAAAAATTTCAAGGCTCTCACATGAAAGGGACCTGGCAAAGCTGAACTAAATTTCTTTAACAAGGCAGAGATAACTTTTACTTTTGGACTCTTTGGTAGCCTGAGTAAATACTTTATAGTTACATAGGCAATTGTCATTAATATCTGGGCAAAGAAATAACTGTTGCAATAAAATAGTTTTTCTTCAAGGTATAAGAATACAGACTGGCTAAGAACAGGTTGATTTCTTTATGATATGATCAGTTATGGTTATCTTGTCTCAAAAATGGGGCAGTCTTCAAGACTGGTTTGTCATCATTTCAGGTCTACTGAGCAAGGATGGATATAACTACAAATGTACATGCTGTAGCTGTTATGTAATTCATGTACTCCACGTACTCAGCCTTTCCCTCAGTAGGTACTGAAGCAACCATCACCTTTGTGTCAAAAGAGTCAGCTCACACATTCATAAAGGTATCTTTCTACCTTAAGAAAATATGTAATTCTGTTTCATGGAAGACGTAAAAATATGTCTAGCAAGTTTTTGAGCAAACTCTAAGAGAGGCTGAGAAATAACAGCAGCAGCAGCCTCAGAACTCAACCATAAACAGGAACAAAGACAGCCCTTAAGTGCCCCTGGGGCTGCGGATCTCTGTTATGCTTGCTTGTAAAGGTTACACTTCTGGAGCTGTGGAGCTCAGCATGTCCATGTGAAACAGCAGGGTAATTGGCCTGTCACAAATAAATAGGGCAAGTTTAATTCCATTTTGCTAAGGCACATTTTCATTTTATCACACCTGCCACGTATTTGCTGTGCTAGTTAGCAATCCATATAAATTGCCTCTTTCCTATTATTTAGATGGGAAAAGTTAACTTTTTTCTCTAAAAAGTAGTCAGTATTTAAGCAGATTGCAGAATTGCAACAAAAAACCAATGAAACCTGAAGTGCCTAGGCAGTAAATAGAGTAAACAATACCTCTGTAATTTTCATTCTCAAGCGGTGGTTCTCTGACTGCAATCCTTCTAGTCGAGATGTGCTGGCCTGATTGACGCTGGTGACTGATGTCGATGTTTTTGAATCTTCTTTCTTTTGATTTTGAGTGAACTGAAACCGTCTGTTCTGTGTGGCTGCATCTGGATTTGTTCGCAGTGTGATGAGCTGAAAGGTTGAAAAGCCTTAAGAAATCCTGTTTTATTTTTGCAGCTATTTATTTTGTATCTCAAAATACTGAAAGGTGAACCAAGAAGAGCTTCTTTTTGACTTTCAAGTATAAAACTATGGAAAGTGAGCTCTGCTTGCCATGTGCACTACTTGAGATGATTTCTGAATAACTTTATAGAATAGGTTGAATGAAAATGATTATGAGAAGGGAAGCATTCAAAAATTTAGGAAAAAACTCATTCAAAAGATATTTATCTGGATTTTAAATATACTAAAATATACTTTAATATTCTTCAATATGTATCTTTCTCCCTCATTGATATGTTCATACTTTCAAAGGATATATTCCTTCTTTAAGAAAAATACAATCCACCAAACCCTCCTCTTCCTAAGCACAGTTTCATCTGAAATTTCTCCTTTCCTACTGTTACAAGTAACGCTCAAGCAGTGAGAGACATGAAACAGGAGTATTAACAGAGAGAACTCATGGGAGATTGCACTCTGGAGATAACAGAAACTTAATTAGTTTTTAGCAACCCAAAATAAACCAAATCTGTTCAAAAAAATTAAATAAGCCACTTAGAAAAAGGTTAACCTTAAACATATTTAATTTAAGCAAATATAAGTAAAATTTAACACTCAGTGACAATGTGAAAATATCACCTCAACATGAGGAGAGAAAGCAACTGCTGTTTGGCAGCAGGGGGAGAGAGATTCTCAGATTACTCTAGAGAATACAAAATTTATGTTACTTGCCAAGCAGCATACATATAGATTCGTATACAGACAAAGCTGAAGGAGCTGCCTGCCCTGAGAGGATAGGCATGGAATCATAAATCCAAAGGTGTTGAGTTGTCTGAAAAGAGAGAATGGGCAATCATTTTGCATGCATAGCCCAGCCAGATTTTGTGGTCTAGCTGCATTTTGGAATTGATTCCTCTTATTCTTGAGAGCATGGAACTGTTCTGCAGCTCCAGTGGCATAAAGTAAGGCCCTAAATTCTGATCAACAGAGATCTGACTTCTCAGGCTCTGAAGAGTGTGATCCCTGGCATGTATTTACAGACCAAGGCTGCAGATTGGGATGATGCTTGCAGATAATACATTTTATTTTTCAGGTGGTAAAGAAGATGGAGAAGGCTACGGTGCTCTCTGTCTTCTTCACCTTAGTCTTTACTGGTAAAACTTGCCTTAAAAAATTCCACACCTCCAACCTGACAAGTTGTATGCCTGAGGATTAAGGGAACTGGTCCATGTCATCACAAGACCATTCTCAGTTACTTTTGGAAGATGATGTTGATTTTGAGCAGTTTTTGAGGATTAGAAGAAAGGAAATGTCACAGCTGATTTCAGGAGATGTGACAGAAGAATTTGGGGAAATGCCTCCTTGCCACCTTCACCTCAGTTTGGGGGGGATGCTGCAGTAGATCCTCTGGGGAACCATTTCCAAACACATTAAGAGCAAGAATGTGATTAGAAGCATTCATTGTTGGTTTATGAAAGAGAAATCCTGCCTGAACAATCTGATTTACAGCTGTCTTCAGTGAGATGTCTGGGCTGGTAGATGAGGGTAGAGAGTTATTTTTCTTGACTTAAGCAAAGATTTAACACTGTCTCCCAGAGCATCCTCAGAGTTAAACTGATAAAGTGACTGGGCAAGGAACCACTGAAGTGAATGCAAATTGGGCTGAACTGACAGGCTCAGAGGATTGTGGTAGCCAGTCACTAATGTTGCTCCTCAGTCTGGAAGGAAATGGGTCTGGGCCAACAAGGATCTCCTAAAGCTAGGCAAAGGGAAATTCTAAGTCCTGCCCTTGAGGAGAAATAAACCCCAAGCACCTACCCAAACAGCACAAGGTCTGTTTGGCTGGAAAGTACCTTTCCAGTAAAGGCACTGGAAATTGTGGTGGAACATAAGCCAACAGTATCCTGGGCCAACGGAGGTGATCCTTTGTTCCTACTCAGCCTGGGCAAGAGCACACCTGGGGTGTTGTGTCCAGATTTGGGCTGCCCAGAACAAGAGAGACATAGGTGTAGTAAAGAAAGCCAAGAGGAGGGCCACAGAGATGCTAAAGAAGGTCCTAGCCCTTATGATACAAGTAGAGACTGATTATTTAGCCCTGAGATGGAAGACATTGTGGGGGCATGATATTATTCATGTGTATTCAATATATGATGGAAGAGATTAAAGAGGATGGAGCCAGACTCTTCTCAATGACCTGCAGTGAAAGGGAGGGAGACGCAAGCTCCAAAATCCAAAATTTTCATTTAAAGATCAGAAACAACGTTTCTTACTGTGAATGTGCTCAAATGCTGGTAGAGATACTCAGAGGAGTTGGGAATTATTTATCAGGAAGTAACCAAGGCCCAACTGCTTAAGGCCCTGGGTATCTTGCTGTAGCTGAGCCTTCCTAGAGGGAAGTGACTGCACTCTCACACGTCTTTGTTTCAAATTAGGATGATTGTAATGACTGATGTGTCTAAGTCCCAGACCAAAAACTACATGAAAATTAAGTTAAATGTGAAGAATGGTAATTACAACGCTTCTTAAAACAGCAGGCAGAACTGTTACAAGATAAAAGTTCTGCAATTTGATGTGGTCTAAGTTCAAACTGAATATAAGATAGAAGTATTGCCACTGAATCATCTTCATCTGGGAGTTTATTGCTAAAAATTGGGTGTTTTGCAACAGGGACATGGTTTAATGCATTCATTCACATGGTATGAACTAGATAAAAAAGTTCATGGGCAACATTGTTGGCTCATGCTGTATGAAGAATGAGGTTAGATGAGCTTTATATTTTTTTTTCTACCATACAGTCAATGGAACTTTTATATTGCTGTTTTATATCTGTGTAGTTTCAATTTTCACAAAGGGTCAGCATTGAATATCCACAGAGCCAATTGCAAATAGGCATAAAATGCTGCCAACACAGAAAAGGGATGTTTTAATCCCTAGAACTGATTTTGCCTTGTTGTTCTGCAGGAAAATGGATCAGAATTAATGTGTTAGTGCCATTGCAGCCAGAAATGATATGCACTTGCTGGGCAACTACAAGTGAGCCCATTGTTCTGTCTCAAAATGGATGGAGTAGAAAAATGGAAGGCCATGGAAGCATCATAGACATGGATAAGTTTGTGACAATTACTTCATGAAGAGAGAATTCATATTATGATTTTTTCTTTTAAGGAAGTGAAGAGTATGTTGAAAAGTACTATAGACATCTTGGTCCTTAAAAAGATAATTAGACATTGCAGTTAATTTCTGACAGGAAAAATATACATAACAGGTCTTTGAATTCCGCTGATAACTTCTACAAGGTACCCTTGAATGCAGAAATCTAGAATAGTTTTAACAGTGTTTGGAAAGCATTTAGTTGGATAACAAGAATGTGTACAGTTAATATAAGTACGATGCAGTATAATGCTATCAACACCTGTACCATGCAATGGAGAAGGTCATGAGCATTTTTTTCCTCTGATATCTCTTACTCTACTCTGGGATTTTCCTCATGGTTTTTTCTGAGGCACTTGGTACTGAACAAAATGGCAATGGATGAAGTGGACATTTAACTGGAGAAGGATAGTAATTGCCATGTTATAAGTAAATAAGATTAGTAGAGCTGACAAGAAGGAAGGGAAAATGTCATGTTTCATTCCTTAGTGTGTCTACATTGTTGAGTAGTTGCATACTTAAAAGGGTTGTGGGGTAAAATCGAATTTCAGCACTGTTGACCCAGGAGACTGCTGAAGATTAGTTAAAAGGAATGTACTTAGTATAGCAGAGAAATAGTGGCACTCATCTGGCTCAGAACCACATTACTGCCTGCATCTGTCTGGTCTGTTTAACAAATGAGAAAGTGCAGTCTTCCAGGTCTTCATTATCATCCCCTGTGCTTGATGAGGCTTTAGTATTCACCAGAAATATACCTGAGTTGCCAATATTGTACTAATTTACAACAGAATTGCTTGAGGGGAGAGATTTGGTGCCTGTCTCACACTAGCATCTTATCTAGATTTACAAACTAGGTAGTGTTGGATATAATCTGTGGTGTCCAGAGGAGTTATTGGGCAACCTGAGCAGGCTGAGGGGAGGCTTGCCAGCTGTGGCACAGCATGACCAGAGGAGATGTAGAACAATATATATGAGTGCTAGAAGAACTCTCCAGCTGTGAAAACACTCCCATGGGCATTGGAAGTGCTGCATTCCAGCCCCTGCTTCAACATCTTTTTCTGTACCTTAGCCAGTGAAGAATTTTATTGCTAAATAGCTAAGCATTTGGAAACCTGACAAGAGATGGAAAAAGGTTAGGGACTTCATGCTAGGGGGCTATGGTTCATGTTTGCATTTTGAGTAAAAAAGAACAGATGAAAAATGAGGGTGGGGTAATTGAAGTTTAAAAGAAGATCAGAGGAAGGGGTTAAAAAGGAATCAGAAAAGTAATTTCACAGCCTGTGACAAGAGAAGGATGGGCAAAGGAGCATGAAAGCAAAGGGGCAAAGGGCATGGACAGCATTAATAATTCTCTTTGAAGAGAGTTCTGACATTCTTTGGAGGTATTTTTGGCATAGGAGTTTTAATATGCATTTTCATATGGCTTACCCACTTAAATCTTGTAGTGTTTCAAAGTACACTCTATTGTCATGTCTGTGAAAGTTCCCTCAATTTAGAACAAAGTTGTGATTCTTTCCTAAGATCCAGAACAAAAATATGACTATACACATCTGTATGGCTTTTTAATATTTGAGAAGTGAATTGCAAAACTTGCAAAAACATCCTGTTTAGTCAGTCCTGGAGAATGAATTATTCTGCTTTTTTTTGCAGATCACAAATCAGCTTTTATCTCTAGTCTGCACCTTTAATCTCTTTCAGTGGTTGCACTTTGAGATAAGTTTATTAGCATGTTTTTCTTGCTTCTTTTGCACACATAGTTCTCGGCTGCCCAGTAGATGGGAGGCCACTTAGCACCAGAATCTACTGACTACAATTTGCTCAATACATTGATTGAACGTGGTCCAATAAAGAGCCTCTTATAAATACTCACTTGAAAAATCTAAAAACAGATTCTAGAGGCAAAAAGACCTACATTTTGCCTTGCAAATTTTTCAGACATCCAACTGCATATGAATCTAATTTGAGGTAATAAGCTATGTTTACACAAGCCACTTAAAAGGAATGCAATTGAACATTTTACTCCAAAACATGGAATGCATTCCCTACTACTTTAGGCTTTGCTAAGTAAGCTTACATAAAAACCAGTTTTCCCTTCATTCAAGATCTGTCATATTCATGTTTAAAGCTTAACTCAGCAAGGGAACTGATCAAGTTCCAGCCCTTTGTAGGTATCTTCTCAATTCTTCTGACAAGGCACAATGAACCTGTCCTCAGAGCCCAGAAGAGCAAAAGGAAATGAAAGCATGGGTCTCCCAGTCTGTGCCTCACTTAATCCTTTAATATACCCATTAATAAATATAACCTCAGAGTCAGCATTTGCAGCATACATACAGTTTTCCTCTGAGGTACTGACAAAGCCTATTGTACCACCATAAATGAATACTTGGAGGTTTCAACACAATTGATCTCTTATCATGCTAGTGAACTAAAAAGATTTTACTATTTTTGTAGGTATAGAAACAGAGATCTTGATTATCTTATTTAGGGTATGTAAGAATCTTAGAATATCCTGGGAAGGGACCTATTGGGATCACTGAAGTGCAACTCCTGCACAGCAGCATTCCAAGGATCACACCAAGTGCCCAAGAGCATTGTTCAAATGCTTCTTGAACTGTGTCAGGCTGGTGCTGTTACCACTTCCCTGGATATCCCTTTCCAGTTCCCAGTCACCCTCTTGGTAGAACCTTTTCCTAATATCTAACTGATAACTCCTCAGAGACAGCTTTATGCCATTCCTTTGGTACCTATAACTGGTCACCAAAAATAAGAGGGAAGGGAAGAAACATGGCAGAGTAGACAACAGGACCTGTCTCCCCTGAATCTCCACTTACATCTCCACTCTTTCCAAAAATTTCCTGAAAGTTGGAAATGGAGGCTGTTCTACTGAAACTACAGAAAACAACTTTTGTTTCCCCGGTCACATTTCAGTAAAAATATAGGCATTATTAACTCATGTATTCACACTTTCTCCAAAATGTCATGAAGCTTTGTTTTTCCTTCAGGGTCCAGAGAGAAGCATTTATGGATGGGCTTGGTTAATTCATACACATCCCCTGCACTTGAAAAGCTGATAAAATACCTACATATTACATCATAATTACAAAACAGCAGGAAAAATATCTGGGTCTATGCAAAACAAATTCACCTACCTTAGGTACAAACACAAGGCAGAGAGTGATGGTGCTGCAGAATATAATGACTAAAGCAACGATGCAGAACTGCACATTGGGCTGGTCCCGAGTGAGGAATGAAACAGCAGCACCAATAATGCACATTATCCCCACGTTGTACACACTCATCCCGATGTACTTGCTGTCATTCAAAGCAGGAATGCTGACATTTCGTGTCTCCCAGGCGAGGAAACACCCAAATAACTGGAATGGTAAAAGGAGGAGAAATGATGATAGTTTTAAGAGGAATTTGCTGTCATCCAGAAAAAGCACTGATTTGAAACAGGTATGTTTTCCAACTTGACAAATATAGGACATATTACAACTCAGAGATATACACCTACCTTTTCCTCAATATCTAATTACCTGTGTGATTTGTTTTGCTCACTAGGACAGATTCCTGCTCTAACAAGAAAAATGTGAAACTTAAAATTAGTTCTGATTGGAACAAATTTTTCTAAATGCTATGGTTATCTTTATATTTTAAATAGTTTTTAAAGACTGTCCTTCCTGTTTGTTTTCAAGGATTCCAGTAAAATATAATGTGCATTGTTTTTTTGGCTATTTTTAGCAGCTGTTCTCAATATACTCTTATCAATCTAGCTATTCATTACATGATTATCACCTACATAAATAAGCAGCAGTGCCAAGATGTGTCCCATGAGGGATAAATATATCATGTAGAAAGTGTCACCCGAGTTGTTCAAATTACAATTATAATGCCTTTTATTATAGTGGGAGTTGGTAATGGCCTTTCAATTGCAGTTGTCTAATGATTTCTGGCATAAAATATTCTTGTGGCAATTTTTTGTTTGCTTTTTTCCTTTGGTGTATTTTTAAGTTTTAGCCCCTTTGTTATTTGCAATATGCTTTTGCAATTCAGCAGGGGAAAGCCTTTAGTGGAAGGAAGCCATCTCCATCCCTTGAAATTTAATTAGATTTTTCTGCAACATGAACTGCTGCAGACAATTATTTTCTTCCTCTTGCATTCCTCAGAGGAGTTCTGGCAATGCAGTAAAAGCCAAAAGGAACTGAAGATGTTGTAAGGTAACCCAGCCTACGGTCTCGGCACAGCCCCATAGGAGTGTAGAGAGCCTTGGGAAGCATGACAGACAGCAGATGGTATTGCATGGAAGGTAAGGACAGAGAGAGGAACTATCACTAAGGTCCAGGACATGGTTTCCATGTTTTCTAGCTTTTTTTCTGATCACAGTGCAGGGACAGACAAGAAGGAGAAAGAACAAATGTGCATTCCCATTGACCTTAGTAGCCTTCCCCCAGACCAACACATTTGTCCATAGTCATGTCACGGAGATAATATTCTCTTTTATACAACTGTAATTTATGTGCAATCCAGGAAATTGGAGGTTAATGGTGATGCCATTTGGGGAATTAATTTCAGTTGTCTAGTACAGTTTACCTTCTATTCTTCTCTTTGTTTTTTTTCCTGTGGCAAATAAGCTGGACTGGAAGAACAGTATTTGGTTGCCAGACAAGCAAAAGAGATTAGAGAAATGGCAGATTGATGTTTGCTCTACAAGCTTAGGTTTCAACCCAAGTTGTAATAACACCAGGACACTGGTAATGCAAATTTTCTTGATTATTTGCCTAGTTTTAATCTCAAGTAACAATGGCAATAAAGACAACCACTCAGCTACTTTGCACTCCCACAGGCACTTGCAGGCTGCAGCCACCTACCATCCAGGCACTTCCAACCAGGACATGCTGCTGAGCTCCCAGCCCTGCCCTCCTGAGCTTGTCTGCTGGCTTATTTCATGCTCTTGCCTACAGCTCACGTCACTCTGCCACTTGTTCACAAGCAGAGCTGGCTGGGAGGCTTTGGAAGATTAGGTATCTACTCAGCCCATGGAGTGTGGGGGCCTCTTAGTCCAGGCAAGGATGTAGAACCATTTCCTCACCCCCTTTCCAATGCTGCTGTCACTGCTGCAGTCCCTATCAAGATACATTGCCACTGGCCTTCCCTTAGAATTGCAGGAAGAGCTGTAGAGGCTGCTGCAGGCAGAGCATAGGAAGGGGATGCTCTTAAGGGGTCTGTGGACAGCTTCCTGGGTCAGCAAGGGCTCTCAGCCATTTAGGCAGAGCAGCTGAGGTGAGTGAGCCCCTTATCAAGCTTTGTTCTGGAGCAACAGCTCATCCTCTGGTTTTCAGAGCCCCTCTGGTAAACACAGTAATCTGTCCAGTAGGGAAGGATGCAGGCAGCACTCCTTTGCTGTTGGGTCTGGCACTGTGCACAGGCAGAGCAGGAGTGTACAGACTCCTTTTCAGGCTCTGAGGAAGCAAATTGTCACTGTATTCACCTGGGTGCATGGGGGATCATAGAGTGGTGGTACCTTTTGTCAGGGCACAAACCTGATCCCCCAAATGTCACCTTCTCAGGGGTTGCCTGTTCTCCACTCCCGGCACTCTTGGTGCTGCAGTACTCAGTTCTGCTGCAAATTTACATTTTGCCAGCCCTGAACTGACAAACAGGCTGGTCTGGGCTGAGCTGTTTTGAAGGGTAGAAGGAATCCTTGTCTGTATTTCTACATCACATTTTTAAAGGGATGAGACCCTGATGAACTATGAAGAACATTTCTATCTTATCATACTATGGTTAATTATTAATAAGATTTTTAAGGTTGTAGGTCATCCCTCCCTCTCCTCCACTTCCCCCACTATGAACAGATTCCATTCCAAAAGGATTATTCTGGGAAGACAGCCAACATCCTTACATGAGGCCAGCACTTATTACAAATAACGGGGATGAATTTATAGCTGAGGTGGTTATAAAATGATCTAAAAGATCAATTATAATGGAAAAAAGATCGTTTGAAGAGTGTTGTGGGGGGTTACAATTTAGCCCATTCTCATTCATAATTGACAACAGCATGGAAAATGGTTAAATATCTTTTGGATGAAAGGAAGATATATATTTATTTATATGATTACTAAAGGAATGGAGAGGCTCTTGTAGCAAGTGCGTTTCCTCAGAATGAGGCATTATAAATCTGGGACCATTGCTTTTAATTTTTATTAGCATATCGGGTAAAATGCTTGCCTCAGGAAGAGAGATCTCCTTTTCTAGAAGTCACAACTCATCTTTGAGACTCAAACATGGATAAAAGCTGAGAGTTTTCTGCATCCTGCTGCCAGGGCAGTGGTGGCTGCAGAGGTGCTCTTTGTTTGCTGGGTACAGATGCCCGCAGGGCTCTGTGGGGCTGGTAGATTTGTCCGCTGAGATAAAGCCTTCCTGAGGGAACTTCATGCTTTGCTTTTTCTCCGCCTGCCCTTCCTATTTTACCCCTTCCCGAGGCTCAGACAATATGCACACATGAAAGATTCAGTTTTATGGCTGTAGAAATCCTGTAAATCCCTTGGTAAAAAATGGCTTGGCTGAGCAATGGGATGCAGACATTGCTAGTGAAAGGTCCAGATTTCTGTGATCCCTTGACAACTTTTGCATATGAGACTTGGGAGCTACAGTTAAAGACACAGACTCATAGTACCTAGTTCAGCTCCTCTTTACTCCTGGTACCTAAACTTTAAACATTCATCTTCCCAGACAATAAAATTACATTTCAAATTATGCCTGGGGGGGACCTAATTCTTGAGGTTGCTTTGGAATTGAAGGACTATTTGATATTTTTAGGCTGCCTGATGGGATTTGCAATGCAGCTGTCTCTCCTCCTATGGCTCCTAGAGGGGTCAAGCTGGTAAAGGCTTCTCAAGACTGTCTGCTGGCAAATACATCAACAGCCGTCTTCATTTGAGACAATGATGTTGGTGATGACCATTGTGTAGCTTCATGTTTGGAGAACACAGCACAATTCCAAATTTTGCCTGAGATGTGCTCCCTAACCCCAGAGCAGAGTCTGGCTTCAGAGGGAGCTCTCAAACTTCTTTCAGAGCTGCTGGATTTTATGTAATGAAAGAGTGACTGTCTTAATTAATTGGGCACTTGCGTGGGATGTTAGTTCTGATCTCTGCTGAGAATTTTGATTAAACAGTCTTTAGGGAAGGCAATGTGCATAAATACACATTGGGATGGAGGCAGGCAGCTCCTAGCAGTGCTCCAGTGCTGGATTCAGAGAGGTGTAGGACACATCTGTCCCCAGTCACTGCTTTACACCAGTTACAATTCCCATCCTGAGGCTTCTGATGGACCCCACGCATCTCTGAAGGAGTTTGAATAACTCAGGGGTACACATGCCCCAAGAGAAAGCTGTCACCTAAAATATAAGGACACCTCAGCCTACTGTCAAGCCTAATTGCCTAATTTTAGTCCTTTTTGGTTCTCAACCAATGACACTGAGAATGCAGATAGGAAGGGCCGCCTACACTGTTATTCATGAACTTAAAGACTTCTACAATTTTGGTGGTCTAATACACACATCTTCTTGATATAGAAAGTGCCATAAAATATTGGTTTGGATTTTCTCAGAAGACATGGGCAGCTGTACAGGCAGGATTGGTTTGTTTCATCTTTTGTTTGAGGGTAGGCAGCTTCCATTTAACACTGATCTAGAGTATTGCCTTTGCAGCTGCTGGTATGGTAGGTTTAGGCTGTGTTGAGTGTGCACCTAAAAAGGCTACAGTGAGAAAGTCTATAGTGAGAAAACCACTGTATAAATTTGGAGAAAACAGTATCTGAAGACAACAGGATTGTATCATCACTGTGATTAAAGACAGAATAAAAGAAATCTGTGTTAAAATTTTAGAGGTGTAACAGGAGTATGGAGAATATTATACTTGTGTTTAGATTCAACAGGCAAACTTTAATTTTAAGAAATGTTGTACTGACCAAATTTTGATACCTGAAAATATAATAAAAGTGTTTGTGACTGAAGTATTGGAAGACACTTAACACTTTTTTAGAACTCTACCAGCTAGTTAATTTTAAATCTTGTTCATGAGAATTACTGCTAAACACAATAACAATTGCTTGGATCCACAACATATATCAATGCAACCAAGTGCCTAATTTGCTATTGGATTGCACAGACTGTCACAAGACAGGAAAGAAATTATTTATTCACCTCCATTTCCCTGCACTGCCCTTAAACTATTTTTTAAATGTTTCATTATAAAGTCATGCCAGCTTAGGTTATGAACAGTATTAGGAAAGAAAGATAGAGAAAATGACACTAAAGATATCTGACAAGAGCAGAGAAATACCAGAGGAAAGATCTCCAGTCTTGTCAGAAGTCATGCTTGCCAATAACTAGGGGATCTGGTATTGGAAAGATTATATACTGGACTTGTGGATTGTAGCCCTGCTGTTTGCCACATAAAAGAATAAAAGCAAGCCTTTTCTCCAAAGATTTTACATCTGGAGATTTTGTTTGTTTTGGTTTTGTTTCTTCTAGCTAGATTACTGTGAGATTTCCCTTTCTGGCCCCCTTAAACCAAGGCAGTTCTGGACTCCGACCCATGAAGACCCTTCAGCCTGAAGTAACTGTGAAGCTTGATTTGTGTGTTTCTCTATTTGGGTTAATTCATTAATCCAGATCATCACAGACACAGGCACATTTTTATTTCAGTGAAACGGCTGCAGATATTTTTCAATTAAAAAAAAAGTAATTTTGGTTTTCATGTTTTCACTGCAGAATTGTGCAGTACAAAATACTGAGCAGCTTCCAGGAAGAGGCATAGAAAAATGACTTTTTTAAAATTTATTTTTTAATTACCTGTACAATAAGTAGGGTTAGAAAACTGAAAGGCAAACTATTCCCTTTTAGGTCTCTTACCTTCACTGTCAGTACAATCTGATGTTAAACCATTGCTCACTCCCCTGGTCTGCCATGAGTCAGCTGTGTATTTAGTTAACTTTCACAGGGCTGCTCTGGATAGACATTACTAAAAGGAAGCTTAATATTTCTATTGAGCATTAGGACAAGAGCTAAATATTGATTTTAATTGCAAGATATGCATATTCAGCCACTCAGCTGACGGACTTTCTTCTTAAAGGTCTTGGCAAAACCCTTTATTCCCAGTGCAAGACAGAAAAGCATCTGCACAAAGCTATGAACACTAACAGGCATCCAGATTTCACTTTGTACTCCACTCTCCCAAACCAACAGGTCAATAAAATATTTTCCCCTCTTTTCATTCAGAGTACATTTGACTTTTTGCATGAAAATTCTGCTTAGTCATGAAACAATTATAGAACCCAATTGAAACAAATACATAACTGGTCATTAGCAAATATCCATTTGGAATAGCTTTCTACTGTCTCTGGCATAAGATTACCACAATTACAGGTCTGTAAAGAGGTGAAGCACCTCTGCTAAAAGCCAGTGTGTGCTACAGTTTAAATCTATTTCTGCTATACAAAAACTGATGCCAAGAGACATGTAAGGGAATACTGCACTATCTGCAACATTTCAAAAATATATTTGAATATATTTCCTTATGGTCATATTAGGAAAAAATTTATCCAACAAAACCATATGGAAATGTGGCTTTGGATGCTAAAATACTGTCCACGTTTTATTGAAAAAATAATAAATATCTGGTATCACTATAAACTACTTTCCCCAACCACAAAGCTTAACTGTCTTCCTCTCTAATTATTGTAAGATGGGATAGATGGGTCCCACCATATATATGAGTTGGAATCATGCAAGTTAATTGATAAGGAGGTAGGTCCTTCTTCTGAGTTTTCTTTTTGATCATGAATAGAATTAAAAAGAATGCAAATATATGTGTTAAAAATCAGAGGTACTATCAGAAAACAATGGGGAATTTTAACATAAACTGAAAACTATTCAGTTTTTCTACACATAGAATGTATTAATTTTATAAAGAAATTAATTAATAATATGGTTGATATAATCTGATAAGATAATTGGGAGGAACTTGAGGAAATAATCTAGTGGAACCTCCTGCTCAAAAAGCAGGCTCAGATGTGAGTTCACTTCAGGTTGTTCATACTTTTATTCAGTCTGGTTCTGGAACTTTTTAAGGACAAAGGCTGATCAAAGTGTCTGGGTGAGCTGCTCCACTGCTTCCCTTTCCTTAGTGACAAAAAATTATTCTTTACATCCAGCTTTCATTGAGTAAATATAAAATAAGAGTAAAATAATAAAAGGAGGAGCATGTGTTGCACACCACAGCTGTACTGTTCATACCCAGCTCCTGGGCTTAACACACACAGAGGGCTTAAGCACCTGGAGCAGCAGTGAGAAGCTACATCCAGTATCCAGCAAGGACAGCCAGACCATCCCTCAGTAGCTCCTGCAGGTACCTAAGTGCTGTCAGTGACTGAGTTTTCTTCTGGATATTTGTGAACTGGTTCCTGTCACAGAACCAGCATCTGCTTCTCCTCCTGCCTGCTGAGGCAAGAACACCAAGTGCTGACTGAAGACTGGGCTGCAGGGCACTGACTGGAACCCAAGCTCTAAACCATGGTACCTAATTCCTTTTTTTGAAAATCTACTTCCAAGTGCATGAAAAAAATGGAAAAGTACTGTTAATGTTTTAGCCAACAAAGCAAAGGAAGCCTTTGGAGAGGAGAAGGGGTAGCAGCAGGTATATTTGCAAAGAGCAATGGAAAGATGTTTGTGTATGTGCTGTAAAGGATATGTCCAAAGCTGCACATGTGTAAAAAAGCTATTCTTACCTTAAAAATTGTTTTGGTTGTTGTGGAATGTAAAACAAACAAGGAATAAAATTGGCCAAAGACTGGGCAGAATGTAACAAAAGTTAAAAAGAGGAAATTGATAATAATGATTGTGAATCAAAGATCTAAAATGGAGATAGTGGAAAGGTAAGTTAAATGTATAGTAGCAAATGAATGGCTAGCAGCATTAACAGAATTCATAAGGATTTATAAAAATGGAGAAGTGGAGAAAAATGAATTTCAATAACGATTCATTCCTTGGGAGATGACAGATTCAATAGCAATGATGCATGATAAGATACGCTTAACAAGGGATTTTGTCCTATATTTACATAGAGATAAAAGAGTCCATTCACAGCTTGCCAAAACAGTGAAGTGCAGCTTATTCCAGCAGTAAGAGAGAGCTCTTGAAAACTCTGTCAAGACAAGGTGTTGTAATCACAGAGATCCTGTAACTTACATGCAGTAGTTTTAGGAATTGATTTAGAAGTTGTCTGGACTGCTGGGCTTAATTGTTGATATTTATTGGAATTCTGGCAAAGCTCCACTTAAGATACAAAGAGGCCATATGGGAAAAGACAAAGTGGAACACCCCCAGTGATTACAGAGCTATTGCCATAATTTCTATCCTAAGCAAATTAATGAAATGGCTGACACATGAACTCAGCCAATAAGTGGGGAAAAAAAAAAAGGGATACCAATATAATTCAAATTGCTATTATTTTTTTTAAATGAGTTTGCAAGACTGAATAAAGGTAATTACATTCATGCAGGGTATATGGATTTCCCAGTAGTGTTTGTCTTAATACTGCACAGTATCATTATTTAAATACAGAATGCTATAAAATCAATACAAAAAATTTAAACTGAAATCTGTGTGATGGATCTCAACATATTACTATTAATGAGAAGCTATTAAAAAAAAAGAAGATAGTTTTTAAAAAAAATTCCAACTTAAGCTGTCCCAGATTTGTACATTGACTTGAAGGAGATAATAACATGGGTGGAAATGATGCAGAGGAAGCAGAGGGTGTTAGACAACTCACAGAAAGATTTTTAGAGAAATCACAGAAATTGATTTCTGTGAATCAGAAATTATTCACATTTGGCTGAATGCAAGGAAATTTGCCTAGAAATAAGGACATCAGGTAATTTTACAGTAAGAGGGATGACATATATGCAAGACCCACCAAAATTCAAGGCTTGGAAGTAAGACAAATTCAGCTTCGCAATTAGAGAGCCTTAAGAAGCTGAGGGTTCTTTCAGACTTTAAATTAAGATTGAACATTATCCCAAGGATCTATTTTAGTTGAATTAATATTTTCTTTGGCTTCTAAATCAATTACAGAGTTGTGTTGAGCAGTATGTCAACTATAGTGAAATGTTGGAATATGAATAGTAAGAAGAAAATAAATTTCTTATTCTTAGTGACATTTATCAAGTCCCATGATGAATATGCATTATTTTTTTCCTATCTCAGTCATGAAATACTGATATTTTCATTCTTGGCAAGGTTAGCTGAGGACAAAACAGTGTCTGAGAAGTGGCCACTATTATTAGTTACAGCTTAAAACCCCCTCAATTAACACAGGGAGAAAATAGGATTTCATACAGAGAGCAACAGTCAAGCTTAAAATATAGTTTTGCCTCAAAAGCTTGGTTCTCAGTAGCTGAATAACAGGTACCTGTAATAAGATGTCAGGGACACAATGAAACTTCCAACATATGTACACCTTGAGTATAATGTTAACACCAAGCTTTATCAGGAAGAGAGGAATTAAACAGTAGACAAGACTAATGTGTGTGTGATTAATAAGCAAAGCATTGTAGGAGCCCAGTCCAGCATTGTTGTGTCTGAGATGAGACAAGTAACTCATACCCCTCAGAAAGATGTTAGTGCACTCCCTAATAATGCACCACCAGCAAGTTTAAGGTGGCGTGTTTTCTATCATCCTTTGGCATATATGAAAGAAAGGTGCTTTTCAACTATGTCTGCCTCATCAAAAATCAAAATACTGCAACTAACATGCTGGTGTTCAGGTACAGGTTGGACTTAATCTCAGAAGCATTTTCAGCCTAATTGATTCTGTAGTTCTGTGATGGTCAACACGTACACATAGACAGACCTTGAACTTGTATGCAGCCTTTTTGGAGCTGAGCTTGAGATGGGAGAAAACAGTGAATCCTCTAGATGTGGAGGAGCTGGAGAAGACTAATACACTGGTTATTAAGAAAATTAATAAAATGGTAAAGGCAAAATTTCGGATGGTAATTTCCCTGTTATTCTCTAGTCACCTGAGGAATCTAAATCTAATAACTGAGAAGCCTTCATGCAGAGTAAGCATTTCATCACATCCCTTCAGAGGCAATTGAAGAATTGTAAATCTGACTTTTAGAGTTTGCTAACTTTAATGGAAAGGGATCCAGTGTATCCTGTTAAGTAATGCCTTCCCTTATTTTGCCATTCCTTGCCTTCCCTGCCCTTTCCTGCCCTTCTGTGCTCTGCCCCACCCTGAGTGATTCATTCACTGCATCAGTGCATTTAAGACATCTGAATGGACAGTATTGCTTTTACTTCAAGACAAAAAAGAAAGGAACTTTTTTAGGTTAACCCCATTTTTCATATTACCATTTTGAGGCAAGAGGTCACAGTAAATAATTTTAGCCTAAGTAAAGCAATTTCACCTTAACATTGTGCTGTAATTAGCAATACTAGCTCTTTAGTATATAGCATGTTAAATTAGATATGTGTTTTATTATTAAAAATCACAGAATTTTGTATTAGCTAAACCTTCATAAACAGTAACAGGAGAGGTTCTGGTTTTTTTTGTTCTGAAGGCAAAGTATGTGGTGTACAGAATGTCTTTAGTGATGAGATAAAATGCATCAATTCTGTTGTCCTCATATCACTCATTCACTCTTCATAGCAATTATTTAAATGATTCAGATGAGTATCTTCCATTTTAATATGTAGCAATTTGTGTGTTAAGAGGCCACTGGAGTAATAAAAAGTGTGTATTTCACTGGTGGTTATGAAACAGTGTCTGAAATTATTGAGTAATGGCATATGTAAAATAAATGAGATATTAGCAGCGCTTAAGCTGAATATTATAGATATACCACAAGCCAAGAAATTTGATAGTGAATTGAGCATTTTATGTATGCATGTATGCACATATATGCACATATTATTGTCTAATAATGTAATGGCATTTGCAAAATAAGTTTGCAAATGACACGTGCAGACTTAAAGAGAGTCACATATCTTGTAGAAAACAGTCTAACATATGTGCTGACTATCTAAGGCAAAGGACTAGTAAGAACCCAAGCAGTTTGACTGATTCTACTAACACCACTCAAACTTGAAAGCTCAAAGAAAGTTGCCAGAAAATGTATATTCCTTCATGCTGTGCTACATCCAAGGCCGCCCCGAGCTGACCAACCAGTAAGACATGCTGAGGTGTGGTATCTCTCCTAATTCCTGATCCTTCTTGAGAGATTACATATGTCCTAGCTCTTTATTTCCTACTTGGGCATTCTCTGAAAAGGAGGCATCTACACCTAAAGCTGCCTTTTTTTAAAATTTCTTTTTCTTTAAAGGAAGCTGAGAAAGCTTCCTTTTGACTAGCAGCTCGAGGATCAGAGCTCTCACCTGGAGACACTTGATGCTGGTGCCTCCTTGCTTGAAGAGTGGTCTGACCACAAAGCAACTGTTTAGAATTTACAGAAACAAAACTTCTCATCCCTCCCTGCCGAACCTCATATTGGATATTTAAAGACTTTTCAGCCTGAAAAAAGCAGCACGAAAAGCAGCAGGGCTCATCAGAGCAGTCATTCACAAGGGAGAGGGAACCAGGCACCAGCAGCCCCCTCTGGGCAGCAGCACCAACCATGCCAAGTGGAAGCAGCTGATCCAATCCTTCCCCAGTGTCCTAATGAAACAGCATGTTCCAAATGCACAGAGCAGATTGACCCCTTCAGGCAGTGTAGACTAATGTCTGTCAGGCTTAGGATCCAGATGGGGCTCAACTCTAGGAAGGTGTTCTGCTGGTCAGTGCTGTCCATATCAGATGTTTTCAAAACCTTCAGGCTCAGGAGCTTTTAATCACCTATACAATTTCTCTCTCTTTTTTTTTTTTTTTTTTTTTTTTTTTTAACTATCAAGCCTCAGGGTCCCTGGTTCCTGAAGTCTGTTTTAGTTACTGAAATTTTTTATGGAGATGGGCCTCAGTGACAAAAGGTTTATTTTGATTCAGGCCCCAGATTAATCTTCCATCTCATGACTATTCCTCAAATCCATTAGCAACTAAGAAGCAAACATCTAAACAACCAAGTTCTACCTTTTGGAGAACCTTCAGGAATTTGGATGATTTAACTTCTTTATTTACAAAGTTGTCTCATTTATAGACCCATCTTTTCAGTACCGAATTTCTAAGTTTGTGGTAAATCCATAATATTCTGCTCAAATGCTACTGATGTCTTATTTATTTTACACATGCATATATCCACATATTGCTGTCTAATGAACACTAGAACAGAACTGATATTAGAAGTTATACTCAAAGCACTTTTCACTCAATCCCAGCCATCAGGAAAGCAAATATAATTCAGTTCATGCCTATCAGCAAATAGCAGCTTGAAGTGATGTGCAGAAGAAGCTGTGCTTACCATCAGCAGCCCTTTGTAAGCATAGACAATCCCAAGCCAAATGGTCATGTGGGTGTTTTCGCAGTGCTCCAGGATTGGTCGGATGGAGATATCTCTGCCCGCAGGGTCCGGCTGCAAAAACAAAAGGTGAAATGTTTGGACTCAGATTTCCTTTGCTTCACACCTCAGTGGTACTTAGCTCTCAATTTCAGGAGATTGAGGATGTGTAGGACACAGAGTGGACAACTTAAGAGTAACTTGTGGTGACAGCAGACCCATGAACCTGCAGAGAAGTACAGTGAAAAGCAAGGATCTGAGGAAACAGTTGCTAGATAGCTACTACCTGGTGAGGTCACATCTACTGCAAACCTGAAAGAAAATATCTGAAGTCTAAACTCTATATTTAACAGTGTCAGTCATATTTATCAGCTTTAGGACATCTACTTTTCTATAAGGCAAATAGCTTGAAAGCACAGGCATGAAAAATAATGTATTCAAATGTCTCTTTCCTTCACCTGCAGTTCTTGTGTCACTGGCAAATGGCTGATAAACATTTGAAACATTGCTGTGTTTCAGGTGGTTTTTCATTGATAACCATGAGCTAATCAAAGACTATCTGAACTGTAGCAGTAGCTTCGGAGAGATCATAAATCATAAAAAAACCCACAAAAAACCCCAAACCAAAAAAACCAAACCCAAAACAACAAAAAAAATCCCCACAACAAAACAAACAAAAAGCCCCCAATGAAACATCTTTTAGAGCCAGTGATTGCCCGTGCAAAATAAAACATTGAAAAATGAAGATGAAGCTTTGCAGTTTTCCATTTATTTTGAAAAGGAGATTGTATAATATTGCAGAATCAAGAGGACTTGGAGACTATCAGAACTGTTTGTATGAAGGAGAAGCAATAACAAAGGCTCAGAGAAATCTGCAAGAACCACCCCTTGACCTACTCACTTTGTTTTTTTAATGCACAAGGGAAAGAACAGCTGACAGGCAGAGAAAAGTGTTACTAGCCACTATGCTGTATGCCATTAGAATAGATATTGGGGTCTGGTCAAACTGCTGGACTGCTTGTTAATGGTGTACATTGTTAAAGAACACAAGGATCTTGTATGTGATTCTAAGAGAACTTGTTTTAGTTACATACTGCTGAGCACTCCCGTTGAGAGATGCATGTACCTACAATCCACTGTGTTCACAGAAAATCCTGAAATACTGAAAGCTATTTTTTACTTCCAAAGAATGGATTTGAGCTTCACCCAAACTAAGGTCAACCCAGATGGAGCTTTCTGTACCTGGTTGTCCCAGTAGGCTTTTCAATTTTCCTGTTTTATGAATAACACATGTAAAATGTCTCATGCAGAAGTTTAATGACTATTATATAAGGAAAAATAAAGTTTTCACTAACTGAAAAGTAGAATTGTACATGGAAGAACTTTGGGGAGATCTGAATAATTTCCTAAAGGTTATTTTTGCTTCCTCTAATGAGGTAGGACTTCTGCTATGTATTTCAGTGGTCATAGCAAAAATCTTCAGTTCACTTTCTTCCACTGGTGTTTTTGTATGTGAGGCACTTCCCCTGACCTAATGCACTGTAAAAACAGTGAGAAAACCCAAACAACCTTGTGCAATGATGCACTGCACAGTGAAACTATTCACAATTTTCTTTGCAAAGCCTCTAGCAGGCAAGACATTAACATTTAAAACCTTTTCCTACCCTGAACTTCTGTAGAAACCCTAAATGGGAAAATAAAGCTCTTGGAAAAAAAAAAGGTGTCCTAAAATAAAATAAGATAAAAAACAATGCAGCAATATTAAGTCTCCCAAAGAGCTTATGACTCCATCCTAATGGTTGTTGATGGCAGGCAAACAGCCATTAGCTGAAGAACTGAAATGACTGCGAACATTAAGTGTCATCACAACATTTAAGAAGCTACAAATGTTTGTCTGGGGATCAGTTGAACTACCTCATTCTCCCTGATCAATGACAAAAGCCCAGTGCTAAAATTTAGGTGCACTGAAAGCACATTTTCATGTCAAAGTTACAACCTAATACGTTTAACAGCATTTTTTTCTATTATGTAATAAACTTCACAGGACAAATCCTTCACACTGAGCTCTGAATGTGTTACTGATGTGTCAGCAGGACTGTACTACAGAGAAATTTTTCTAACCTGCCAAAAGCTCCATCTCTTATGGTCTCGAATTACAGAAGTGACATAAAATTTAAGGTTTTCATCATCAGAATGTTTTCCTTTTTTTTTTTCCTTCACACTGGTGAGTCAACAGAGGACTTTGCTTTCCCAGTTCCACATCCTTCCTGCCAGGTATTTCTTCTATTTCAGTTTCCCACCTTTCTGAAGCAAGAATGTGTATAAATAATGAGGACTTTCACCAGGTATGATGGATGATGTCATGTGGTTTGTTTTCCTTGTTCCTGGATTGAAAACTCTTATCACACCTGGACTGAAGGATTCCTCCACTTTTCAGTAACTATAAGTAATTGGAATAATTCCCTGTTTTGGGAAATATTAATGAAATGAGAACTCCTATTTGGTTTGTGGCAGATTATATGTTTATATATTTTTATACAATTTATATATTTTCTAATTAAAATGTAATTCAAAACTGGAAAGTGTATGTCCATTTATTGCTCAAAACTTCTAAGATCCAGGCACAAAAATGATGAAGTGGAAAACATAATTTATTTTCAAATACTATTAGAGAGTAAGCATCATTTCCTTAGTAGGAAGATTGTCAGATTTTATGAGGCATGATAGTTCAAAATCGATGTTAATTAAGTAAAACAGTGTGTTCAGGTTTTTTTGTGAGATAGGAAAATCTTGTGAAGTGCTCTAGGTAGACCAGGGAAAGAGAGAATATTGATTGCAGAAAAAGTGTATATGGGGTAGCACTTCTTTCAAAAGACTTTTGAGATCTGCAAGGTGGTAAAATTTTTAAGCAAAGATTTGCTGACGTCCTGTGCATGTGCGGTTAAATGTTGGCAGGTAGCAGCAATTTTAAAGTGAACGGATTTTGCTGATTACTTACCACTACTGCAAAATGACATTTGTGTTCTACTGTTTTTAATTTGCCATTCTGTTTCTTCACTGATTTTGCATGAATTAACTAATCATAGCATAAAGCAGGGTTAAAAAAACGTATGATATTTTCTGATGTCAAAAGAATTTTTGAAAACTCCACAATTACAGCTGAATGGGGCACTTGACTGACCTCTCTAATCATCCACCATTTGTGCACTTTGTTATTGCTTTAGAGAGGATGACAACATAAATGCTACCAGTGATTATATATGTACTGGAAATTTGCCCTTTCCTTTTATAGAAAACAATCTCAATGCCCTTCAGATGTCATTCTCAAAAGCCTGAAGACCTCCTATCTTGTGATTAGGCTGAAGCTTTCCTACCTCTTCTGAAACCTAATAAGGTTTCTGACATTAACATCAATTTCTGGAGTGCTTTCAGCAGTTGAACAAAAATAGTTTAATCTGTTCACTTCATGCAAGAGTTCTGTATCATCACCAGTAAAATGCTTGTTTTGCATGAGATTTGCTAGGTCCAGAAAGCAACCCAAACCAGTAAACAGATTACCCACAGAATGCTGATATCCCCTGTGTGCGTGAGTGTTCAAGCTATTAATTGTCAATTCTGTAGTTCCGTTGCCTTTTCATTTTCTTTGCTCTTCAGTCTTCTGGGAGGGCTGGCAGGTCCTTGTCATAACAGATGAGTGATAGCCTAGGTGGGAACTGGCAGAGTGATAAGTAAAGCTTAAAACTATCAGGGACCATCAGGGAAATCTGATTTTTTTTTCTTAATTTTTAAATCTATAAGTGCAATTTCTTAGTGGTTATTACACTAGCCAAAATCTCTCTGGAAAAGGCAGATATTTGTATGGTGACTAATTTACCTTTGACTTATTTTGTCTTTATTGCTATTCCTTTTCTGTAGCTTCACAAAGGTTTTAAAAGGAGGAAGGGTCTGTGCTCCCTGGAGCATTTTATCCAGCAAATATCTGTGAAGAACAGGCTGGGCTAGCACACAGTATCCAAAAGTCCTTGCCAGTTTTTCTACACAATCTCCTCACCAGGTCCCTTGGCCAGTAGAGCAGAGGGTTCTGTTTGCAGAGCTGTGGTGCTGCTGTGACAGAGCTCAGCGGGGTCAGTCTCAGCAGCTGGCTCAGGACATTGCAGCAGAGCCCACTGTGGCTCTGGGCCACTTCTGGAGCTGCACTTTCACCAGTGAGAAAGGCCCAGCATTAGACCTCAGTCCCTTCTCCAAAGATGGGTATGGAACATAAGGTAAATAGCTGCAGCTTCTGTTTACTATGCTCAAAAGAAACTGTGTGTTTCCCACAGTATAGGAAAATGCAGGATCATACTCTTCTGTCACACTGTTAAAATGGCCTTCATATACCATCCCACTCTGTTTTATCTTCCCTTTAAATGGCTTCAACTGAACTGGCATAATGACTGTACTACAGTGAGTTTGCAGTATGAATTAGATATCTCTGGCATCTTTAATTTGGCACATTTAGCAGTCATATGGAGCTCACATGTGATTGTCTTAAAACTCAGACTTTGCTAAATTAGAAGATCATTCTTACTTCTTAAATTGAATTTTTTTTTCTTTCCTCCCAAGGATAATTATAGTTGGTTTAAACGCTGAATTCTGTAAAGGTGCTTCATAAAAGGATTCAAACAGTTTGAGCACACAGTGTGAAATTGAGAGTCAGGCTCTTAATTACTGATGAAAAGAGAAGGATCAGACACTGTCAACTTTTTGATTACTTAATAATTTGTAGGTATTTTTAGAGCAAAACAGCTGATGTGAACAGTGATATGAAGAAGAGATTTTCCAGGAAATGGATCCCTTTTGTTTCATGTATTTTTTACTTTGTGCAATCATACTTTCCATTAATGCAAAATAGGAATGGCAATACTAAGCTAGGGTAGCTCATTTGGAATGTCTTCCAATTAAAAATTCGGTAGGCAGCCTGGAATAATAGGCAACCTTGTTTGTCTTTGTTGATACCTGAGCTTAGGTTTGGGTTACATTAAGGATCCCATCTTATATCACAGATTATCTCAGCAAAGCACAAAACTATTACTGAATTCTTGCAGTTCAGCGACCAATTTAATTTCCCTCCAATGTTAATTGAAAAGTTTGGACATTTCTGTAACATTCTAATGATTGAAAGATGAGGTATGCAGTGTTTCAGGACACAAGCTTTCTTACACAGATCTGAATACACACCCCTTGCCTCTTTGACATGAACTAAAGGATTTCTTTAGGTTATCCAGTGGGATTAAAGGGTATTTTTTGCTTCATTCATTTTCTTGTTATACTGAAATCCAGTTCACCACCCCACCTGAGTCAATGGACTGGACTTCAGACATTGTCTAATTTCACAAATACTTCAAAAATTAAACTATTCCCACAATGTGATATAACAATATATATGTTTATACTGAAACTCCTAAAAATCTTCATTTCAAGTGGAGTTTTAGTATGAGATAGTAATTCAGTAATGGTTAGCTTGAAATCATGACACAACAAAATGACACCTGCTGGAATACCAACATGAATATCTCCTTTTTTTATCCAGTCCTTTTCTCAATTTGGTTTTCTAACGAATGGAGCATGTAAGCCAAGGAAAGTGTACTGATATGTTTGGGGCCTTCAAGGATATTGATGTTGCTATTTTACATCCCTCAGCTTGTTACATATACAGAATCCACTCCGAAATTTCCAAGTGAATGGGATTGAAGAAAGATGGGAAACCTCCTCTCCTCCCCCATATGTATTAGAGATAACCACTGTAATTCCTATTATCCCAAAAAACCAAGGTTTGATAATACAGACATAGTGATATCATCCTGCAATATATTTAAAAGAAAACTTCTTTTAAGGTCCCCATCTGCCTCTTGTACAAATAATTCCATAAATCAGTCAGCATACATACTGTAAATTAGTCTGATTTAAAGATGATAAAATGCCAGAAGAGCTATTTATAAACTCTTGTATCATGAATTTGTCCATACATTTATTTGCAGAGAAAATCCCCCATCAGCATTATTTATAACATCACTTTACTTAATGAGTTTTATTTCCCTGTTGTGGTGGTTCATTTTTTTTTAAATGAGAGGCAAAAGGTTCCCAGAGATTTCTTGCTATTTTTATTAATACCATCTCCTAATCCAAGCAGTTTCATTTATTTGCATTAACATAAAATGCAAAATAATAGTTTAGACTGAGTCAAGAAACCTCTGTGATGCTTGCAAACAACCAAAGACTAGGAAATAAAAGGGAAAAGGCAAAATTCTATTGAATCATGGAGAGTTTCAAACAACGGTGACTAAGTCTTCCCACTCTGCACTCAGCCATCGCTTCAGAAGAAATTTTACATCATATTATTTCCTCAGAGAATGTTGCCCCAGTTGCGTATCTAGTGACTGGGTAATGAAATTTTTCTGTGTATGTGCATGGAGACAGAGGGACAAGTGTTCCAAGGACTTAATAAAGCACTCGGCAGCAGAACGTGTGGTTTCCTTTGAGGGGAGGGCAAGGGGCCAAGACACACAAGAGAAGTAGGTCAGGGGAATGAGGAACTCTGCTACTACCCAGACCCTCTTGCACTGTACAGATTCTTCCAGAAAAGTGCAGTTCCTGGTATCGGCTTCACAAGATGAATATTGTCCCCTCCTTTCCGGTGAAGCTGCCCAGAATTGTGGCTCACAACCCAGACTTGCAGTTCCTTCTAGTTTTTTTTTCCTTTCCTAGCTAGATTTCCTGCTATGCTGAAGGCCATGCCAGGCACTCCTTTTGGTGGCTGGAGCAATTCAGTGCCTCCTTGCTTATGGTAATGGAAACAGACAGCATTCTTGGGAATGACAGCAAAGGCAGAAAGGAGAACAGTGGAGTGAAACCACAGAGGACAGCCAGGGACAAACTGTTTGGGTGGCCCCAGCTGGAACCAAGTTAGATGCTGTTTTTTTAATTAATTTCCTAGTGGGTAGGCTTTGAGTTGTAAGCAAGGATATGACTTACTGCCCATTATGTGGCACTCAGAGAAACTGGATTTAACACTTTTCCTGTAAACAAGCCTGGCTTGCACCCAACAACCAACAGAATCTATCATCAGTTGCTTCTTCCTGTAAGAAAAATCAGATCCTCTATTGTGCCCAGATATTTGGGTCAAGGAGGACAGCAATCTCACCTCTACAATTGTCTTATATTTTCTGTTTAGTGCTATAATTCCCTTGATTTGTGGATTCTAAAAATATTTACTATTATGCTTATTTGCATTATAGTCACAACAACAACAACAACAACAAATGGACACTGACTTAATTTTGAAAGTGAAAAATCCATTCCCTAAGAGGATTTAAAAACATATATATCATGTGTGGGAGAAGAGGGAAGCATAAAATGGGGTTGTATGACATTTTCAGAAGCAAATATCAGCAGAGACCACTGCCACCTTATGCAGGCACTGATAAATTAATATTTTCTGGGCTGTAGGAAACAAAAAGAGATTAATTATCAACATTAGGGATGATTTTAATTTCCTCACTTGTTTTTTTTTTATATTTTCCAAAACAATAAGATGATGGTCCATCAACCTATTGGAGGATTTTGCTGCTATTTTTATGACTACACTAAGACATAATTGAGGAACTGCTGTAGTAAGGGGAGGTACTTCCTTTGTTTTCAAACATCTTTAATTTTTAAAATCTAAGACTACTTTAGTAAGTATATTCCATAATTTCATCATGATGATTCAAGCAGAAACATCTAATTCTTTTCCATGAATCCTTCTAAAATTAGGTAATTCAACTTCCCCAACACAAAAGCTGCTTTCTCTTCAATCAACTCCCAGTTTCTTTTTGACAGTCAAACATAAGGTGCATCTCAATGTACAGAAGTACATGAAAACGTTAGTCTTTGATAAAAATTTTGAAGATTTTGATTTTTTCTCCCACCTTGCAACACCAGTAATCTCTCAGATATAACATTTTTACATACAATTTTCATGCAAAAAATGAGTGGATGAATAAATCAATAAAAGTCAGGTCAACAGAAATGTTTTGATTACTTCTAAAGACTTGATTTTGTTTTGACCTTTCAAAATTGATAACCTTCTTTGATATAGCCTAACTCCATTTTGATAAGAAAGGTCATGCTGAATTCAAAAGAGATGTTCTTTAGTTAACAAAGGTCAACGAGAATATTTTAGCACTTTCCTACCAAAAATAATTCTGCATGGGAAAACTGACTGAGACCACCTTTTTTATTATAAGTATATGAATCTTATGGCTACTCAAAATTTTCTGAGAAACGTATCTCAATACTTAGGGAATATCATCAGCAATTAGCTTGTAAATCCATGTTCTTGACATATTACTTCCAAAGATTCATGCTGGCCAGTATAACTGAACTTAAATTAGAGCAGTGAAACCAATGAATGAACCACACATCTTTGCAACTTTTACAGACATAATTATGCCAGCAAAGCTTACAGGTAAAAGCAGGTGATTAAAGGTGTACATATATGCCTTTATCTTTGGTAGAGTCCTGTTTCAGCAGTGAAAAATGTAGGCCTAAACAAAAATTACACTTAGAATCTTAAATCAATGTTCATCCTGCTTTAAAGAAAGACTCTGGAATGAGGCTAAATATTTCACAGTTATATTGACATTACAGTTAAAGGAGACTGTCTTACTAGCTGTCTCATCTTCAGCAAAACACAGAATATAGGTTTTCATATTAATATTTCAGCTCCAGTTTGAAATAAAGCATCTCTTTTAGAAAAAAACATCTTGTGACAATAAACCTATATAGCTCTTGCTCAGCCAATTGTATTGACTGTAGAAAAAATAGCTCTAATTTTGGTTCTGATGTCTAAAATGAAATATAAGGTTCCTTTAGTTCTCACTATGTTTTGTCTACCAAAATTGAAAGGCTGCACAACAAAATTTTGTTGCTCTCTTGTTATTAAGAGATTTTGACCTAGTAAACTCTTAATGTAGTCCTTGATAAGCTATGTCTTAAACTCATGTTTCACTGTTGACATATTTTATCTTTCTTTAACATGCCTTATTGGTCTTCACTGGACCATTGGACCAGCACATTTCCTGAAATCTGAAGAGTGGAATGGAGTATGCTCAGCTGTCATAGCTTCCCTACAGACATATCCAGGATTAATACCATTGTAACACCCAAGGTCAAGTTAGACCAAAATGTATACATGTAACCAAAGGTGCCACAAAAATCTCTCCATTTTTCTTTTCTCTATTCTAAATGAATACAGAATGTGAAGATAGTTAAAAAGCTGTAGAAAAGAAAAAAGATAATCTTGAAATCTTATTCACCAAGTATTTCTCTTGATTTCACAGGAATAGTTGACATGAGTGAAAACCATAATAGTTGCAGTAAGCTACCTTGAAAGCTACATGCCCTCAAAACACAAAAAGAATAGCAGTTATAGGGATTTTTGATTTTTCCATGACATCTTTCTTCCACAAATAGCAATTTCCGTGTTGCCACTTCTATTGACGTTATTCAGAGCAAAGCAGGTAGTCATGGGAATTTTTTCTTTCTCGCAGTTCAGTAAAACTTTTATGCAACATTTTTCTTAAATAATTTATTTTCTTTCAGCATCTGTCAGACCAGATTTCATTTAACACAAGTCTACCAAACACTTTAAATGTTGCAGGTCCTTTGCTCTGGTATACAACAGAAGAATGTTCAGCTGAAAAAGCAAGCTGTCCTGGGAAAAAACCTAGCAACCATAAAATCAATTTTATATTTCCATAGATTTTTTTTTGCATTGTTAAACTTGAAATCATAACGGTTTTTCTTTGGTTGGTTTTGAAGCATATATATGATAAATATGTATAAATATATGTATAAATATATGTAGGTAACACAAACAGATAATTCTAACCTACTCTGTCTTGCAATTCCCACATATTCTTGATAATATTAGTACATTTGCATATTTTTAGGGTGATGTTTCTGTGAGTTCTTGCATTAGAAAATCTGGACAAGACAAAATGTTTATTTTTTCAAGCTAGAGAGTTATAGGAAGCATTTATCTGATGTGTTTTCATTTCTTTTCTATAGCTAAATATATAGTGTATATCCATAGCTTTACATTTTTTCTCTTGTCATGAGAACTTGAAGTTATCCTGGTAGGTAGAGACAACCTTACCTATAAACATCTTCCCAGTACAGGTGTATCATACTGTGTCAGGTGTCAGCATGTTTCAGGAAGCTGCATTCTTTCAGTATTGGAAGCAAAGTCTGTAATCTTTACTGGACTTGAAGAATTCATTGAGGTGGTTATTTGGTAAACTGTCTAAATCTATCCGTACCTTTTTTTAATAAGGTGTATTTAGCAATTTAATAATTTCTCCTGTTATTTTTTTAGGGATGTCTATTCCATAGTTTTATTTTGACAGGTGAGCATATGTAATTCTTCTAGAGCACTTCCAGAACTGACATGAAAGCCATCAAAAACTATTTCTCAGCATAGCCCCTGACAGCTTACATTTACACCCAAATTTTCATTTCTGAGATCAAGGCATTAAAGAGAAACAGTAAGGGATTGATGCCTTTGTTCTTGATACCACTTTTCACAGCCCACTGAGAGACCAGTAGAGGATGAGATAAGCACAGGGAGACAGGCATCATCAGCATGAGGGCAGGAAAAGCAGCACATTTATGAACAGTGATGGCTGGTGTCAGCCTGGTTTGTCTGACTTGGCATTCACCTCCTTTGCAGTATTCACCTACAGCCACCAACCAGCCTGTCACACATTTCAGAACAAACCCTTCTGTCTGAGCTATCTGAGCAATTACTATGCTGTCCCCATCTCCTCTTTAAGGCTGCAGCATGACAGGACCTTAGGAGAGGTGGGAGGTGGGATCTTCTGGCACTTTGTGCTGGGCTGCGTGTGGCAGTGCTGGGGAGCTCCTCGGAGCAGGACCAGCCAAAACAGCTGGGTAAGCAGCAGTGCTGTGGCCCCAGGAAATCTCAGTTTTGCTGATGTGCTTTGAGGAGCTAAGGAAACTGCAGAACGTTCTGCTACAGAGCTCTTCGTTGATTGTCTCCAAAGTAAATCCACACTGAGGATCTCTAGAGCACCTCTGGTGCCAGAGCCAAGTGATCCAACTTAGTAAGGTGAGTTGTCTTAGTCCTCTGCTGGAGTAATCTTTCCTACCATTGAGAAACTAAACTGAAGCTTGAGGTGGTATCCACAACTCATCTGAGGCTTCAAAAAGCATCAGCAGTGACAATTCCTGGTCACCTGAGTTTCTATACAAAGTAGACTTTTGGAAAATTACTGACAAAATTAAGTAAGAATCTCACAAATATATCAAGGATATAGAGAATGAAACATCAGATCATTTTGGCTCAGGACGACTGTGGGGAAGAAAGGAAGTGGTGGTGAACACTTTTGCCTGCCGAATTACGAAGAAAGGGAAGAGAGAGCTAATGCAGAAAGTGGACAGGTTCACATGATCCTCCTAAACAGCATTTCCTTCTTTCACCACCAAGAGGGATATGAACTGACTCAGCATTAACTTCATACATAGTTCCCCAGTTAACACATATAAACCAACATATATAAACCAAAAATAGCCAAGAATTCTTTCTGCAGCCTGGTGAATATTAATTAAAAAAGTATTTCTTAATGAACTTTCGAAAAAGTGATTTTCTTCTTTTTGAAATGTGTTTGTATAAGTAAATCTTTATTTCCATGCAACTAGGCCTGAGGCTCCCACAATCACCTTGACATTACATAAATACACTGGTCATTCAATACAACAAATTAAACAACAGCAATTATTGGTTAGAAGCAGCAAATTACTTAGGAGATGGTTGAAGGCTATGAAATCTACCTCTGTATGAATCAGAAACTTTATTATAATTATTATAAAAACAGGAACTCTTATAAAGGAAAAATACAAATGTAGTCTTTTGAGCTTGACTTAACAAAATCCTAATTTGAAAAATACCTATCCAATATTACCCTCCAGGGATGAATGGACAGGGGAAGACATATGGCAGTTTTTCATACACTTGTTTATGAACAGACAAGTATATCCACCACTGAGCAGTGCTAGGATATGTTCAATGGAATGAACAAGTGCAAAACTTTGAGTAGACCATGATTTAGCTAACCTGTTAAAACACAGGGATTTATACATGTCAGACAGTGAATAAGTAGCATGGTTTGTTTGCATACAATCGAGGGATTATAAAATCTACTGTTTATGAAAAATTTTGAAAGCACCTTCAAAGGTGGACTCATACTATTGTTTTCAGGGAAAAATCCAAACTAATGCTTACCTTATATTTCAAAATATCACAGTTTTATATTATATGTATAATATAAAATATTATACAGCTGAAAGTTAAATGAACCCATTCTGTACAGACAGATTATGACAGCCTTCCTTAATTAAATAGAATCATCTTCTACAAATAATTCTTTGCTGTAGTAATTTGGACAAATTGAGGAACAATTGGTTAAGCAAAAAGTACCTGAATAACCGCATGTAGTGTTTCAAAATGAGATAATCCCCATTACACAACTTGCTTGTTAAATGGTCACTTAGCACTGTATGAGCAAACTCTCACAGTACGGCCCTATGCATTTAAATTTTTATGGAGACATATTAACTTCTTACTGTTCTTTAAATACCTTTTATCCCCTGAAGACATAAAGTCTGTGGTATCTCGATTCCTATATCTGCTAATTATGACTAAATAAAAGGTTTCAGTTTTCAATGCAGTATTTTTAAATACACTGCTTTCAAGAATTGTATCAAATCTAATAGTCACAATATGCAATTTGGGTTGACTCACAGGATCATGAATCTAAACATTGAGATATTCATTGCTCATGTGTGAATCAAATCAAACCCTCAGGACCAACATCTCTTGTGACAAGCAATAAGAAGCTTCCTCCATTAATGTCTGATATATATTAGCTCTGCAAATATGCTCTTTTTGATTAAATAGTATGCAGATGTTATAGTTCAATTTCTATTCCCAACATATTTTCACAAGTATGAGTTCTTGTTCTCTCTTTAATAGGCTCTATGTTTGCCAAAATAGTCTCCAATGGGTCCACTAATGTTTAACTCCATGGTTAAAATCATTTGCCTATGCCATGGCTTACAAAGACACACCATATTGCTTACAGATTGAAATCAAATCCACCAGGTACCATTTGTTGCTTCTGAGGGTTTTTTTTCAGAATATTTTACTTGGTGGACAATTAATATAAATAAATACCTGAAATTCCCTGATAGAACCCCTGCCTATATGGACATAAGAATATCTTTACTGGCATCTCCTAGCCTCCTAGGCTTATCTGCACATGTGCATGGCTATCTTCAACCCTTAGCTTTCCATCATTATCTAAATGAAAAAAATAAAAGAGAAATGACAGAAATACACAGATGAAGGACATGACTGGATTTTACCAGTCACGTAATAATTTTTTTTATTTTTTGCCATCATCATGCCGATTTTTAACGAATGATGAACACTCACATCTGTATAAAATAGTGTTTACAATGGGTGTGAAAGACAGGCAGGCCATGTTAGCAGAGGAATATATTTTGTGTGCATGGACAATAGCAAACAAACAAGATATGATGTTATTAAACCTATCCATTAAAGTGGCTGTCCAGCAGGGTTAATATGTATTTGCTAAAGGGTACAAAAGGGTTTATTTTTCTAGCTCTGCAGAGAAGTGCCATTCAGAGTATATAATTGTTTTGGATCCAGCAGCCATATCTAAAAATTGATTGCTGTAGTTCATCCCTGTCAGGCAGCTGCTAGGGTGGGAAGAGCACCTACTCTAGTTATAGCCTTCCCTAAAGTGAATGGGAATCTTACTCTTTATTTTAGTGCAGTCAAGATTATGCCTGTGGGTTTTTTTACATTTTTCAAACCAAACAGGATTCCTCCAAGTGCAACTATGAGTCACCACCTGCAGCACTGCCCGGGCTGGGCACAACTATTCAAACAAAGCCCTGTAGCCTTGTTACCCACCAGTGGATAGAGCACATCAGGCACACTTTTAGAGCACTTCTGATGTAGTTCTACAGAAAAAGTGAAACCAAATCCCAAGTGCACATTCCCAAATCAAAATGCTGATGCAGGCAGACAAATAGACACAAGGTTCCTTGAGGAGGAAAGCCTTTTCATAAGTCAAGACTTAGATTAAACTGAATAACTTATTAAAGGTGCATGTGCCTTTGTATGGGTATAGTTTCCTGAGACATATCTCTGATATAGATATCTTTTTTTTTCTTTATAAAGAGGAAATCAACTTTTAAGAAGCTGCAATTTGAAGATTCAGAGTTTTTTTTTAATTTACATTAGAATGCTGAACTATAATTTAGCAAGAAGATCAAAACAGAAAACTGAACCACCTTACAGAAGCTGTCTTTCAAGCATGAAGAGAGATTCAGAATGTTTCTGCAAATTGCAGTCTTCAGGCTGATTAGACATTCACTATGTCAGCATCACCACAGACAGAAACCTGGAGGGGGTTTTTTAGCTACACCCTCTCTCTAGATTTGTGTGTTTTAACTTGTGTCAAACAGTGATAGCAAACTACCAAGTGTGGTGAGGCTGATCTGTGAGGGTGGCTCCCATGTACGGAACACCAGTCATTCCTTACAGGCATTGCACCCAACCATTGCACCTTGGAGTCCTCTGGCATGTGCAGGAACTCCTGTGCATGTGCAGCAAGTCCAGGAATTCCTGAAGGTGATCAGGAGAGAATACACAGCACCCTGTCATCTCCTTAATACATAGAGCTGACAGAGCCAACAGCCTGAGCACTTAGCAAAAAGCTGAGCATTTCTTTTCTCCCAAGCATTTCTTCTTATGGCCAAAAGAGTGTTGTGCTAGTTAACTGGCAGTTTTTGCAGTATAATGCAAAGTGTATGCTTTCAAATTCTTAGTCTGTCAAATTCACAGCTCATGGAGAATGAGGGTAAAAGGGTGGAATTTACCCAGTGTGCTTTTCTGTCTTTTTAACTACATCTGCTAAAGAACATCTGTAGCTCAGTGGACAAACTGTTGCAAGGACAACAAGATACCAGGCTGTTCACACAATTCCAACTTCAGGAAACCATGGAATAGCTGAGGTCATAAGGCATATTTGGAATTCATCTTGTCCTCTCTCCTTCACACAGGACCAGCTAGAGTCAACCACATGGTGTTGTGATTGACCGTGGTGGTACCCAGCACCTTCCTAGAAAACACAGGATATTCAGCTTGTTTGCCCAAAGCTGGCCAAGCTGTAGTGCTGCATGAGAAGACAGGGCACTGGTGGCACAATTATCTCAGGCCCCCTTTTCTGGCTTGTCCTGAAGTTTGCACAGGAATTTTTTGGTATTCAAGTGTGGATTTTGGTCTGCACTCAAAATGAAGTATAGATATGCCAGTGGAATATTCCAAACACAGACCCACAGGAAAAAAAAAAATCCCATGTTTTACCTTCTGCTTAGTCTCCATGTATATGTCTTTCCCCCTAACATATGTCCCCAATTCCCAAAGTGATGGGTATATTGAAAATTTATGCATGCTTTACATTTAATTTAAGCATTTCCATAGCAACTCCTACATTTCTGAATGTTTTATCCCAAGCTACAGAATATATTCTTTGCAGAAAAACTTCCCAGGCTGTATTTAGCCACATTCATATATGACTTTCTACAATTTAATTTTCAATGAAAGTTACCCTATCATCTACCAGAAGCAAATTTTTTAAGAAACAGATTAACTTTTATGACTTCTTTCATCTTTCTCTGTTATTAAACAATTAGTCCTGCATCAAATGGAGCTAACAAAGCCTGATATCTCAGAATCAGTGTTTTTGATTGATAGATGCAAGTGTTTTATAAGGTCCAACTTTGAAGGAAGAGATGAAAGGTGCCTCTCCTTTTTCTCTCTTTCTGTCTCTTTCTATCCCCCTGGATCTTTCACACTGGCGCTTTCCTGTCAGGAGATTCAAAAGGATGAACATGCTTTCCAGAGGCCTGATATTCAACCAGTGTTCATATTCAACCAGTGTTCATAATGACATGATGCTAGATAAATCAAATATATATATATATATATATATATATATATATATATATATATATATATTACTGTCTGTTGAAGTCTGGAACAAAATTAGAGGGACTTGAGGTGATGTATGATACACATGGTAGTAATGAATTGATGACCCGTACTTCTATATGGGTGAACTTAAACTGCTTTTAAAAACATCTGGGATTCAAGTAGGAATAGAAAACCACCACAGATAGAAGAGGAAATACATATACAAATAAAGGAAAATAGGAGAGGTATGCAAAAGAATATCTTCCTTGCAAATTTTCACTTGTTTTTCATCTGCATTTTGCCTTTCTAAACGTCACTCCTTGGAAGTGTGGAAAAGGATTCCACAACTGCAGGCTTTGCTGTCACAATAGCAAACTTTCATCATATCTGATTCCTGTTCCAGGACCACAGAGCACACATCTCTTACACTGGTATGCCTCCCTGAGCAGTTGGAATAAAGCAAAATTCTATCAAAATTCTAATGGAGGGGAGGTGAACGAAGCACTCAGATTTGCCATCAGGTTATGCCCACATCACCTGCATTTCCTGCAAGCAGCAATGCCTAAGCCAAGGGCTGAACAGTCAGGCTTCCCATGCATCAGACAGTAACATGATGCTGTACTTGGTTGCTGTGTCACACAAACCTGAGCTGCTCTATAAACAGCAACAAATAACTGAAAAGTCAGTGGTGACACACTTAAATTTGTAACTTGCACATTTCTTCCAGTTCCATCACTTTCATGCCAGGAAGAAAGAGAGGGAGTTAAGAGGGAGATAGTCTCAGGATCCTGGCAAGCTCCAGGACATAACCATCAAATAAATCAATTAATTTAACCCTAATGCAATTATCTGCTTTAGATGAAGGGTGATTTTAGCTTGCTGGATTCATTTATAAGATCAAAAAATTATCCTAATAAATTTACACTGTTCTAAAGATGATAGCATTCTCAGTGGCCCTAGTACAACTCCAATGGCTTGAGTGGAGCTTCTAGACATAAATTTATTACATAAATGAGAGCTGCTTTCAGCCAGGCAGCAACGATTTGATCTCCAATTAAAAAATTAAACTAAAAAAAAAGCCTAGCATTACAATTAAACTGCTGTTAGATGTACAGTGAATGTGCACCTGTAGCACTGAAATGATACTCAGTTTGTGGGTAGAAGTTTCAATAACAGATTCAAAATTGAAGCGATTTTCTCTGGTTTCTGTGCCCAATCTGTTGTAAGTCACAGTGTCCTTAGGAGGGCAGACTATGTGTAAGGCTCACAAGAACCTAGGGTATTAAACCTTACAACCTAAAGATTTGCTGTTTATTTTTTTCTGAAAACAGGGTAGTGAGGAGGAACAATGTCAGGCAGGGATTTGTAAAAACAGAGAACTTCATTAAAGGCATGTGGTAGTCTCAGCTCCTGATCATGCAAACAGAAAGATCAAGGTGCTTCTCCAAGAAATGTAATCAAAGCCAGTAGAAAAACTTTGTAAGTGTGCATCCTGTATTTCCACAGGTTGCTAGAGTAAAAAGACTACTATTAATCTGTTTTGAGTCCTCTAATACAGACAAGAGTGCAAAGAGAATATTAGATGGAGGAGTGTACAGCCTGTGAACCCTGGCAGAGTTGGAGCTCCACAGCAAAGTTTAGGCAGTTCTGCCCTCAATGCTGCACTTGGGCATCTGAAAAGTTAAGAGCTGGGATTTCAGAAGCATGAAAGGAGAAGTGGCAGCTAGACTGAGATTGGGTGAATTTGCACCTTGGTGCCTATGTGACATCTAGGCAATTAAGAATTTAAATAATTTTGGAGTCCTGACCCTGCATTTCCACATACTTCCTGCAGTGCTTTAACTATTGCTGTCTTTCTCTGGACAATGCACCACCATGCAGCAAGTACTGTAAACATGCAACCACTGCCTGCCATCCCCGACTCCTTTTCTTCTATTTGCCTTGCAGCCATCGACCTTCTGTTCCAAGGAGTTCCCCTGAATAGTTCTGAACATTTTCCATGTAGTTAATTAGTTTGATTCCATGCAGCCCTGACATTTGTGGACACTTTCCTTATTTATGATTTCCTTCCTTTGTGGTGGCAGAGGTAAAAATGAAGCAGCCAGGTTTTCAGGAGGATGAGAAAACATGGGAAGCACCAGAGAGGCTGCCACATCACCCATGCAGCTCAGGGCAGCTCAGCCCATGGGAGGCTGAGTGAGAGGCAATCTTCTACTTGTGGTGAGCGGGAAAGAGAAATAGATGTCTGAGAGAAGGTTGGAATAGTAAAGCTACAGGAACCTGGTAATAATTGCCTGCTGTATCCAGAACTCCCCAAGCCAAACAGAAGCTATTATATTTAACTTCAAAACTACATGTGTATTCACCCCATCTGAAACACATACTTGGCAGGTTAAAATTATGGCCTCTAAATCATAAGTATTGAACATATAATACTGAAGGAAAGACATGGCAGCTGAAGTTAATAAACTGTTGGTAATATATTGTTTCAGCTATCCACACATAAACTGGTCAAAAGTCACATTGGGACAAAGTTTAGAGAAGTAATTTCTTTACAAATTAAATGACTGCCTCAAGCAAGACCTAGTTCTGAGTACTGAGAGGAAGGAATGAATCTCAACCAAAAAATTACTTCAGCTAAGATGAATTTGGACATTATTATTCTGAAAATATAAAGCCTACACAGATTACCAGGAGAACATTCAGAGTTAGTAATTGATTTAATTATTTCAGTTCATGTTTATTTGCATCTCAGTTCTGAGTACTAAGTTGAGAAGCAGAAGTTTTTCTCATCAGTAACTGGAGTTTGACCTTAAACAGTAATTATAACCAGTTTCCTTGAAGGCAAATAGACTAGGAAACAAAGAAATTCCTATCTACATCTATCATGAAAATTCCAACCCATCTCAAATACAGCCATTAGATGAAGAAAGAAAACACAGGAATAAATAGCCAATTCTTCCAATTGTTACATAGAGGACAATTCATGAGACCATTCTCACTAAGGTCAAAGACAACAGAACAAATAAGAAGGAGAGAACTACCAGCGATGCTCAAGGACACATTTACAAAGAGGACAGGGATACGTGTCCACCATTTTGATATCACCAGTACCTGTGGCAGACCAGCTCTGCAGGCAACACATCCCTGTGACATTTCAGTTTCCTCTGCGAACATTTCCAGTAGGCACCTCCATTTTGGCAGTGAGGTGCATGCATGGCACCTCAGGACATCTGTTCACCTGTAGCTTGTCTTTTGATGAGTCCTACCACAAAATGCTTCCCAACTGACTGACATGTGGGCCTTGATTTTCTGGTTCTGCTCTGGCAGTACCTACCCTTGTGTGAAACAGAGCTGGTGGGAGGGGCAGGGAGGCATCCTTTTGTTCTTCCCTCTCCCATCCCAGCTGTTGTTTATTGGGATGGAATACAGATGAACTCCAAACTTGCTTCCATGACATCAAATTTGAACCAGCACCTTCCACTTTTGCACACTAATTTGCTGAAGCACAGTGGAATTTAAAACCTGGTACTCAAATTGGGAAGAGAAGCATTAGAGAAGCTGCCAGGGACACCTCCTTGTGCCCCTTGATGTACAGCTGTCAGCTGGAGGAGAGGAGATGCTGAAATGAGGCACCTCAAAACCTAATTTGGCGTCAGGAATTCTATTAACTAGTGCAAGCACTTGAAAATGGACCTAGTTCTCTGTGTGGATGAGCAGCAGTGAAAGAAATAGGTAGAAAGATTAGGAAGGAGCTGAAAAATTTTGAGGTGGTGTACTGGAATACAGAAATCACTGGCCATTAAGTGTCTCTAATCCTTTTCTATTTTTGGTCTAACACTTAATTCTATGGCACAGAAATCCATCCTGCCAGCAGTTTCACTGGCTTTAAGGAACAAAACAAGTTCAAAATGTGGTAGAAGTTGAGGTAAATTAAACATTTATTGAAAAATTGCTGTATGACTCAAACAGCCAAGAAGCTAATAAAACAAGGAGGTGCCAGAGTCACCAACATCCTGAATGGCCATCAACAAATCTCATCATACTTTCAAAATAAAATTTTCTGCAGTGCTTCCTTGCACTCAGTAAATATCTAATTTCTCCTGAATGGGAGCAATAGTGTCATACATGCACGTACCAATCACTTTGAGAAAATATGGTGACAGGGAGATGTTGATGGACTACCTACACTGACTATTGGAAATCACCTATTTAATCAACAGTGCCTTTAATTTGTTTCCTGAGGATGAAGACAGCTTCTACAGCTAATCCTGCCCTTAAGACCTTAATATTGTAATCCTTCTCATACATGGACAACACTTAATTAGAGGCAAGCTGCATTTGGT
Organism: Agelaius phoeniceus; assembly: GCF_051311805.1. NCBI lineage: Eukaryota > Metazoa > Chordata > Aves > Passeriformes > Icteridae > Agelaius > Agelaius phoeniceus. The sequence goes on along the minus strand of NC_135265.1, from coordinate 92,261,265 downwards.
AGAATATGAAACTGCTCAATTATCTGTGTCACCTTTCAGTCGGCTGGTAAGAAAAGAGAGAAGAAAAACTTTCCTATGTATTTTTCATAGGAATTTTGTAAGGATGAGAAGTATTATCACAAAGAAATGTTACTATTTATCTTATTATGAAGTAATAAAAACCTGCATTTTTGCCCTCCCATAGAGTGAAGAAATGATACCCTGAAATAGGGTATTTTATTGAAATTTTCCCACTCCAATCCCAACAGCAAATACGTCCAGTGTATCTTGAAGAAAATAATGATTTTCCCATTTTAATAGTGGGGCATGATGAGAGACTAAATGGATCATTCAAAGCCATGATGGGAATTATGACTACACTCAAGTGGACTCAATAAGAATCCTGAGTAAGTTATCAGACCATTATGCCAATCTCCTACCCTGGTTATGATGAGCTTCAATTGCATTTTGTACTGAGCTTCATAAAATCTCATGTGTTCCTTGCGGCAGAACACTTCTCCATGGCATAAATAACAATTAAATTAGTATCAGGGACAAACTTGGTAGGAAATGAAGCTTCATCCTTAAACTTTGATATCCAAAGTGCTTCTGAGAAGTGGATTGGGAAAAGGAATGACCTACCCAGAAGTGTCATGACAACATACAAGCAGCATAAACTTCTGCTGTGGTAGCAGAGTTGCTTATTTTGCATAAAAAATTAATTTATTACTGCTAGTAAAGAAAAATTAATTTAATTTAAGTGGATTTTAAAAACAACATTACAGAAAAAGTCAGGTCTTAATTATTGCTGTTGCTATATAGAAGTGCAACTTATATTTCACAGACAAGTGTGAATTTACACTTAAAACCATAATTTTTTGCAGTGTTTTTTCTACTTTTTTAAGGTAACTAATATATCTGCACTGCACCACAGCAAAGACAAAGGAACTGTCACTGTAGTTAAGACCATAGTACAGTTGCTGGAACCTTAATTCCAGATGTGCTTTATGAAATGTCCAAGTTTACTAGCTAACCATATTTCCGGGAAAAAGAAAACAAAATATTCCTCCCAAAATATTGAAATTTTCTATGAAGGACTAGTAAAGCCTTTATTACTTGTATAAAGGTTGCAGGTTTTTTTCTTCTTCAGTTCTTGCACAACTTACTTCAACAGGTTATTTATGCATAGTGTGCAAAGTATACACTCTTATCTATTAAAAAGGTGTTGATAAAATTAAGACATTGGTGAACAGTTTTCTGATGTCACATTTGAAGAGTAAATACACTGTTTGGCCTTTTCCACCATTAATTATTTTTTATACTACTATCTTATTAGCTCCTATGTTTTCTTATATTTTCTGAGATTTTAGAAAGCCTCTGAACTAAACTCCTTTATGATTTTTGTTGTCCTCCTACTATCTGAAATTTCTCTTTCATCTCTCTGATCTTGCTTCCGTATATATTCCACTTTCATCACTGTGCGCCACTGACATCTACCACTCTTATCAGCTATAAAATTGCTCTTCAGAATGGAAACTCTTATATTATGCTTCTCTTTGCTGCATTTTTCTCAATCCTTTAAGTTGTTTCACAACAATTTAAATATAACTGAAGTTAGGGCCAGCTGTAAGTTTTGCTATGCAAACATTCATGGCCGCATTTCAATTTGCTAACTATGATCTTCATACTGATCTTGAGGCATTTCATTGTTGTTTCAAATTTATATTTATATTTATATTTATATTTATATTTATATTTATTTCTAACTACTAGATCTATGAAGGCAGCCTTTTCTGATCTGTTATGTGCTTTTTCAACAAAAATAGCAGATCAATACCACCATCTTCTGACTTTCACTATTAAAATGTAAGGTAACAATACTGTCACACATTTTTTGTAATAGAGTAATGATTGCCCAGATCACTGGCTTATATAGTACATACAAGCTCTATTATTGCGATATACTTTTGTTTTAGTATCTTGTGGTACTAAAGATAGAACCTGTAAGAAAACATTTGGAAAATGGATTTGGAACATGGAACATAGAACCTGTAAGAAGACATTTGGAAACTGCTCAAACCAGTATACTTTCAAATTTTGCTCTTCATACTTTTACTCTGGTATTTCTGACAATAAAGTCTTTCAGTATACTCTTTAAAGCTTTAAGAAACTTTAAAGCTTTAAAGAAAATATAAAGGATGGGAATTTTTTTATGTTTTTGCGATGTTTGAAAGGAATGGTAATCTTGTATTCTTTCCAAACACCTAAAAGTTATTTGAGGGCAGGCTATTTCAGCTTCTACTGAGCTTCAAAAGTGAAACTCCAAAGGTATCCTCACTGACTGCACATTTATTTATTAGGATTACTTCTCTTTACACTTCATACTTGAAAGGGGGAGGTTTGTCCTACAAAAGTGCTTGAAAGTTTCTACTTTCTTCATATATGACTATTAGAGCATGTCAAATATATTAAATTCCTGTTTTCCACAACTGGATGTAGTGACTCATACTTTGTGGCTGCTCTTTTCATTTTTGAAGCAATTATTCCCCAAAAAGGCTCATATACCCAGGTTGTCAGCCAATTATTTCTTATATGCCTGAAAAAAGCAGTCATCTTTGCAGAAATGTATCATTTGTTCATTTGCTGGAGTCTATGGTAGTGTTAGATTTCTTTGAATATTTCAGTTTGTATTTTAATTGTTTTTGTTCATAGGTGCTAAATTAATGAATTAAATCCAGGACTACATTCAGCCCTGGCAAAAGCACAGATTTACTACTTTAAAGCAAGTCTCTGTTTGTTAAAAAAATCTCAACATCAAGAACAAGAAACAACCTTCAATGAGCACTGAAACGAATTTCCCTGTACTGTGCAGCTAAAACATACAGAAAAGTTATGTTTAGAGCTTGCTTCGCAGTCACCACAAATAATCTGTACTTTAAATATGCAACTCAACAGTATATGAAATCTGCAGGCACATCTCATGTAGGATTTTACCCTGCTGGCTGGGGAAGAAGGGAGAACTGTGACAGCCACAGCAAATTATTTTGAAGAGCCCTTTCAGACTAAGCAGAAACAATTCCACTTAACATGAATCTTACATCTAAATAAAATTCAAATAACTACATAAAAGGCTACAGAGCCTTAGAGATTTAGATTCTTTAAGCTAAACTCTTTAAAAAGAATGGCAGAAGTGGAAGTAACCCGTTCTAGTGCATAACCACTGTTACACAAGGGTGATACACTTCATGAGTTCTTCCTGTCAGAATTTCTTATTTTAAATTTTCCTTCCCAATGACAACGTTGCTGTAGACATTTCCATGCCTATGACAAGGAGAGAAAATTATATTCTCCTGTGGCTTAGGGATCATTATGTGTAATCACAGCAAAGCTGCTTTATCAGAACATATCCAGTTTAGCATGACATTTTTGGAGGTCTCTTGAGATGGCAGAACTTTGGAGGTTTCCTCATGCCACTCCTACTGTGTCAGTATTGTGTTTGTTTCTGAAATACTAATAGACAATTTTCCTTTCAAAAAAAGTATTATAAGTTCACAGGAAAATTCTAAGACACCTCAGGGACCTGTCTGTAATTTAACCCCCTGCTCAAAGCAGGGTCAGAACCAGTTACTCGTCCAGTCCAGTCTCACAATGGACAGAGACTGCCCAACCTCTTTGGGCAACCTGGTTTAATACAGGATTGTGCCCCCTGCAAAAAAAGATTCTTATTGTGTCTAGGCCAAGCCTATCTTTTCTGTTTGTGCTCATTGTTTCTCATCCTGCCCCATGCACTTCTGAGAGGAAGCTCATCTCCTCAGCAACATCCTCATAGGTGTTGGAAGGCTGATGTTAAACCAGCCTGAAGCTTTTTCTTCTCAGGGCTGAGCAAGACCTTTTCCCTTAACCTCTCCCCTAAGGTGAAGTGCTCCAGCCCCTATCATGTTGGTGTCCCTATCCTGAACTTGTTCCAGTAATGAACTCAACAGAGATTTAGGATGTGTTAGTGCTTTGCTTTGTCTCCTGGAATAGTACAAGAACTCAAGGAAATGGTATTCCAAATAAAACTGCAATTTTTTCTGAATCATCAGTGATACCTTGAAATAGAAATTTTCAAATATAATTTGAATTATTTTCAAAAAAATAAACATAGAGTGACAGGACAGAATCACAGAATATTCTGAGTTAGAAGGGACCCACAAGGACTGAGTTCAAATCTTAAGTGAATAGCCCATATAAACAATTGAAATCTTAATCACATCAATTTAGACATTAACAGCAGTAATTTTAGGGCCACAAACTGGCTCTGTCCTAGATTCTTGATTCGTCAGATGTAAGATCACATGTGACCTAGTTCATGAAAGAATGTTAATTTTGCAGTCTCCATTTAATGTGAATTATGGTTTTGACAGGTGGATGTATATGTTTGTAAAATCAGCAATTCTACTTGAATGCTCATGGCAAGTAGCTGATTCTGTAAAACAGAACTGCAATAAAAGGCTTCCATGTGCAACAAACCAGGTGAACAGCAGAAAGAAGTAAAGTTTATTCTGAAGCATGTGCCATGGTTTGTACTTTATATGAGACAAAGATTTTAAAAGTTGACGTTCCACTTTGTGTTTCTGACAAACACAGTTGTTTTTGTTCCATTACCTTTACAGTGAATATAGTTACCAACAAGTTTATATAATAATTAGAAGCATGATGTAAGGGTATTGTGGATGCACCATCATTTTCTTCTTCCAAGATAATAAGATGTGTTGCTGAAAGACATTTTAGAAAAAACAGCAGCTCATGTACTAAGCAGAGGAGCTACAGCCACTGTGTTGCTCTGGCATTCAAATGAGAAATGTCTCTGACATAAAGTATATTAATATGAGAATGTGTTTTTTAAACTAAGGAAAGAGAAATGGGACCAAAAAATATGAAATCAACAATATTTTAAAAACAGAGAAGTTTGAAAAGCCTGCACTGACTTTTGCTCTGCAGGCTGGGTGCTTTGGCTGCACCTCTGAGGCTGAGCATTCCCTGCCAGGGCACTCACTCACCCCACACCTGCTCCTGAGACCAGCTAAGAAACAGCTGCAGACAGAAAATGTCCATTATGGTGACTGAGCAGCGATGTCAGAGCAGCCAGAGGAGAGCAGTGGGATTGATCTGAGGATGTGGGGGCCCCCTGATGCTGCAGGAAAGCAGGCATGGGGGTGTAATGCAGACCTACTGAATTTAGTGCAGGTGAGCTGTAAATAAGGGCATCGGGTGAGATGGGGGCAGGAGTGGTTCACAGCTCACCCCAATCCTGCAAGAAACATTGAATGCCCTGAGAAGAATATAGGTAAGTGGTTTTCCAACTTCTCTTGCAAGATAAGAGCCACTGTCTAGCACACTCCACCCTCTCATAAGAGTTCTGTGTTGCATATTTAATTAATTACATGAAGGCGACAGTTTAAAACAACAGAAAAGAGAATAATTGTACTTGCTATTGTTTCCTGCAGGGAAATAAAACGCCCCAGATATTTCTCAGGCTAAAGGATGCTCAACATTCTGAAAGGAGCTGCTGTTTTCCTGAAAAACTGGAAATTAGAAAAGTCACTGCCTGAATTTCCTACACTCCTTTTAAACTCTGAAGCAAAATATAGGTGAAGCACTTTCTAAATGCTTTTTTAAAATATCAGTGGTAATAGGAGTACTAGGTAAAATAAACCACATTTGGAATTAAGGCTGTGAGACTTTTTGTTAGCTGAATCAAATTGTTGGTCTGCATCAAACACCCACATTTATGTGGCTCATATAGATTGTTCCCTCATTTTCTCCTACTGTGAAAAAATAAAAACTCTTTTTCTCTTAGATAAAGTATTATTTCTGAACTTGTTAAAAGAACAATGCTAAAGAAAGCCAGGACTTGCCAAAAAAAAAAAAAAAAAAAAAAAAAAAAGGGTGGGTTTATTCAGCCTTTCAGGGATTTACAGTTTAGAAGCCCCAAGCTCAGATGTCTCCTCTTGAGGGGATCTGAATTCCCAGTTCCTACCTCCCTGGGAAATGCCCTGCTGCCACAATGGTCAGTCTGCTTTGCTGTTGAGGAACTTTCTGTGTGTTACTTGGCAGTAACTTGTGTGAACACTGGTGTGTGCTGAACCACAGAATCACAGATCAGTGTGGGCTGGAGGGAGTCCTTTAAATGTCATCTGCTCCAACCCCTGCTACCCCTGTAGTGCACCCCAGAGCATTAATATACTGTCTAACCAGAAAAAGTCCCAGCACATGGCTGCAGAATCAGTCTCAGACATCTCTCTCTCTTTGTATTTTTCTTTTTTTATTTTTTTTTGGGGGGGAGGGGGGGAGTGCAATTATGTCCGTATTTAATAAATAATGAAACAATCTCAAAAGGGAAGAGTGAGGAAGCCCTTGTATAGAACATCTCATGATCTGATTATTGGCACCTCCTCCTCAGCCCACATCCAGCCTTCAGTCTTACAGATGATGGATTTTATTAGAACTGAATCAAGTCCCCTCCAGCCTTCCTCACTGCTCTAAGCCCTGAGACAGCAGGCAGACAGAAAATAATCCCCCCTTGTCTAGCTCAAGCACGCATCTGAATGAGGCACCTTTCTTTTTCCCCCCACATGAAATTATTTTGTGAATTTGGTTTATGTCTGTAAGATATTGTGAATTTTTACTTTGAAGAAATTCACTCTTTTTTTTGCTAAAACATTTTGTCCATCTATGAATTGGCTTGCTAACAGTCAGTCTTGTTCATGAATCCTGTTTGGCAAAGAATAACTACAATTGCACAAATACAAAGACAAAAATAAGAAAAAAACCCCAAAAAAAACCAGCAAAAGAACTTAGGGGGCCATGAAGACTTTGCAAACAGAGATGCCGAGAATAATACCCGAAGGACTGAGGCAAAGAGAGCATTGAGGCTCTGCAGGTGAGCCCGGCAAGGCGCTGCTGCCAGCCCCCAGCAGGTGGCTCTCCACACTGGAGCATCGCAGCTTGGAAAATCCCTTCTCACAGGAGAAAGGGGCTTGTGCTTATGCAAAAATACTAAGATTTGCTCCTGAATCTGAGAATCCACCTCAGCTGCTGAACAGATGCTCAGTCTAGGAGATAGTGTGAAAGCCTCACACTCAATTCTTCTGTTTCCTTTAGGCCGTTTTGTCTGAATTATTGTTCTGCATCTGGAAGGATTATTCCCTGCTTACTCAACGCTGTATCCCTCAGTAAATGCAAGTGGGATGTGTGTCTGAGTGTGCTGGATGTCTGTCTACTGCAAAGAATAATGCAGCAAAAGTCCTGTGCACCCTAAAATCCCAATTTTTATTTTCATGTACTCCATCCTTTGAAATGTGATTTTTCTCATTGGCTGGAGCTCCTCTCCCTTTAAATTTTTTCTCTCTACCCATGACTGCTTAAATTGTTTCCACAATTTTTCTGAAGATCCCATTCCTTAACAATGAAATATATTGTCATTTTATTATGGTGGCAGGCATTTATAAGATGCTTTTTTCCCCTCACCACCTCTGCATACCTGGGATAACAATGATTATCAAAGTCATCATGCTAAACTGGGTTGTCATTACTGGGTCAGAGCCTGAAAAGGATGCAGTAGAGAAAATCATCTTTATGCACACCCTGCTTTAATTGAACGGCACAACAGAATAACTCCTGTTTCACTGACTTAAATGACCTTGGTCTTCTTTGCCATTTTAGAGGAAGACAAAGTCCTAAATTCTGAGGGCTTCATTTTTTCATATCTCACAGCATTTCTCCATCTTTTCCCCTCTGCCTGTTTAATAACTAGGTTTTTAACATTGAGAAAGAAGCAGAGGGGACAGAATTACGTTTGTTTTCTTTCTTTTCCTAATTATTCATTTTGTATTGATTCTCCATAGTGCTGGCACCTGGACAAAGAAAGAGCACTTTGCAGCCCAGTGTTTCTTCTTTGTGGTATTAACACATAGACCTCATTTCAATCTTTACAGAGCAGCTGCTTGTAATGCAAAATGTTATCACCACAGCAAGCTAGCAAAAAGAGATTTGTTTACTGAGAAATCAAAGCTATTCTTATAAAAATAGGAATATTGACTGATATTATGGAAGGTCTGTGAAATAAACTAAAGTGGTGAGTATTTGAAGAGATAATCCCTGAACCAGATCTCAGGTGCTACTCTTTTTTCTCAAAATTCAACCTCAAATTTGATAAACCACGGAAAATGGAACCTCTCCTCTAGGTCTAATGTGTTACATAACAACTATGTATTTAGAGAGAGTATATCTAGATAAATATATACAGAGATTTATTTATTTCTTTAAGAAGACTTCTAAATTCAGTGCTGCAATGAGGAGCATGAACTGCCTGCAGCTGAAGAGCAGTTTCTGGTTTGCCCACTTCTGTGGTTAAAGTTCCCCCATCTTGCTGTATTTCACCAGATCCATCACCAAATCCCATCGCTGCCATGCTGGTGCTGAGCCCAAGGAAGGTGGAAGTACACGGGCAATCTCCTAGGGCAGCAGCACCATTGCATTCTTCTCCACTCCAGGATGCTAAGAGGCAGAATGTGGCCATGGCAACAGCAAAGGGATGGATGGGGCCTGCCTCCTAGGAAATGCAGGGAAATCCCACTGCCAAGTGGTGCATACACCACAGATGGTGGCAGCGTGGGCCACCCAGGGCTGCTTTCTGCCAGCAGCAGGTGTGCTCCCACACACACACCTGAGCCCAGCCTATAGAACTGCAACTGACAGGGCTTTTACATGCAAAAACTACCTCCCTATGCTCTATTCTACCTCAAGGTGCAAGGGCCATAGCAAAATGTAGCATGTAAAAACTTCACTTATGTCCCTAGTTTATCTCTACTTTAATTCTAGTCTGTTTATTTGCAAAGTATAAATGGTATTGACTTCACAGGCACTTAAACAAAAGTTTAAATATATTTAAGTCTTTATTAGGAGGCTACATATGTCCTAAAGATAATTAGGGAGACAATGAACAAAGCAGCAGTTCACCATTGTTTAAAAGATGCAATGAAGTGCAGATTATGTAACAGGGATGAGTTCACTTTTAATTTCAAAGATGTATGGCTGTGACAGATACGTTTATCATGAGAAGTGTCCTGTTAAAATTAACAGAACAAACAAACAATTTTGAATAAAGGCATTTTTTTTAAGAGAGGAGATAAGAAAGTCAAGAAAACCGTCAAAACTGTGAAGCTCATGATAATATTATGGAAAATATAAGGCTGTGGGCTGATCTTTATTTTCTAAAATCCAACTGGACTTACAGATACATACCTTGCCATTTTAATATAACCAGGTATTATTTCTGCAGCCAGAATATTATTTCTCCACCTTCTACTTTTTTAGTGCTTTTGAATTTGGGATATGAGCACCTAACATAGTTTCTGCATCATTCTTTTTGTTGCTTTGCATTGCCACGAGGAAGAACTGAATTAGAGGAAAACTTTCTGCAATTCCAATTGTTACCAACTCAACTGCCCATGGGGTTTGTGTTCACAAAAATCTCTGGATGTGGGTCAAGTTCAGACTTGCCTCTTTTTGCCTTGAGGCATTTTTCTGCAAGGCGAATTCTATAGGGCAGAAGCACAGAACGTTAGACAGCTATTTTTAGCAATTAAAGACACCATGTTTTAAGAAAAAAAAAAGAATTGCAACTCCAGAGTAATTGTGCTATGCAGCAAAGATTACAGAAATACCCCAAATGTGAAGAAATGGCATCTTTTCCATGACAGCACTTGTTTTCTGTCCTTGTCAATGACAGCTTATTTATTTTGTATTGTTTTTAGAGATTCTGGAGTGCCTAAAACATAGTTGCACTGTTTTCCATGTGAAACAATTCCAACAGCAGCCTGATGTGAAAATTCTTTTTACAATCAGGTTAAACATAAAGAATGCAATATTTTAGTAGTGGGAAAGGCTAATCATGTAGGAAGCAGCGTTTTGTAGTGTGAGCACTATTAGGCAGCAAACCTTAGAGGAGATTTTCACAAAGAATGAACAAAGCTGGGTTTTGAGCACTTATCAAGTGTTTTTTTCCAATCCCTGCTGCTGCTCATTATATCTCTGGGAGATGTTCTGAAAAAACATGGAGCTGGGGAATTTCACATCTCCAGCCAACAGAGGAGTGTCAGAGAGGCTGATAGCTGTCAATAAAACTGGTATTTACAGCAGAGCAGAACATGATGAAAACCAAGATACAGATGTGTGTGAATTACCCTTGGTATCCCAAACAAGGAGGTGGAGTGGAGCCCTCATCATAAACAAGACTTTCCTGCTGACCCAGGAGGATAAGCATTTGAAAAGAGGCTATCAAGAGCCACTCATGAGAGGTCTCTTCTTCCAAAGTAATTTTCCTCGAGGATACAGGAAATCAAGTGTTCATTGATAATGTTTGCTTTGTAAAGGAGTCGAGTGGGTCAGATTATCAGATCTGCTTCACTTATTTTTCACAGCTCAACCAGTATCAAGGGTCTAAAAATGAGACACATTTGCCAGCTAAGGGTCCTTTCAGCACAAGGCAGTTCATTATAGTTACAAACAGAGCAGTATCCCACCCTTCCTAGAAAAGGAAACATGTTGGAAAGGGCTGGAGTTTCCTTGTACTCTGCTTACTTTGGCAAACAGTTCCTTTAGACCAGTTGCTAATTAGCAGTCTTCTGAGCAGCACTACATTCTCCCAACACCACAGCTCATGCAGAACCATCCCCAGAATCAGGAGCCAGTCAGTCTCAGCCATGACCATGGTGAATATGAAAACAAGCCTGTTACAAAAAGTAGTTTTGTTCTATGAAAAAAATAGATATTGTAATTTTATGCTAATTCAGAAAGAAAACAAATGTTAAATGTCTTAATTTTTCAGGACAGTTTTTCCTCCACAGCCTCAATAGAGATTCACAGCCATGCTGTGCTTAATAAAGCTGTACATTCTTCCTCTTGAATTACAAAGGTTTTTTTTTTTTGTTTGCATAGACACTATATTTGTGTGAGAGTATGTCTCATCTGTATGTTAATTATTGATTTTTAAAATATTTTAAATTTGGGAATATGAGTTTGTCCCATCCAAGGCTCTGACTTATCGTGTAAGTGTTTTGGTCATAATAAATAGTTGACTGGATATCATTAATATATTTTCAGAGCTATTGAAAGTAATTTTCAGACAGCTCTGTATTCTTCTAAAAATTATGCTGTCACCAAGAACAATTATGAGTGACTGTTTCTTTTTCCTGTCATTCTGATTATATTCAGTATTTCCCTTCAGTTTTTCTCTCCTTGCTGGATGGAAAGATGAAAATTGCCTATGCTCTCAATTAATTTTCTCACTCTGCAAATTAAACTTCCTGAAAATTGTTCCCTTAAAAATGAATTTATTACTTTTGCAACTGCAATCAGTCTGCGCCCAGATAATCTCATCCTCACGCTCTCTCATACATATCTGCTAGTCCCAGATGGTTCCACTTTATTATGCCCAACCATGGCATGAGGATGGCCATGCAGAAATGGGGGAGTTCAGAATAAGAAGAGGTTTTTTTTTATTTTTTAATCTGACCCCTACTAGAAAGTAGGATTGTGTTTGGAAGAGACTTTCTGACTATGTGGAATTCCACCATTTATGAGATGCCAAAAGTTTGACTCAGCTTGTTGCTGAGACAGAAAAAGGTAAGTGACATTTGACTAGCAAGACTACTGAACCAAATAGAGCCTCACCATTGTAGACATGAAACCTCTGTGTATCATACTAAAAATAACAAAAAAATATTTTGCATTCTTCTACAAAGGATTGGAAAACGCCTAAACCACAATAATGTGCTGGGAAATAGTTCCAGTGGGATTTGCTCCATCACTATCACAGCAATTAAGGTGTGGTAGATTGTCCTGTAGTTCCCTAGACCCTCCTGCTTGCCCTTACTGAACATACCAATGACCTCTCATTTTCCAGTCCTCTGAACCTCCTTCAGTCCCCACTATTTTCCAAAGATAATAAAGAGTGGCCTCACAATGACATCAGCCAGATGCCATATGGCATGGATGCATTCACTTGTGTCCCACAGATGTGTACATGCACTTGGTTCAGTATTCTGTAATGTGATCTTCCTGAGTATAATACTTCATTGCTTTGGCCTTTCTCATGGGTCTCAGGGAGCTGGGATCCCTCAGGACAGATTTTATCAGTAAGGCTGAGGTGAAGAAGGCACTGGGTACCTCACCCTTTCCCATGTCCTTTCTCCCCACCCCCTTCAGCGTCAGGCCCTCATTTTCACTGATCTGTCTTTTGTTGTTGATGGCCCTGTTAAAGTCCTTCATATTCCCCTTCCTGTCTCTTCCAAGATTCAGCTGTAGATGGGCTTTAGCCTTCCTAATGCCATTCCTGCATAGTCAGAGAATATCTCTGTATTCCTCTTTTTCATCTTTTGCAGCTTTCACCTCTTCTACTATTCCTTTCTAGGTCTGAATTAAGTAAGGAGCTCATCCTCTTAGATCATCAAGTCCAATTGTCAGCTCAGCACCACCACCATATTCATCACTAAACCGTGTCCTCAAGTGCTATATCCACATGCACTTCAAGGGATGGTGACCCTACCACTTCCCTGGGCAGGCCCTTCCATTGCCTGGCCACCCTTTCCAAAATAATTTTTTTCTAATATCCCTTTCTCTCTACAACCTCCATTCAAGCAGCTATAGAGAACAATAAGCCTCTCAGCCTTGTTTTCTCCAGGCTAAACATCCCCAGGTCCCACAGTCATTCCTCATAAGACATGTGCTCCAGACCCTTCACCAGGTCTGTTGCCTTTCTTGAGGCTCCAGCACCTCAATGTCCTTCTTGCAGTGAGAGGCCCAAAACTGAGCAGAGGTGTATGTAGGCCTCCTGCCACTTTGGTTTGATTTCTTCCACACTGGCATGGCTCATTGTTATTCATCCTGGAAATCAGAGCTCCTCTGCTCTTCTGCTCTTCTCTCCATGACCATCTCCTATCAAGTCGATCCTTCAAGAGGCCAAAGTCTGCTTTTCTGTAACCCAGAGTCATGCTCCTCCTATTTGTTGCCCAGAATGGGCTCTCCACCACCTTATGGGCAGCCAAGGCTGCCCCCAACTTTCATATCCCTAAGCCTTTCTTGTTTGCAAGCATCCAGTCTAATGGAGGGTCAGCCATTGCTGGATCACCAGTCACCCCTGCTGGGAAGTTGCCATCAATGCAATCCACGGATCAGGATTGCTTATTTCATGCTGTGTCCAGCATTAAACCTTGTGAGAAGCGGGGTTTTGAACACGAGGCTTCTTCCCCTTGTCTGAGGACAGCAGCAACCTCTTCCCCACCTGGCGGTCTGCAGCAGATACCTGCCACAACATGGTCTGCCCTCTAATCCTGAGCCATGAACTGTCTAATTGCCTGTCCCAGGGCAAGGCTCTTCTGTTAGTCTCTGACAAATGGCTCCACAACCTTCTCCCCGCCCTGCTGGTGCTGCAGTGCCTGTGCCCACCCATTGCAGGCTCTGGGAGCTGCCCCACCACACCTGTGCAAGGTCAAATTCCTTTTGATTCCTCCTGCTGTCTGTGGCACTTCCCTGTTTGCCTTCATGTGCCTGAAGTGGGTGTTCTTCACCCTGCTTTGTCACTCTTAAGCTCTGTCTTGTCTACTGCACCTTCCTGCCAACACAGCCCACCACATCCCTAATGGACTGTGGGTCACCATCTCTCTTCACCCCCTGACTCCCAGCTTCCAGGTGTCATCAGGAGGCTTTGCTGCCAGCCTGCTGGCAGAGACACTTTTGCCTGAATCCACCTCAGAGCTATTTTCTAGAATCCACCTAAGCACTAATTTCAGACATTTGCATTACTAAGTAGAAATCACACAAAGCTAGGCTGAAAGAAATCTCTGAGACAGGATGAAGCACACCCAGCTCACTCTTGATTACACATTCATCTAATGTGTCCTCAGAAATCTCCAGTGAAGGAGACTGCACAGTTAGCATGTTCCAGCACAATCTGTCCCTACATTTACATTTTCTTAGAATCTAACTTAACTCTCTCTTGGATAAATTCTGCTAACTACTTTTGTCCTATATTCAGTGGATAAGAGGGAACTTGAATTTCTCATCATTACAATAATCTTAATATTTCCCAGTTCGTTTTAGGACAAGCTTTCTCATAATTGTTTTGTTCAGAACAAAGAAACCACTACAAATAAGCAAATTCTCAAACCTCCCTCACAAGCCATTTTCTAAACTTCTGATATCTCTTTTGACTCTCCTTTCTACTTGAAACAATGTTTACCTATTCTGAAAGCCAAGCATCTGACATAATGGTCCAGTTAAAATGCCATATGTAAAACAAAATACCTCCTACCTCCCATGCTTTAGCTAGAAAAATTGAAAATCCTCTGCTTTTTTTTTTTTTAGCAGTTTTGACTGTGATCTATCCCTGCTCCTTTGTACAGTATTATCACCCTTACTTCAAATCTTCTGGTTTGAGTATTTTATTCTTGGTAAGAGTAGAAGTTCTTTCATGTGTAATGATTTTCAAACCACTTCTTCAAACTGCCATGACTTGAATTTTAATCCTCCAAAATATTCCCATCTTATCAGTGGATAAAAAAAAAAAAAATCCATTTTTTGATGAGCGTTTTCTGATCATTAATGAAACTGGAACAAAACAGAGGAAAAGTCTGTAAGGAATGTTATATAATATGTCTTCCCAATTTGACAGTGAACTATCATAACTACTTTTTAGTACATTTCTGCAGCCAGTGGGTGCACCCACCAGATGGCAATTTCATCCAGAGCATTTCTTTAAGTTGCTTATGAGAATGTAACTGGTAGTGTGTCAAAAGCCTCATTAATGTCCAAATATATCATATCCCCTGCTTCCTTTGTATCCACCAGGCCAGTAACACTGTCAACAAGAAACACAGCCTGATTTGACTTGATTTATTCTTGATAAGTTGATGCTGGCTGCTTCATATAACTTTGTTATTTTATTATCTATGTTCCTATAAACTGATTATTTAAAAAATTATTTTGGTAACTTTTTGACTATTGAAGGCAGGGTGGCTGTTCTACAATTTGTATTTTGTCATTGGCAATATTTCACAAAATAATGATCCTTTCTACTGTAGTGAGTGTTCTTAAATGCTCAAGTCAACAGTTTATAATGTAATTGTAGATATTACACATTTTTAAAACCAAATTACAAATTTGAAGAAGGGCTTTTATATCTCTGTCTCTCTGAATTTGGGTTTTGCTTTTTGTTTCTTCTACTATTGCAACTGCTACAAGCCTGTTTCTTTACTCTGTAATAAGTTATGAGGACTTTACAGAGATATTTCTGAATTCCTTCTCTGAATTACCCCACAAACCCCTTTTCTTACATGTCTTCAAAGTCCTCCTCTGGAAGGTCTTCATGATGCTGACACAGAATTAGTGAACCAGAAGTGGTTTACTATGGGTTTGTCTGCAAATTCCTAACAACAATTAGCAAAACAAAGCCACTGACTGCATGTTTTATTCTTCCTTTGCTGATTGACATTGCAAATGTTCAGGAATTGAAACCATTTCAATGTTTGGACAGTGAAGCTTGAGGGTACTAAACATGAGATCCAGTAAGATCTATCTACATCAATCTTAGTTATATATCTGCCTTTATCTCCAAACTTTTCCTTTTTGTGTTCAGCCTGACAAGATAAACACAGAAAAGGAATTTGTAATTTCTAAGAGACAACAGATTTAATTAGCTCACAGTACAATGCAGTGCACCAAAGGATGGTGAGAAATAATAAACCAGAAATCACTTCAGCCTCAAGACAATATTGCTAACAAGTGTTGTTCTTAAAAAAGACTGAGTAACAAAATACTTTTAGGTTGCTGTAAGACATCTGGATGCTTTGAATGACATACAAGACAATTATGTTGTGAACTGTTTGGTCTAAGTCATTATTTGGAATGGTGTTCCCTTACTATTTGTCTCCTAGGATTAGACTGGATGCAGTAAGAAAGATAAGCAGTTTTCTGTGGTACACAGTCCTACAGCTTCATCTTGTCTGGAGGTGCTGAACTAGGGGAATATATTATCCAATACTCACATTAACCTAGCACTCAGGGGCTACACACTTAAGTCAGAGACAACATCACCCCAGTTTACCCTGGCAACTTATTTTAGACAGGAGAGACTCCTTTTTGTAAATCAAGGCCTTCTTTTTGTTGGCCATGCTGCTCCTGCACTCTTAATGCAGAGACCAGTTCATCTCCATGCTGTTTGCTCTCCACTGCAGGATTTGCCAAAATAAGGTCACTGTAATACAATTTTTCAGCGAGCTTGCCTGTGATGCCTCAGATGTTGAAACCTGGGTTACATGGAAGGATGAGTAGGAGGTAAGCCCATTACACTGCTACCCTCAGCACCACTGTACTGGCCTTCAGTGAGCTCCTGGGTAGAAGTGAAAGGGACAATTTAAGCCTATAAAGCCCTAAATAGTCTGACAAGGGTCTAAATAATAATGGCAAAAATCCACTGCTGAAATAATTATTCTGCAGTATAGCCTGCAAGGGTACCAGAGAAGCAGAGTCTGCAGAGACATGACAGGCAGCCAGAGTTTTGCCCTGAGAAATCTTCAGTTTTACTCTCCTCACCCATGCCATTGGTCAATTTTCAGCATTCTGGGACACCCAGTATTCTTATATTTCAGAGGAAAAGGCAAGATCAAAGTTTAAGGAGGTGGGGAATAATCGATGTAAGTATACAAGAGAGCACAGGATTATGTATTAAAAATTAACACACAAAGAGCACAGATGTATGCAGGCACCTCTAACTATTCATTCTTGCAGTGAATCCACATGTTCATGCTTTCTCATCCCAATATCTATGAACACTAACTATCCAAACTCAGAGATAAAAAAGTGCCAAATTTAATCCAAAACTTATTCAAACGAGTTAAATCACATTAATGCCAGTTCAGAAGCATTTTCTCAGTGATCTTTCTCTCTCTTCAGATCTCAGACAAGTGATAGAAAGACAAGACAGTTGATCAAAGTAAAATTAAACCGCCTGTGGCTGAGATTAGGGAAAAAACCTAATAATTGCTAAATGAGAGAAGGCACTTCCCTGCTAACAGACACACAGAAACCTTAGGTCTGTGTTTGAAATGCTGTGGACTTAACAAGTTTGTGGGGGGAAAGCTGGCATGACATTAACTGTGTGCTGCTTGGCACTCAAGGGAATAGAAAAACTGCAACAATTAAGTTTTCAAAAGGCTTTCTTGGTAACTCATACTTAAAATTTCAGTTGCTGTTTAATCACTCTTGTTAGCAGACAGGAATTCCTATGAAACAGACTGCCAGGAAACTGGCTTGTTTTCATCACCCTTTATATTCCTGTCAAAATTGAAGAGGGATAACTCCATTTGTCAGTCATTTTGCATTTCTCAGCCCTTCTCTTTCTCTTTCTGCTTCTTTTATTTACAGAAGAGAAAAAGGGAGCCACACAGAAAATATTTTTTCCCCTTCATAACTGCACACTCCTTCCCACCCAAATCTGCAATTTTGAAATTGATGCAGTTACCACATAGGACAACAGAATCTAGTAGTTCCTCTAATGTACTGCAACGTGTGTTTACCATGTTCTGATGCCATCCCTTGTGACTCCACAGGGAATTGCAGGCATTCCAATGCAGAGCACTCCTGAAGCTGCTTGTGCATGGAAAAGCAGTGTGAGCTCTTTATGGTCTCTCTGAGCTGTTTAGCACTGATGTCCATTCTCAAAGGAAGAAACAATTTTCAGTACCTCTTTCAATCCCCTAAAATCAGCAGGTGCATACTATCAAGCAGATTTCTTGTCAGGGCCTGAATTAATCTTTTTTTAACATTTTGCACTGATTTCCTGATTTGAAACTAACCAAAATATTGGTTCTGCTTACTGAACATTATAAAATTAATGTCAATAGGCAATTTTTCTGCAGCTTGGTAATGCAATGCATTCATCTGAAACCTCCTACACTGAGTCCTTTGGTATTTCCTTATTTTCTAAATGGTGGCCACATAAATAAATTGCAATATTGTTAGGATGGTGCAGCAGGTTACTTCTAGCAAGCATTCATAATTGCTTCATCTTAATTGCTTGCAGCCCATTTAGTATGTCTCCCCTTTATAGGCATTTGAGAAAATAAAAAGTTTATTGCTGTGTAGAGCTGTGATATAAAGCATACACTCCACTTATGGAGCGCATATTTTAATGTTTTACAGAAAAATTAGCTGGTTTTTCTTTGAATAACTGAGGCAGGCCCCTTCAGATGGAAACTGTACCATATAACATTACTGTTGTCTGTATGTGCACACAGACACACGATATAGACAAGACAATATATACCTGTGTATATGAAGTTAGGTCAAAGCATATGTGAAGAATATTACACAATTGCAGGTTAGAACAAAAGTAAATTACCAGTTATTAAATACAAGCAAGTTCAACTGGACTGATAATATCAGAGAGGAACAATTCTGTAACCTATAAATGATACCAGATACTACCCAAAACCTGTCCCTGAGTGCTCTGGTGAACCACTGGATGGCATCAACCTGTAACATTATCAGTTTCTGCTGGTTTTGTCTTTATACAATTCTGCTGATTATTTTACCATTTGCTACTGCTTTATACACTCTGGAGAGCACTCTTCATTTAAACCACCAACCTATAAGTCCATCCTTTTGGGAAAAAAAATTTAACACAGTTAGTTTATTATCCTAAAAGAGATCCTAACTGTGACCTTATTGCCATTTCAGCAACTGATTTTAATTATACTGCAATATACAGCACCAGCTGCATCATACTAGAAAAGAAATCTTATTTATGCAGTACATAGAGTCTAATAAACTTGTTAAGGACTCATGATACTCTTACTTTTAAATAAAAAGTAACAAACTTTTAAATAAAAAGACAGTTTAGAGAATGAAGTCATGTACTGACACAGATATTTCTTGCCTTATGTCTGTCAATATCTGTGATCAACCAGGATAACCATCAAACTAGTCATATTCTATGAAGAAGAAATAATGTGTTTCATAATATCTGAAATTCAAATATGGGAATTTTACCAAATATTCAATTCTAATAGTTGTGAAAAGCTCTGGGTCTCATGTTTAAAAAACTTCCCTTTTGTCAAAGGTATTGATTTCATGAAACATCTGGCTATAAAGTTAATGCTGCCAATGGGAACCTTTGTAAAATGAGTTATTTGCATGCACATCACACTTTGAAGGAATGGAGCCTTTATAGGCTCAATTCTACCTTCAAGTATATCTGAAAAACTACATTTCAAGCCAATGCAAATTAGAAAGAAGAACTGAGTGCTCTTTGTAGAGTTTGGCATCACTGATAGCCTTCTTCTAAGGAGAGGAAAAGTGCTTGGCTGGGACAGCAGCCTGTTATAGATAAATGTTGAAATTCACTGGCTCAGCTGCAGTGTGATACTGTTGACTCTGTACATGAGTTTCTACACTCTATTCCAGCTGTGCTATGCACATCTGGCATGGGGCACTTGTGTTGATGGCCACAGCTGAAAAAAAAAAGCCCAAACAGCTACACTGGACTGACAGTGCACCTTATGTACTCCCTACAGAAATTACAGATTTGTCTCTGTCTTTATTGGGTCTACAAGCCAGGATCTGCTGGTAGGAGCCTCACAGCTCTTGTCCATGTTAAAATTTGCCATCTCATGCC
Organism: Agelaius phoeniceus; assembly: GCF_051311805.1. NCBI lineage: Eukaryota > Metazoa > Chordata > Aves > Passeriformes > Icteridae > Agelaius > Agelaius phoeniceus. The sequence goes on along the minus strand of NC_135265.1, from coordinate 92,241,569 downwards.
CATCAGTGATCATGCCCTCATGCTGTTTCTGCTTCACTTGAAGGCAGGAGTCAGCTTCACTTATCTTTAAAATATTCAACAATGAGCATCCAGTAACAGTCCCTATAATTCATTTTGGGCTGTCTTAATTAACATGAGATTTATTGAAGGGAAAGAATCAAATTAAACTTTAAACAGAGTAAAAACATAGTCAGATTAATGCCGTGATAAATTTAAGTCTCTAGGCCAGATTATTTCTTTTTTAAGGTTGCAATTTATTAGATAGATAAGAAGGAATTTTCAAAACCTGTATTTCATAAAGTTAATTTGCTGCTACCCAACAGCAATGGGCTCTCAAGGCTGGATCCAATAAGATGATCCAGAAAGTAAGGACAGGGATGGCTATCTTTCAAGCATCTGCCTTCACAGGTTTGGTGGCTGGACATAGAGAGATATCCTCAAATATCCTTGGATTGTGGACATAGAGATATATCCTTAAATGGAAACCAGCACAATTTGAATCTCAAGTGGAAAGCTACCTAGAGCTAGGCAACTGGATGGCAAGATCATTAAATCTTGCCTCTGAGGCACATCATACAGATTCCTCTTCTTTCTTTTTTTCTTTCTCTAGCATAAAATCTACACATCAAACATACTTGTGATTTTTTTTTTAAACAAAGCTAACAAAAGATATGATTTTCCATTTCCACATAAAAATTGGTATCTTAGACCACTGATCAGGAAGAAGGGAACTACTTCCTGGTTCATTGAATAAAATAATAATAATAATAAAAAAGTAATCTTAAGACTAGGGGTCAATCATCTACAAAGGCAGTTTTTGTCTCCAATCTGATAATGCAAAGTGACAATTTTCCAGGATACAGACAAATGTGCCAGTCAATGCCTGGAACTGGGAGCTTAAACACTGAGCAGTTAATTGAGATGTGTCCCAGTTCTTGGGCAAACAAACTCACCATCATCTCGTGCAATCTAAAGGGTTGCACTTTACAAGGAAGGGGCAACTGTCACAGAGGTTTTTGTTTGGTGTTTTTTTGAAGTCCACATGTGTCAGAGTGTGTTAAGCCTAAAGATTAGGTTGCTCAAACTTAATAAGAGGAGTGACACTTCCCTTCCAAGTACTGCTGTAAAAAACCAAGAGCTTAATCCGTTCTGCCAAGACTGAGGCAACTCATCACGTGTGTTATTATTCTGGAGGATTTTAAAGCAGTAAATGGAGTGTTACTGGTTTAGGTTACAGCTGCACTAATTTGGATTTAATCACATAATTCTGCTGAAGTTCCAGTTAAGGTTCTTGAACTTTTTATCTTAATTCCAGTTTTTAATTTGTCTGTTAGCCTCCTATCTGTTTTCTTCATATTGCATATCTGCTCAGCATTGCAAAACTGAGAACAAAATAAAGTCATTAATATTATTCTGTAGGCTCAAACTTCTCTTCATAGAGTCTCAAGTCTTAACCAAAATTTACTCAACCCTTATAAAACTAAGTTTGTGAAGTCAGCTGGGCTGATGTTTATTTACAAATATCTGACCTTAGAACACATGAAACTAAGCAGTTTAACATTGGCTGATGCAGAAAAAGAGAACCTGATCTTTCTGGCCCCTGAGACTGCTGGCCTGGAGGGATGGAGTCTCAGCTTCTGTTTCTTGCTCCTCTATTTCACCACAGCATGGAGAAGCCATTGTCACTGCTCATATTTCTTCAAATAAGATGGAGTAATGCCTGAAAGGATCTCTGATAAGTCTGCACCAATAAACTTCTGCAGATAAGTACAGCTGAATGAGTGACATGCTTTTTGGTTCAAAATGCAGTCATCTCACAGAAGAAAACCCTCCCTTTTATTCTAGTTTACTATGATAACTGACTCCAGGCGATGCAGAAGGGGCAAATACTGGTAATATGCAGCAAAATATCATCATGTCAGCTGGTAACATGCTTCTCAGTCCAGAATTCCCACTATATCCACTTCTGCAGAGCTGCTCTGGCCAATGGACTGCATATCACCATCCATAACTGGTTTTTTAGTAACAATGTGGTTAAAGACATGCATCTGGCAATGCAATGAATATCAGAATATATCACTGAGAGGTTTCTGGAAAGTCCTTCTTTGCTTAAAAGTCAGGCTTTTCTATGTACAGTAATGTACAGAGAAAACCCCTCCATTTCCTACTGAAGCTACCAGTATGATGACAGACTTAAAATAGTTTTAGAAAGTGGCCTCACAATTCAGAAATTTAGGCTGGATTTGAGACCACCAGCCTTGTATTTTAATCTCAACTATACAATCTTATTTTATTTATATTGGGTAAGGGAGCATAAATTAGGACAGACACCAGATTAAAACAGACTGTCTGAATATTTTACCTAGTCTGACTCTCTGGAAAGCTCATCTATGTTGGTTTAGTTATATTGAAAAAAAATTACTTTTCCAAGAAAGCACTTTCTGCTTTCCCCCCTTTGACCCTTTCTATCTCTCATGCTGTCAGTTACTTCTGGATTAAATCCATTTTTCTCCTCAAATCCCAGTCCAGTGAGTTCATGTCATTTGCTTGTAAAAATCTGACAGACTTCATCATCCTATAAGAGAAACTGATTTGAACTCTGATCATTCCTGTGATACAATGTCTGATCAGGTGCTATGTCTGACGTGGAATAGTTTTTTGTTCCTGGTAGATTAGCCATGTCTTTCATTTCTGCTGACATACATATCTAGCTCTAGTTGTACTTTCCAGTTCCATCAAAATTTAATATTTCAAATGCACCTGTCATGCAACTGGTGTGTTACTCAGTGAAAAGAGGTCAAGGTGCATGGATCTTGGGTGACATTTCAATTATTCTTGCCTGAAAACAAATCATGTGTTTTGTCTCTGTATCTTAAAAAAAGGGTCCATAACTTACACTTCTGCCAACATTTTCCCTTCTCTTTATAAAATATGAATTATTTATAAATTTTACAGGGTTTAAACGGTCATAGAGTTGAGCAGTTTAATGTAAAATATTCCATTCCAACATTTGCTGAACAAATCTAGACAAATGCTAGCACCCTCCCTCATACCAAAAATAACCTGAAAACAAATAGCAAGCCACTTATCAAAACAACAAAGAAATAGTATTTTCTGATTTATTGCCTATCACTTGAGTACTGATTGAACTTCCTGCATGGATGATTAATATTTTACAAGAAGGAAAAGAAATAGTGGACAGCCACTGTTCTGGAAAACCAAATTTGCCTTAATAATGTGCATTAATTTGCCATAAAGTTCAACATGCTTCTAGATTTGAGAAAATTTTTTCTAAGACTCCTAAACTTAAATCCAGAATAAGTGCCTCACAAATGACAGGAATATATAATCTAGTTTGGGAAGGATTTTCTAGCTGATACCATAGCTAACACCTTATACTACTTATAAAAATGTCAACAGTATAAATGTCTTTGTAGTAGTGGTAGAACTCAAACATGATAACAATCAGATTTGCACACACACACAAACTCCAGAAGAGGGAGAAGACTTCAAAAATAAATTAAATAATCCAGACTATTTCTGTATAACCTCTCCTCCCACCAACCAAATCAGATGACATTCACACAGTCACTGAATTTACTATAAGCACATTTTTCTGAATATTAGTCTTTATGCATCCTTTATCCATAGGGACACTCCCATATCTCTCTCATTCTTTTACTGGGACTGTAATTCAAGGATTTCAAGAGTCTTATCTCAGAGTCATTTAAAACTTATATTCCATCTACCACTTTGAGTCACCCTGGAAGCATGGCAAGGTGATGGAAAAGAGAGAAAGAAAAGTAGATAATAGGATCCACAGAGACAAACCATTTTGAATTACTGCCATTTTTAACAAGACATAGGTTTAGAATCTTGTAGTAGGGTTTTTTTTTTTTTTTATAAGAATGCCAAAGGACATCTCAGAGAGAGGCAGGAATGTGGCCCCTTATAGCACAAAGTGGTATGTTTTCAACTCATTACTCATTTTCCTTCTAGTACTGAGAGGATTGGTCTTTCACCTTACCTGGCAGCCTGGGGATTACTGACTGCTTAAAACAGTCTGGTGGGTGGCTGCTTACACTGGGTAACTGCAGTGCTCTGCAAACTATTTCATTCTGAACCCATCAGGGTGAAAAGTTCTCCCTTACCCGGCGGATGCAGCCAATATAACATCTGTCAGGATGCAAGATGTCACTTCTCTGGATTGTCTGAGTTTTGATACATTTTCAGGAGGAGTGGATGGCTAAGGATCCATATGTCTCCTGTTTGCTTGTGTTGAGGCATGTGTTCAGACCATAAGTTTGAAGGGAGAGAAATATTGACACTGGGACTGCATCCTTTGACCACTCCTGTGTGGAGACAAGGCTGGAGAAGTGAGATTGTAAATGCTCACATGCTGCTTTGGACTGGCAGCCAGCTCTGAAGCAGCCTCAGGTGAAATCTTGCAAGTGAAGCCATACAAGATAATTATTATAATAACATTGTGATGCAAGGATTTCAGCTGATCATATTAATGGTATTGACCAGAAATCACTGAAATTGCTCGGGATCCCAGGACAGTCCCAGGAAAGAATGGAACTGAACTCAGTATCTGGAAAAAGTCCTGAGATCCTAATGAGCACAACAAGGGTGATGCCATGGTCTTGAGCTGAAGATCCATATGGGAAAACTGACTGAGCCATATTGGTTATATTCTCCCATTTTCTCTTGGATTTCTAGGAGGAAGTGACACAGATAGCAACAGAAAGTTGTTCTGTATCTCTGAGATGAAAGTAAGGGTATGTAATCTCTGTAAAGGACACTGGTTTACAAAACCTATTTGCAAATAATTTCAGATGTTGGAGAAGAAGAAATGGAAACAGAAAAATGTGGAAAGGAAGAGAAAGAGCTAAACATGCTGCTTTTTCTTAGGAAAAGATGTCCTGTGTCTTCCCTGTTTGCAGGATGATCATGTGTTAGGATCTCTGTAAGTGATTCAGGGATCAAAAAATATTTCCTTTGTCTGATCCTTAAAATGAAGTGTGGGCTTTAAGTCTATGAAAGCATCTATTCTTTCATAGCATCTTTTCATCTATTCTTTGCTTGCACAAAGAACTGACTACCTTTAAGCAACATCTCCCACTAACTAGGATGCTTCAACAGCTTGTTGAAGCTGATGTATTACACCACAATTACAGGGGCCAGAAAGATGCACGCAAAATGATGGAAAAAATGTGTGTACATTTTTTTCATAATTTTCAGTACTTCAAAAAGATTTCTTAAAAATATTAGAGAAGTCAGTGTAACCTGGAGCAACATCAGAACAGAGCATCAGAACAGCATAGGGATTGAGACTTTAAATACAGGAAAGTATTCATAGTAAAGGTGTTAATATCATTGTGATTGACAATGATAATTTCAGTCCTGAGACTAGAGAGATGTAATCAACAGAAGTGATAATAAATATCAGATTTTTCAGTGTTTAGGGGGTTTTCCCATTTCATCTTATTTCTCAGCTTGTCAGATTTGTAATACATTTTCCAAGAAAAACATCTCTATTTAACCAAAGCAGGATTTCTGTAAACCAGAAAAAATCCTTATGGTAGCGTTATTCTTCTACACAATTTGGATACAGTGAGATATAGAAAAAGGAGACCTGATAACTGAATCGCTATACTGAAGGCAATTTTAATGGTAAATCTGAATAAGTCTTTCCCTGAGATTGAACTCTCTGAGGAAGTTACAGAGCAATTAGAGATGCAATTACAGTAAGTCATCAGGACCAGATGGTATTTCATTCAAGGATTGAAAGGAATAATGTGAAAGAGTGTACTGAAGAGAATATTTATTCTGCAGCTTCCAAAGAGGCAGGTTTCACTCTCAGCAGAATGAACAGCATACTGAAGAGCCCTGGACTCAGTTGTCCACTGAGTCTCTGGTGACACAGGAACAAGCTCTGATCACTGGGTTCTTGCTGCTCCCTGAAGAAAAAAAATGAGTTTTACACTCTAACTCTGAAATTCAACACATTTGAACTCTGCAGAAAACTTGACTTTGATATTGAGTGATTTCTATTGAGAAAATGGTTTCAAGAGGTCAAGATGAAACTCTCAAACTTTACCACAATCTCAGACAGCAAAACTAGTAGAAATGCAGAAACTGTTGTGTTTGTTCCTTCTTGAAATAGGTAATCCATATTGTCCAAGCTGGATTGGTTGAATCCATGAAATAAATAAAAAACTGGCTAGTAAGAGATGTGCCAATGCAAAGGGACAAACTGGCTAATGTGTAATCTGCCAACAGTAAGGGACAGCTCTCATGGTAAGGGGATGCCACAGGATTACAGGACTACCCAAGGGAATATTGTCCCATCCCAGAGTAAGCTGTATGAGTCTTCTGAGCTAAATCCACTTTCCTGGGAATTGTCCCTGAAACTCTCCTTGATTCTGTTAAGTGATAAATGCTTTATCAATGCTCTATTGTTGACCACTCATTCTCATATGGTCTATAAGTTTGGACTGAGTTTCGTGCATTTGCTTTTTTGTCTGCCCAAAGTTTAGCACGAGGTTCTTTTCAGCAATGGCAATGAACAAACCTTTAGGTGAACACTTGAAAAAGAAAAATAAACATGTAAATGAAGTCTTTTATACATGTTTTAATTTATAGAATCATCAGAGTGGTTAATGTCTTACCTTATCTATCACAAAAATCTGAGAAGGATCTTTAGGGAGGGCTACATTTTAATGGCCATTGTACCAATGCTTAAGAACAAAGCAGCCTTATATTTTTGATAGCAATGACAAGTGGAACCGAGGCTGTACAGAAAGTATGGCACAATAGTCTGGTATTCAATAATAAAGACTCAAAATGCTTATTGAGTAAGAGATAGAATGTCTGAAAGTGATATCAATATCTGAATATTAATTCAGGTTTTTAAGATTGGTAACAACTACTTCAACAAGCAGCATACATAGCATTTTACACTGAATGGGCATATATTTCAACCATGCCATGCTGGCCAATTAGAATTGATTAAATATGGAAGAGTAAATGAATCTGTAACAGTTAACAGCTAGAAAACATATTTCCTTTCTTTTTCTGGACACTTTTGCATACTGAGCTAGCTCTACCTCAAATCCAGAAAATACTTTGCATAATCCAGTGCAATTAAACCTACTTTTTATGCAAGTTAAAATAGCAACTGTTTCTAAAGATAGCAAAGCTGCTCCTAAAAAGACAGTTTTATAATCTACAGAGAGAAGCAACTTAAATGAGAGCCAGGGAAACTGTCTGAGAATCTATTTCAGAAGTTGGTAAAACATTGAAACAATTTGAGGTGATTAACATCTGATCTATCAGATTAAAAAAAAAAAAAGAAGCACAAACTTTGGCACATTTCATTCTTCATCAAGTTTGCCTCTACCTACAATACTTTTCTCTGCAGCAACCCCCAGTAGTCACAACCCAAAAAGCCAATCCCATTCCTGGGTGCCCAAGGCAGAGCAGATTAGTCAATCAAGTAACAAAAAATGTAGATTTACATTGGGTTAGAGCATGAAATGGCAGAAAGATGCCATTTTCACATTCTGCAGCAGGGTTAAAGGTCAAAAGGTTCTATCCCATAAAGTTATTATAAGCAATACTTATTTTAGCTACTCATATGAAGAGAGAACTGGACTGTGCATTACTAAAGTTTGCTGATTGGACTAAATGGTTCCAGACATTAAAACACTGCAAAGGACTTAAACTACAGCAGGATTTGCACAAATTAGGGGGGATTGAACTGTCTTGCACCAGATGTTACAGAAATGAGCTCCTTGCCTTCTGAAAGCATAATGAAAACATTAACTAAATCCCTGGAAAACTTACTTGGATTTGGGCTATACAGGACTATGGATAAATAAATTTCATGACCTGGACAGAAAAATGAGACAAAAGACTATGACAGGTAATACTGTGCCAGATTTTTGATTCCAGCAGTACCACAGCACCCATCCATATTTTTCAAGAATATTATGCATACTCATATTTTTATAATTTTGAATGAATAGTTGAAACTACAAGATGGAGCTGTGAGACAATGAACATAAGCAAACCTGAATTTCTAAATTTTATTAACAAGGCCTAAATTTGTGGCACTCTGGAAAGGAAATAACTTTGGGAAAGACAGAGTTCACCAGCAATTTAAAATATGTATTTGAACTAAAAAAAATATACTGTTCATATTCTATTAAAATCCTTCCCATCCCCTCAGAAAAAAAAAAGCTGAATATAGCTGGACAACTGTCAGATCATCTGGGATGGAGAACCCGTTAGAAAATACGAATATATAACCTATTTCATTTAACAATTTAGCAATGTTTCCCTACAAGATTTGCAAAGGCTGGAGAGATGAGCAGCTAGCGTGCTCCTGTGCTTTGATGGTTACTTGTGGTGAATATTTTCCTTTCTCCGGTACGCAAAGTGGTAATGGCTCTGCCACTGTTCCCAGCCATGTTACAGACACAGCAGTTTCCAATCCCACCTGATGGAGCCTGACTGTGGGTTAGTATATCTGCTCTCTGACCATCCTTCCTGGTCTTTGTTCATCTCTTTCATTGTTTTTAGCTGGCAGGATGTCCTTTGGTTCACCAGGAGAGCTGGCTTATGGATAGTCTGTTATGCTGTAACCCTGATTTGCCTAAAATTGCTCTCACTCCTGGCCTGAAACTGTGTTTCCTCAGTCATTCTCCATACAATCTGTTCAGCTCACCCACTGGATAGGTGAAGTATCCCTGGCAGTCACATGAGAAAGAGATATTTGACGGGCTTGCTACTGAAACAGAAAATACTGCAGAGAAAAGGTCATGAAATTGCCATCTCAGGAAATGTTTCCTGAAATATTAGCAGCTCTAAAGGAAAGACTGTAATTCTGATATTGTTCACTCACAGTGAGGATGGCAGTAAGATACCCAAAGCTATTATATAACCATGCCAAAGGATGGTTAAACCACATCTGAAGCAGTCCCCAAACAACTGCAGGAGAATACCCCCCCAGGTACTATAATTCTTTTCATCTTCTGGGTTGCAAACCTCATGTGAGGTCCAGCCAGCCCTGCTTTGGAAAGGGCAACACCTGGGGCAAAGAGTGGAAAAACTGGTAAAGGCAACATGGACTTCTGCCATATCTAATGCACCCTGTGCCAACTCAACTGGATTAAAACAGAAGGGAAGAAAGGTAATCATTGCACCCACCTGGATGAATAACTACACGTGGTTGCTCTATAGTGCGAATGGGAATGCTTCAGGCTACTTCATCAGACTGTGAATTGCTATAATCAAAGCAGGTAAACAGAATTTTTGCCAGTTCTCCTCCACACAACATAACATGACTTGTGATCTTCTACTGTGATCGGCATTGTAAAGTCCTGTAAAAGTGTCTTCCTTTTAAGATGAAAACTAATATCATGTAACGATGGTCAGCAGAATTTTCTCTTAACATTTATAGTAATATAAATCTCCTTGTAAATTAGAAAAAAAAATTATACTTTTCTCTCCTACCTCAAACCACATAAAACATTTTAAATCTCTAAATGTTTTTGTTAATCTTGATTCTAGAGGTGCTGTGGTTTGGTGGAGGAGGATGTCAATCTGTATCAAAGTTTAGCCCAGTCCTCATATTAAGTTTCAGGGCCACAGCCAACCCAGATGCAGAAATACAGCTCACAGTAGTCACAGTAAATTTTTAGCTGTAGTAAAATTCCAATTGCTACTGTAAAAGAAATTCTGAGCAATTTCCAGATTTTAGATGTTCCTGCATACCCCTGGCTTAAATAGAAACAATATTACTGCTGATCTTCCAGGGGTACTGGGAAACAAATAAAATGATTGTCATTCTTCATGATTTTTTTTCCATAAGTCAAAAGTTAATTACTTCACAGATGGCAGAATGGTGAATGAAATGAATGCAGTCAGCTTGCCTAGAAAACTGGATTGCAGAACATATGCAGTGAAATGAGACAGAAAAAAGGGCTGGCAAACAATAAATATCTATTTCCTTTTTGCTTTAAATAGACTAAAAGGTCAAGAGAAATATATGACTGACATTTGTCCAAATAAATAGCAATAAAACTAGTTATATTGGTCCACAAGCAATCTCAGACAGAGGGATGAGCTCTAAATTGGCTAGTAAAAGGCATTCCTCCGTAACAATATATTTCTTTTATATTTTTAATCATAATAAATTTAGATAAATAGTCCTAAATTTGCTGCTATTCTGCCATATTGCTAACAGTGATAAAGATCAAGTTTTTATTACACATTTAAGGGATATAAAAGAAATAAAAGAAATATTTTATGGTTTTTAAGTGTATTATAGGTAGGAATATTGTAGACAGTAATTTGTAGGATTCATGGTCTGCACACATGGAACATTTAGTACCATAGCAAAAGATTTCCTTTTATTCTTTTCTGCCACAGCTGTTCATCTACCTCACTGATTTAACACTGACACATATTGGGAAACTAAACAAATAATGAGAGTGGCTGCAGACATCCCAGGACAGGCTGAGCTAGAATATTATGGAGCCAACCTTAGTGATAAGACTCAAAAGCCACAAAATAATGTGTCAGTTCTGGCTGAATTCATCAGAGAATTCTACACCAAAAACAACAGATGCAAGTAAGCGCTGGTTTTTTCTTAGTCCTAAACTTAATCTGAAAAATTTAATTATTTCAAATATTGTATTACATGTGTTTATGTTGTGGCCATCAGAACCTTCCCATGGAAGCCCAACAGCTCCCTTATCTTTCATCTGAGATTAGGGAGAGGGACTTTTTTTTAAATCAGCTGCATTTGAATAGCCAGATGATGCAAACATGAAAGAAACACCTACTGTCCAAATTGCAACACTTCATCATTAATTTGTTTTCAATATGTTCGTTATTGTGGTAAGAGTTCTTTAACTATGAGCAGTAAGGAGCTTCAGCCCTGATCTGGTGTTGTGTGAACTTGGATTGGCCAAGTCTTGCAGGAAAAGTTCTGTGATCAGATTTTGTCAATGTACATCAAATATTTGCCATATATCCCTTTACAAGAGTGACAGCATTTAAATATCCAGGTCTGGAGCTCCTATGGTACTATAGGAACAGTACAATCCACCATGGAGGTCTTTCATTGTGATGAGACACCTTGGCACCTGAGATGATGTGATTTATACTCATTCCTGATAATACATTTTTCACACATATTAAAATATCCAGAATGCAGCAAGCTCTCAATGCAATAGCCAAGACCTGCACACATGACAGCCATGCTGACACATCCCTGTTTAGAGCTGAACTCTCAGGTACAGCAGCACTTTCTGCACCCTTGAAAACCTAAAGGCAGGACATGTCAGGTTGAAGAGCATGGAGATGAAACCAGCATACTCCTGCAGGGCTTGGGATGTTCAGCTCAGGATTCATGCTCTACAATCAACTGCTCTTCAAAAAACACATTTTAGAAGGGCAGACTACAGTTTTCATTTATGTAATAGTCACCATCAGTAAAATAATTTGTACCCTAATAATGAAGCCTCTGTCCTGCTGGAGTTTCACTGTATAGGTAAGATTGCTGAAGAATGTGAGAAATTCCAGTGCCTCATGCCCTTAGCTACCAGCTGGGATTTCAGAGAATATTTTCTCTACATCCCTCAAATATTGTAGTTTAGGAAGAAAAGAGTCTGTTTTGGAAACAGATATCCTTAAAAAATAGTTACAAAAGCAAAACCTTATTTAAGCATAGCCATGGTTATGTCTGTATTTTAAAAAATTCCAGAGCTTGAACTTGGCATTAAACCACAAGTCTAAACTTGGCAAATGGGCTGAAGTGATAAATTAAGCAGAATGAAAAGAGACCTGAGAGACCAGGCTTGATGACGTGATGTAGTTGGCATGGATTCTTACTGTTCTTTGACTGTAAATGGAATAGTGACTGTGAGAAAAAGAGTTAATATATGTCATTTTAAAATCCAATTTCATATGGAAGAGGCTACTGCAAAGCTGTGAGGTGATGGGCAAAGTAAATGAAACAGTAAGGAACTGCAAAAAGATAAACATGCACCTAAAACAAAGGGCTGATTCCAAACATCTGCTTTAAAAGCTCGATATAGGGGTTGGAGGTGGGAAGGGTGGGGAGGAGTGGAGAGGGTGTTTGATAGTTTTTTTAGGGTTTTTTCCCCCACTATTTCAAAGAGAGATTGATTCAAAGTACCTAAGTATCAAAGTATCCAAGTTAGACATTTAAACTCCCAGGGCAGCCAGTGACAGATTTATAGTCTGCAGTCTCTGGGAATTCATGAAGATTCAAGAGGTCACCAATCCGAGCTGTTTCCTTCTGGCACAGGCTACTGCCACTGCAGCCACATGGCAGAATGGATGATATACTTGCTGTGATTCAGTGCTCACACATTAACTTAAAATCACTGCTGACTTTCTTTTAGGTTAATGACTTAGGTGGCACTCTATGGCAGCCAAAATGTCATTCTGCCACTTCTAGTAGCAATCTGGAGAGCCCCAATAGATATCAGGCTTGGATGTTTGGTGGCAGTAAATTGCCCAGAGTCCATCTGCCAGAGCACAGCTGACGGCAACTGAAAAGTGCTTTTAAAAGGCATTTCAATGTTCTTGCAGAGCAGAAGTTATCTTGGGAGGAGTGCTAAGCTGGGCCTGACCACTGACCTCTCCCAGATGCCTCAGGCTGTGAATGAAGGTTCCATGGCAGGCACTTCAGTCTGCTCAGATCCAGAACTGAGAATCCTCCTCTGAAACTGCCTCCTCTCCTTTCAAACAGGAGAAAGACCGCAGATATGGTAAGAAATATTCGCGAGTAACAGCAAACTCACCAAAAAAGAGGATTCCTAGGATTCGTGTCAACAGGGATCTGTCTCCACACAAATGCCAAAGAGGGCAAACACCTAATGCTTAGCTAAAACCAGGATGGAGAGAAATAGCTGGGTTTTGACCCTATTCCCAGAAGTCTCTCTGCTTTCCATCACATGAATGGGCAATATAAAAACAAAACAAAACAAAAAACCAAAACCATTAATGGATTAAGCTGAATAGATGACTCTAACACAATTAACTTATTGCAAATACAGATAAGGAATGCATATGAAAGAGAAGCAGAAAACTGATTCATTCAAATCCAGCACCTTCAAAGCTAATGAATAGAATGAACAGTGAAAACCTAGCACTACTTCATGACCTGAACAGAAACTCTGTGCAGAGCTGTACAAAGAAATAAACCTGGAATACTGGCTAGGACACAATCTTGTTTAGTATCTATGCAACAAAACCTTGGTTACGGTATCAAAACCTGATATTATGCTGTCAGTCTTCATAGAACTCAAACAGATTATCTCTGGAAAGCATTAGCAGAACTGCTCATCCAGCCTTTCAGTTACATAATGAAGTCTATGTAATTTGCTTGTGGTTGCACAGGATCATGCAACATCAGCTTTTCCTCTAACCTCATACACTTATATAGAAAGAAATCCCACAAAATATAGCTTCATGGCACACAGACAGGAAATATGGAAGTATATCAGGTGTCTTACTCTTCCACACAGTGGAAGAAGAGCAGTTTTGTTATATTCAGGCTTTTTCAGCATGATTTTAGATCCAAATCTGGGAAAAAAAATAAAAAACCCACTACTTAACCATATGCTTCTCTCTAAGTATGAGTCACCTGTTGACTTCGGTATGAGTACCCATATGCAGAAAGTGTACAACACATTGAAATAGCATCTTGGTATGAAACCAAAACTAGAAAAAAGATAGATCCTTCTTCTAGAGACCTGAAATGGTGTGGAGTTCATCTGGGAAAGGTTTATAATTGTGTCAGGATTAAAAAAAATAGAACATGGCTATTAATGTAATTAGGAAGATGAAAAAGAAAGGGATCACAAAAATGGCAAGACAACTTCTATATTCTGGGATGACTAGAAGGAGATTAATTCACAGTAATACAAAATTGGATCACTATGCCTTTTGCAGTTTGAATGCTACAGAGCACTGCTGAATTGAGGGTTGCTAAGAAAGAGGAATTTACTACACAATTAGGATGGCCTTGTGGCTCATTACTGATGTATTCAAAATGTTCCATCTTGCTTCTTAACGTGGGCAGTGATAATTTTGATTGTCACTCAAAAATCATGCTTTTTTTGTTTGCCAGATCAAAGGGTTAGGTAACTTGTATCTTTTCTCTCTGCATAGGTATTTCTGAATTTGCCTTAATATTGTATTGAAAAATAAGCAACCCTGATTGCAGTAACTGGCACAAAAATTAGATCAGACTCTAAACAGATCAAAAATACTCAGTAATGCCAGATAACAGGGCTATGAATTGTGGGCACTTGGGCATTTTTAAATTGCATTTGATACCTTTTCCAAAAGCTATTTATAGCTCAGAGGAATATTCACTGAGCTGTGCAGTCCCAGCTCTCCCACTTACATATGGTAATATTCCTGAACATTCAAACCCCTTAGCATCAGTCAAGGCCTCTTAGTGCTATTGTTCAGGAGTAAGTACGTATCATTCATTTCACTCATGAGGTTACATAAGGATATTTTAGGCAGAGCTGAGCATAAAACACAGGTTTTTAATGAAAAAGCTGCAAACATTTTCCCTTGCTGTGCCACAGAACAGTATTCCTAAAATATATGCAATATTAGTGTTGTTCCACCTTCAGTGTTTAATGACATAGAAATACAGGGGGTTTAGGAGCAGGTGATTTGTTAGATTGACTGGAAGACTAAAATAAATTTATTTATGAGCTCATCATCAGGTTTGAAAAGACAGCAAACACTTCAAAGTAATGCAAAAAAAAAGTTCTGAGTTAAACTTAACTGTGTTATGTACCTAGGACAACTTGAGACAAATGGATAATAAGCACTAATGGCTAACCAGGTGTTTTTATCACTTCCTTGTTCCTGGATTGTGGAAGGCAAGCCAAGCACCAAATATCTAATGTGCTATCACAGCATCATTTATGACTGTACTTCCTAGGAGGTGCTGTGCTATGGTTCTCCTTACAGCACTAAAGGAAAACATTTGTTCTGTATATCAGAAAGGTCCAAAAGTGGAAAAACTATTTTTTATATGTCTCAGGATATAAGGCACATAAATGCAAGATTGACCCAGAAGTAGCTCAAGCATAACTCAAGCATTGCCTGAGTTTGATTACCTGATGATAATTTGATTTCCTGATGATAGCTACTGTGGTCTTTTGAAGTTTACTCTATTTATAAGCAAAACTAAACTAGCATTTCTCCTTTGGAGAAGAACACTTCCTCTGTATAATATCTACTGCACTGCAGCCCTGTTCATTAGGATTCTGGAGCCATTCTTGCTTAAAAGACTCACAAGGTGATGTTGGCTGTCGGATCCAGCGCTCGTGTCCACCAGCATGGTCTGCATACTCACTGGAAAATCAGAGCTGCACAAATTCTTATGACTGAAAGGTCTATTATCTCCAGAGGAAGTTCCTTCTCCCTTCTGGTTTTCATGTTTGCAGACCACTGCCAGAGAAAAGATTGCCTTATTCCCTATCTGTAGACGTGAAGTTTTATTCATCAAAGCTATCAGCTGGTATTCTTTTATAATTCTAAATTTATAGGAAAGAAGGTAATCTTTGGAGAAATCTGTAAATTTGAAAAACCAAAATTCTGTAAAATAATTAATGGTTAATGCATAATGCAGGTCACAACATTAGATAACAGGGAGAGCTGTTCTCAGTACTTTGGGATTCTGCACTAGCAAGGACATTAGCCTACCCTGCTTTCAGAGCAGTACTAAAAAAAGAGCAGATTTTCACTACAGCAACTCTACCCTGCCACGTATTGGGAAAACATCCAGCTCTCTGAAGGACTCAAGTCCTGTTTCCAGCCTTCATCTCTGGTCCCCCCAGTAAACTAGATTATTCTACATGGTTATACTGGCAGTACACACTTGACTGCCCTTCTCTCCTCAGTGCAGTCAGGAACCTCAATGAATGCTGAAAATCAGCCTGTTATGAAATTACTTTCACTTTCATGGTTCTTCCTTAATTCCCACTGACATCTTGCTCAGTCTCAGGAAGGATGAATTTGTATATCCAGACTTTCTCAGAAACTGCTAGAAGTACATGTGGGGAAGTAAACTTTCTCCTTCCACAAAAACAGTCCAGAGGATTTCTTTACATCCAAATTGCACTAACAGACAGATTCAGAGCTTGTGAAAACAACAGACCTCATAAAAGCAGCTTTGAGAAGACTAATTAACTAGTTTTATGATATGTGTGTTTTCTTAATATATAATCTATTTTAATTAACCATGAAGTAGAATGTTAATTACTGTTGTCGTTTCATTTTAGACAGTCATATCAGTTTTAGAATGGACTTCACTGGATGTTATTGAAAACACATTTCAAAATCAAACATGTGACAAATTAAAGTGTTTTAAATAAGCACCATTCAAATTCAATTCTGCAAGTAGGTGGGAAAATAGTTTTGGTTCTGCAGCCTAGATGTTGGATGTCATGTCACTGTAAGGAAAAGCCTTTGTGGCAAAGAGATTAACAGACACAGTGCTTTAGTTTTCCACACAACCAGAATTTTTACAGTAGACACAGATTGCACAGACATAGTCTGGAAGGGCAAAAAGAAGCGGGGCATTTCTAGACAGGAAGCTTCCCTCAAGAATTTTGGAATATTTTCTTGTACTAGCACATGCAGTTTCTTATCTGCACTTTGCAGCTGTCTAGCAGACACTAATGAGAGATTTCACGTTTGTACCAATTACTTGAAATATTTAATGTCCTTCTTAAGGTGCATTTACACATCAAAGAAATGACTCAGTCCAAGCATGCCACAATGCTGCAGAGGAAAAGCAAATGTCCCCACTTTGTGCTGAAAGAGAAATGACTTTGAGTTCTCCTGCAGCTAAGGCTACATCATCAGTTTTATTTTAGATCTTCATTTTCAGAGGTTGATAACCTAGGGCAAAAGTGCTGTATCTGTACAATTCTGGGTAGACAGTATATCAGGTAAACACTAAAGTCATACCCCCCTTAGCCAGTTAGGAACATTTTTAGGCAGGCATCCAGACGGGATCCCAAGAAAAACTTGGGCACAACGATAGTGAAAGGTGTTATGTGTAACTAATAGGCAGCTAGATTCTGAACCAAAATAACCCATCCTATCTTATGTAACTTGGGTGTTGTAGCCAATTCTCTAAGGTCTGAGACAAACCACTAAAATTCTCTGTCCACAAACACACCCTTTTGGAAATAATAAATTGTTTTCTTTTTTTGGTTTTGTCAGAACTTCTTCAATAACATTGACAAAATGCTTCTGTGAAGAACACTGGGTGTTAATTAGCCCTTTGTTATTCAAGAAAACAATTACTGAAACAATAACTTTCAACTGGTGAAAAAGCTATCAAACATGTAACTTAGGTTGCTCATGATGTGTTGCTGTGATGGTGGCCACTAACTTACACAGTGAGCAGCATATTATAAGATTTTTTAGTTTTGGGGTTTTATTAACTGCTAGAAAATAAATTGAGACATCTCTACCATCATCTACATGAACCCAAAGAAAGCTGGGCTTGTTAAGTGAAAGGATGCAATTAAATGCATATTGATCTCATTTCTGCACTACTATCTTACTAAAAGTTTCAGCTCAGGGTGGTTGGTTACAGTTATGTGAGGACTAAGCCACCCTTGCCTGAGCCCATCTACAGCTCCAGTGTTTCTGGTTGGTGAGGAGGGGTATGGTGCACTCTGAAGGCAGCACATCAGCAGGGTGCTGAGGGGTTTCACTCAGCAGGGTCTGAGTGAAACACCAGGCATTGACTGGAGCACCCTCCCTTCCCTGCGCTACGAGGCGACCTCCATCTTCCCTTTTCCATCCAAGGAAATTGGTGTTATTGCCAGAGACTGCTGCTCACAGAGACATCTTACCCTCACTACATAAGCATTATCTGAATTTAGCCTCACTGCCTCTAAGCTCTTATTAGATCTGTCTCTGGTAAGGAAACATCTTTAGCTGTTAAATCAAATAACATTTTCCTAGCACATGCATTTAAATGGCTGCAGTTGGTTCTCAGCCTACTGTTTCATGATATTTGCATTTTAGTTTTTTAAAGGAATGTAAATCAGCATTGAGAATACATTTTTGCCCTTAAAATATCCGTAATAATAATTGTAACAATTTTTTCTTTAGAATACTAATATAAAGAAATACATTCACAGCTATGAAGCATATTTCCCATATGTAGAGAATGTTTATAAATAATATCAAGATTTTAACATGAGTAATTGTCTCCCATTTTTTCCACTGCTTAGAGAATTTAAAATCTTTGGCTTTTGAAAATTAAAAATAAAAGTGCAAGTCTTTGATAAACAGTATTGTTTGAGTTAAAACTAAACCAGACCTCCTGCATTTTATTTTTCTGGCAGTTAATATTCAAAATACCACAAGGCTATGTGGTCTACACTAAAACTGATGGGTTTTTTTTAGCAAAACACATACTCATCATTCCATTAAAAAAAATTAATTGCTGAATTTGAAAGAGTTAGTTTGCTATTATTAGCACAGGCAGTCTTTGATTTGTAGGTTAGAGGAAAAAAATGGTCCCTCAGACACCATTAGCAAAAATCTGCTTCATGTTTAATCCTTTTCTTCAGCTGGCACTCCATTTGACCAGGAACTATTAATCTTTGTGGCTTTTTAATTCCTAGGAAAAATTAGCTTTTAGTACTCATCGTCCTTTTAAATAATTTTTTTTTTTGGTGGTAAAAGATGGCTGAAATGGTTCAGAGGTACCCTTTAACTTTTGTTACTGTGTGGTCAAGTACGGTTCCACGCAGAGAATGGAGACATTCAGTTAATCTCCCAGAAAATATTTGTATTTTCATTCAGAACCCAGCACTTACACTGTCAAAATAACATTTAAATCTCTGCAGAAAATTGTGCAATTTCACAAGTACGTGTGTAGGGTGGTGGGGTGCAGAAGAAGAAAAATCTACTAAAAGAGGTTACTGAGATGATAAAATCCTGGGAGTTGAAAAGAAGCAGGAACACAACCATCACTGGTCTTCAGTAAGGCAAGGGAGCTAAACACTTTCAGGTGACCTTCTTGTAAGTTCAGCAGGAATGGACACAGGAGCAATTACAGGACACTACATCCATAAGTCAGGCACAGATTGCTGTAGCAAAGGAATAAACCTTCACTATGGGTACACAACAGCTTGATGTGTGTGTGTGTTTGTTTGTGTGTCAGTGAAAATTTCACACCATCTTTTGAAGAGTTTGGTATCGCCTGTCACAGAAAATTAAAATTGTTTGAATTAATAATGTACTTCTTAATGGTTTTATAGAAAAATTTGTACCAAATTTTGAGGTGATCTGAGATTGTGAAGTGTTATTTTACCCACAAAAGGAAAGCAGGCTCAAGGTAAGGCTCAAGGTAATTGCCTTGAGGATGATTAAGGACATGAAATACAGTGGGATATGAAGGAAAACTATCCTCAGGATACCTGTAATACCAATGCCCATAAAAATTCTGCAGGTCAGAAACTCCTAATGTTAATAGTAGAACTCTGAAGACAATGAACTGGATAAGTGGATAAAGGTTTTTAGTGATCTTCATCCCTCTACTTGTTTTAATGGGGACAATAGACTTCTAGAAGAGTCACAATGGGAACTTCCACATATGGTTCTCCCTGTTCAGAACCAGAACATTGGATGAAACAGGAAGTGCAGTGTAACAAGAGAAAGGCTGCTAAGATGGACAGGACTGCAATATTGAATCTAGGAAAAAAAAAATTAGCACATTGTATGACATGTGTCCTGGATACCTGCCTGCAAGAATTTTAAAGGAATAAACTTCAAGAAAGTGTGTTTTTAAAATATCTATATTAATAGTATGTCTAAAAGCTGTTTAAAAGTAAACTATAACAAGGGAAGATGCAGATTGCTGAGAGCAGGCGCTTTATGTAAAAAGACACATCTCCAGCTTGGAGTGGTCTGGGAGGATGTTTGACACTGTGTAGGGTCACCATTGCACTCTTTGACATTCCCAAGCACCAGCACACAAAGGAAAGCCCCAGCACACTGAGGGAGCAGAGGTGTGAAGGGACAATTAACCATGGCTCAACAAGAAAACAGCATTCCAGTCAGGGAATTCAGCATCCTGGAGCTCATTGGCTTGTCCAAGTTGCTTGTCCAAGGGCAGCCCAGGCCTTCCCTACCTTTTGCCAGCCTGCCTGATTACTGAGCTGAGGACTGGACAGGCTGTGTGCAGAAATGGACGGAGTGAAGTCATTTAGCATGAAAGTGCATTTCTGCAAGGTCCAATAGATGAAAGAGATGATTTAAGTGCTTTCCGTTGGTGGCAGATTAAAAGATTAAAATTAAAATTGAAAAGTTCAGTTGTGCAAAAGGATGCAGACACAGTGTGAGACCTGGCATTGTGGTGTCTGGCTTTGAAGTAGTTGGCATCTTCTTTTGCAGTGCAATCCACCAAGATGTGTCAGCTGCTTGCACTCTCCTCAGCACTCTTCTGAATGAGATTTAAAGCAGCAGTGAGCCACTACTCCAAGTACAAAACTAATAAGAGAGGTATGTCTGAAATCACACCCTCCCTTGGCTTTGGACTCCTAGAAAGGGAAGAGTTATGCTAGATAGTCACACACCAGAGTTTCTCCAGTGGAGAAAACCAGCTTCCTAGCTTCAGGCCAAATCTGTGGAGACTTTAATCCAATGTTTTTGGACAGGGACACCTGGATAGTGCAGCTGTAGGAATCCCCCAGCTGTATAATGCATGCCTTGTTGAGGACACAGGGAACTGAAGATGTTGAGATGTTGAACCACCATCACACCTACAGTCCCAGAAGCTACAGTCCCACACCTACAGCTGCAGAAACTGCTGCTGCTCCTAACAGAAACCATCTTGGTTGTGCTGGGCTACAAGGAGAAAGGCAGCAAGCACAAAATGTAGGGTGATGGGGCACAGGCCAGCTGGAGTGGCTGAACCAAGAACAGTTCCTCTACTTTTTAACCAAGCTATGCTTTCAGATGAACTTATACTGCTTGTATGTATCAGACCTGCTCTTACAACAAGGTACTAGATCAAATGCCTAAAGAGGGATATGTAGAGGAGGGCCTGAGACACAGCATGGTGGTGAACCTTCACTTACATGGAGTATGCCCAAATGCAGAATTTCAGGTGTGAGGGAACTAACCAGTGAAACCTAAGTGCCTGCAGACCAAGGGGAAGTGATTTCTAAACAAAGTATAAATACTGCTAAATTTCCCAAGAAAAAGTACGAGTCTTTTTTCTTCTCAGAAGATGAAACCTGAAAATAGGAAAGGACAGAACTGAAGGAAATACCAAACAAACAATTAAAGATAATTTTGATTTTTTTCCTGAAATATCAGAGGTGCAAACTATGGTGTAATTTACATGTGAACTGTGAATTAGACAAATATACTAGGTACACAGGGTATATAGAGGCCACCAGAGCCCTCCCTCAAAGGCTGCAAAGCAAATAATGTAACATTAACAGAGTACAACAAAACATAGAGTGAAGGCAAAAGCCTCAGATAAAGTATTTGCAAAAATACCCCTATTTTGGTTATGACAGCGCTTCAGAAAACTGGTACAGGATTATTTGCCACTGAGAAAAGTCCTGCATGCACTGACAGAATACTATTATTGCTTTACAAGAGATAAGCCTATTAAAAAAAACTAAACCACACACTGAAATACATGTGTTTCACTCAAGGTAAGACATTTTAAGTTGTAGATGTCATTCATTCACTTTTGCTAGTTACCATAACCAGGAAACACCACTGCTGCTCTTCTTTGTCTATATTTTTCCTAGCTCTCACTTCTGTGCTCCCAACTGCTTTTCTCCTTGTGTGCACCAAAAACCAGAAAGGCACTGTCCTTCTCATAACATTCCAGGATCTTAACAATAAAATGGAAGTAAAAAAATAAGGAAAGGAATTCAGCTTATAATTGCCCTATAAAAGACCAATAAAGTTGCAAAGTATTTTAAGGATAGGACTTTTATCTATGTGAAAGATTACAGGTGGGATTTGGATTCCTACAACAGCTTGACTATTGCAGCAATCTTGCCATTGACTGGTACACCTTATTCTTAGTTGAAAAGTCATGATTTAAAATCTAAATCCAAGCACTGTTTAAACCCTCACCACTGAATTCAGGTGGAAGCTTAATGATTTATTAGTTCATACAAACAATGATGCAGAAGACACAAAACCAATACCCCAGTAGAATGGAGAGCACAATTAACAAAACCACTTACATTTGCAACAGCAAGGGATGGGCCCTTTCCCTTCCAGGTTAGACTTGTAGGTCAGGAACTATTTCTGTCTTTGGTGAGAGGCTTTTCATCTCAGCCTACTGAATGTTGCTGACAAACACTGACCTTGCCTGATCATGATCATTAACTGTGTTCACCACAACAGATTTAACAGCACTTCTGTTTTATGCTGCTTTCTCTGACACATTTCTTCCTGGCTTCTCACTCAGACCTGGCTCAGGATTTCTCTTTGCTGGAGTGAAGTCTCAGTAACAAATTTTCCCAAGTGTGGTTTGATTTTTTAAATTTTTTTCCCCCAATCTATGACCTGGCTTGGCTTGCTAAAGGGAAGAAGCTCAGCAGTGTGTCAAGTTTGACAGTTCCCCCCAGCTACAGAAGCAGACATGGCTCTTTCAAAATGTATTAGAGTGCCAAGGGGACAATTAAGAACAGGAAAAGAAGACAAAACAGTCAACTGGGTTCTACTTTCTGAGCATGCAGTGTGGGATAAAACAATTCATGTCCTAGGTTTGGACAGAAAAAAAGCAGAAAAGTGAGCTGCTTGTGGGAAAATACAAATGTTAGCTTCTCTTGCATTCGTAATTACAGAGCAGAGTAATCCAGGTAATTCAGTTTTTAACAGTGTGGATTTTCCATGTTTCTCAACTCAATTAAATTATTAGACACAGTTGTGCAAAATTTCACACTAAAGGGAGTGCATGTGTTTGCTTGATACTGTGAACAGCTAAGTTTGATAAATGGAAAATATGCAGCAGTAAGAGAGGAAACTTGAGTAAAGGGAAGAAGATAAGCACTATAAAATGTAATACCCTAAAATATCACTTATTCACTATTGTTGGGAAGAGCAGATAAGAGTGAGAAGTGGAAATTCTGTATTCCAGGGAAGAAAAACTTTTTCGTATGTGTCAGATGTTTGTACTCTAATAGTAAAAACATACATGTTAATGGAAAGAATGCAGCTAAAACTGTCAAAGGTGGTTGACTCTGAAAATGTATAATCTGTGTGTCACTTCCAAAACTAGAATATTTTTTGGAGAACAAACCACTCTTGATTGCCTCTCAGGAGAGCCTTGCCAGTGAGAAGTCTCAAGTGAATGATGATCTTCTCCCATTCAGCACTGAGGATGAAATCGATAGCCCATTCTTTAACAGTTAATAATAACCTTTATATAACAGCAGTTTTTTAAAAAAGAGACAAGAATATTTTTAAAAAATCCGATTTATCACACATTGAGAATATGCTTTGCCTGCAGAAGCCATCTGTCTACGCACTTCACAGCTCTGTTTTCTGTGGGAGATAGGCTGTCATATGAGACATTTCTTTCACTGTTTATTTTGGGGTTCTCAGTTTAAAGGAGATAAAATATTTTGTATTTTGTTTTTTTTCAGCACAAGAAGACATATTTGAAGGCTGACACATGAATCAAGGGCCCAGGGAGGGTGTTAAGCTTGTATAAAAGTTTAAGTTGAAGTGACGATTGGGTCAGACAACTGTCAATGGCTGGAAGAGCTTTCAGGTGAAGTGCCTCAGAGAAGGGTAATGGTAGGGTTTGAATCTCACTGAACCACTGCACTGAGCAGAGCAGTCTGAAAAACAAATGCTTTGTTTGCTCCAACACCAAAAAATGCACTTTTGATGCTGCAATTATGGCAAGGGTGCCCTTTTATCATTGTCTCTGAAAAAGAATTTTTTGCATGTATGAATATTTATGCCGGAGTTCTATTAAGAATATGCATTGTTAATTAGCCAAAGATTAATTTCTTTTCTTAGCTTTCTATTTCTATTTTATTTTTAAGATTTAAAAATTATGTGAGGAGAGTGACTTCCCAGTAATAGGTGCACATCTTGATGCCTCATTGTTGACTACATCCAGTTACACACTGAAGGCAAGTGAAAAAGAAAATAGAGTTCCAGAGGCTGATAAAGGCTTGATCAGTCAGTATTGGACATAGATATTTCAGCAACAAAACAGGGGACATGTCTTCCAGCTTGTTTTTTAGCAATATGGTCAACTTCAGAACTCCAACAGTTAGGATGAAACAGGAGCAATGATCCTAATAATTTTTCTGTAGCACCACATATGGAACACTCAGCTGAGCAAAAGTGGTGCATGCAGAGGTACAGTAGCAGAAAAGGAAGTACTCTAGTTAACCAAGAACAGGTATATCCTCAGCAGAGGAGAGAAAAACAAACACCTTTCCTTGAAAGAGGAAGCTTCCAGTGGCAAAATCTGAGTTAAGAGATGTAGTAGGTTAAGAATGAATGAATAAAGAGGAAAGGAGTAATCTGGAAAGAAGGCAGCTAAAAGAATGAAAGGAGAAAATGAGAGAGAGAGGCACCCAGGGAATGAGGGGGAGGAAAGAAGAACATTTAAATACTTATTTGGATCAGTTCACAGACACTAATTTCTGCAATATTTTCTCATCAGTTTCAACAGGAATTAGGGAACTCAGGGTTGTACTTGAGTTTGTATTTCTGTTAGACATGAAACTGTGTGCAGCAAAAGAAAAAAAAAGTTGCAGGATCTGGTTGTTTCAAAATAAACAGGAACGCTGGGCTGACAGGTCCAGAGGAAAACAATTCTCCTCACATAAGCAATAAAATGGTTTATGTGTGTTTCCTGTGGGTTCAGTTGGAAAGTCTGTGCAGATATGGTGAATATACACCTCACTGCTCCTTTAGTGACTGTATTTTTTTGGAATAGAAGTTCATTTAGGACAAGTTGGATCTGGGAGGGAAGCAAGAAATAACAGACAATTCTGGTGCAATTTTATCAGATCCTTAAAATACAAAAGAAGTATATGTGTGTTGAGATGGATGGAAATGTACTCTGTAAGTGTTATGAAGTGAAGAAAGGCTTGGAAACCAGCACCCTTTCAGTAATTATTTACACAAAATCCATAGTTCCTTCAGTTTAGTGACAGGGGTTTTTTTATCATTATTTTTTCCACTAAAAGAAGCAAACAAAATCCAGGAAAGAAAGTTTCAGATTTCACCTCCCTTCATGGTCAAATCAAATAATCAACCCAAAAGGCGAAATTACCTTTTCTGAGAAGTTTAAAAGAGACTCATTACATTGACTCACCAAAGTCCACAACCACAGAGAACCTGACTCAGGAGCAGATGTAGTTTATGGCAACAGTGAAAGAGCCAAACCTTTGATTACATGCCTGAGGAGAAGGTGTTTAGGAGGGAAACAGGGGAGAGAAGAGGGGAGCAGACAGGACTGATCTGAAAGTTGCCAGGGTGCATAATAAATTGCTGAATGAATAAAAAAAAAAAAAAAAGAAAAAAAAAATTGGGAAGAGCAATACCCCAAGCTAGACTTCTTACAATAAAAGCACCTTGTGGAAAATTAAAAAAACATGTAGCATATTTATATCATGTATAAGAAGTCATCTACAAGTAATTTCAAAACACTTTCTCAGGACAGCATCTATTTTGCCCTCAGATGAACTACAGCACACAGCCTGGGGAATTTCTGACAGGAGCAGTGACCAGTTTGAGTTCCTGCACTGAGTGCCATTGCACTTGCTTTACACTACAGGAAGCAATTGAGCAGATACATCTTCAATCAGAGGAATTTTGGGGTAAAAATTATGCCAGTATATACCCAGTGTATTTTATGGCTAGGTAAAGCAAAATAAACACTAAGCAAAGTTAGCAAAAGTTTATCTGTTAGTCATTCTAGTGTCCCAGCCAGGAGACCCACAGGTATTGCCATAATGATAAATGAAAAGGAAAAAAAATATATATACTTTTTCTTGCCAAAACATGGACATGCTAAAAATGCTTTTCAAAATTTTAAAAAGACACAATGCACAGTAGTGTATTCTTTTTTCCAATTTCCAATATTCCTGGATATCGGGAAGAAGTCCTGATAACAGACATATGTTACATGAAAACAACAAGCAAGAGAAGAAAAATACGGATTTATAGCTTTCCTAAACAAAACTCTCTAATATTTTTTATTACTCATGGTTTTTTCTTTCAGTAAGTAATATCACTTACTGCTGTAGCTCTTATTCCATCAGAATTACCCCTGGGGCTCCTCAGGGTTAGCCTGATAAATGGTCATCCCTACAAACCCAACAGTTCTCTGCAAAACTAAGAGAGGAGATCAGAGCGACTGCAGCTGTTCAGCTGTACCAGCCAAAACACATAAAATAGGTCACACGAGGGGATGCTGTTATTCTGCAGCTTGAGGACCTTGGAGCCATTATCTTGAGAGAAGTCACTCTTTCTGGTGTTATCAAGTGAATAACTTTAACCCAAATTTCATGTAAGTCCATAAGGAACCAGTAGAATACTGGTTTTCACTGAGTCTACAGTCTCCATTTGATGATCCGTGTAATTTTCCATTACTGTGGTTCTTAGTGGTTTTTGAGTTCTTAAATCTTCTTAACAAATTAGTTGGTCTGCTTGCCAGTTTCCTAATGCTTTTCCTTACAATACATTACAATCTCTGATAAACAGCCTCTCATTGGATTTTTCCCAGTAGTTACTGACTTTACAACATGCTACTTAATACTTTTGCCTTCTGTAACAGTATTTCACCCTTGGAGCACTGAAGTAACACTCTTTCACCTGTACCACGGAATATTTATTTTCTTTGATGACAAGCAATACAATAAAAAAAAAAAAACCAAAAAGCCAAACAAAACAAAAAAAAAAAAGGAGAAAGAAGAGGGGAAAAAAGGAAAAAAGGAAATAAAACCCCCACCACCACTCCCTAAATAATCTCCAATATCTTAATGCAGAATCTGGCGTAAAATGGACACTGCACGTGTTCAGAAAAGCCACAGTTCAGGCAGTGAGCACATGCTGGTAGCTGTGCACAATAGCTTGCAGAGTCAGGGCCTGAATCAGCAGTGTAACTGGTAAGAAAAAAAGGCAGAGACAAAAAAAATCTCTGATATGTGCTGTGATGAGCTGTTTCATGAGACACAGATGACAAAATGACATTCTGTACTCTGGTTGTTAAGAACAGAATATTCAACCAGTATTTTTACCTTACTCTTTTTCAAATACTAAATATTAGGTACAATTAACTTCACTATTTCTGCTATGTTAATGATGTATTTCATTTCACATCACAGTGATTATTCACTGAGTCTCTAGGATAAGTATTTGTGAACAGTGAATACATTCTTTTTAAAATCCAAGTAAAAAATTACACTGAAATTCACTTGTGTATAGGACAGCCATCTATGCCTCAGTCACCTCTTAAGACTTAAATGATGTTACAGGTCTTAATACCCTCTGTGTCCATAATATATTTCAGACAGCATTAAATGGTGTTACTGTTTAAAAGTTATACTAGTAATAAATATAAGATAATAGGGAAAAATTAAAGATATTAAACAATGATGCTAAATACCAATCCAGAGAGTACTGCATTCAGAGATATACTTCTGTTATTTTTTCAGGCATTCAATGAAGTGAGCAATAGTTTCTGTTTTATTTCATATCAATTTACCTTATTCAGCTCCTCATTCCCTTAAGAAACTACTTGTAGGCTTCATTACTTGATTTCTTCTGCTCCTCTGCCTTTGGCTCCATGGAAACCAAGGTAAAATTAGTACCAGAGAGGAAATCCCAAGTAGCCTGAGGTAGACTCTTAGGAAATCCACCTTTTATATTTTATAGAATCAAAGAATCACAGACTGGCAAGGGATCTCCAGAAGTCATCTTGTTCAGCCCACTTGCTCAAGCAGAGCTACCTAGAGCAGGTTTTCCAGGACAATATCCAGGTGGCTTTTGAACATCTCCAAGGGTGAGAATACCTCCTCCGTGTCTCTGGGCTGTCTGTGCCAGTGCTCAGCCAGCCTCAGAGTGAAAATGTGTTTCCTGAATGTTCAGATAAAACCTCCTGTGTTTCAGCTTGTTCCCTCTGGTCCTGTCACTGAGTGCCTTTAAAAAGTGCCTGGCTACATCCTCTTTGTCCCCCCACTTCAGGTATTTATTCACATAGCTGTATGTATATCATGTGTAACATATACATATATATGTATATCATCTATACTTACACACAATCCCAGTTCTCTCAGCCTTTCCTCATAGGAGAAATGCTCCAGTCTCTTAATTTTGTGGCCCTTCATTGGACTCTCCTAAGTGTCCCTGTCTCTCCTGTATTGGGGAGCCCTGAACTGGACACAGCAGTCCAGGTGTGGCCTCATCAGTGGCGAGCAGAGGGGAAGGATCCTTCTTTCACCTTCTCTCAGTGCTTTGTGTAATGCAGCCCAGGCTCCACTGTCCAAGGGCACATTTGTAGTTCATGTTTGATGTGGTGTCTGCCAGAAGCCCAGGTCCTTTTCTGCTGAGCTACTTCCACCTGGTCAGCCCCCAGGGTACTCAGGCTTGTTTCTCCTTGGGTGAAGGAGTTGGCATTTCTCTTTGTTGAATTGTCTGAGCTTCCTGTCAGTCCATTTCTCCAGACTTTCAAGGTACCTCTGGATGGCAGCACAATCCCCTTATGTACTGGCCATCCCTCCCAGTCACACACCACCAGCAACCCTGCTGAGGGTACCCTTTGCTCCATCATCCAGATCATCAGGGAAGATGTTGAACAGGGCTGAGCCCAGGGTACACCCCTGCCTCCTGGCCTCCAGCTGGACTTTGTGCTGCTGATCACCACCCTCTGGTCTCAGCCATTCAGATTTCAATCCACTGTCTGCTCATCATCAGCTGCAGTTTCTCTATGAGGATAGGGCAGACAGTGTCAAATGCCCTCCTAAAGTTGAGTAAAGAGATAGTATCCACTGCTCCTACCCTTCTTATTTAAAAGGAGGATGTTTGACTGAATCTGTGGTCTGATGATGTAACTAGCTCTCTCTCATCATTTATGTGCAATGAACATTTCTAATACACATGAGTGTGACAGCCAGTGCTTGGAGAGCCACCAAAACTAGACAAGTATCAGCAGCTACACTGTTGAAAGCACTTGGCCAGAACTCATCTGAAAAACAACAAAATGAAAGAAGCAAATCTGGAAGAAATATAACTATCATCACTTGTACAGGTTAGGATGGAAAATACCATTTAATCAACAAATTTTGAACTTCTCTCTGGTGTATGAAACTACTGTGAAAAGCTCTGTGGTTGTCACAATGTCATTGCCATATAATGAGATAAGGGGAAAACTTTTAAGCATGCAGTTGCAGGGAACAGTCTGAAATTTCTGTCCTTTTCATTATCAGGCCATGAGCTAATTAGTCAGAACAAGCAGGAAAACTTGCTTCATGGCATATTAATTCACAATTCATATTCATGGGGGTTCCTACTCATCCCCTCAAGCTTCCTGGACTGCCTACTGAGAGGCAGCATGGTTTGCCCTCCAGTACTGCCCTGCAGAAAAGTGGGTATAGCACCACTTACTGTGTTTTGAAGTCTAATTAGCTGTTTGCAAAAAGAAGTGAGGTTGGCAGATGAAAAGTGCTTCAGAAATGCAAAATATTATTATTACTATTAATAATAATAATGAAGCACATGCACCAAATAATTATCATAGCAAAAAAACCCCACTGATACCTTTATAAGGTTGAGAAAATAACTTCTTTTCCTTCAGCAAAACCCCTTGAATATCATTATTCTTGTTTTTTAACAGATACTGTTAATGATATACCTGGCCTTAAATGTTGTATATAAGCTAGGTGACTTTTCTCTAATGGAGAAAATAATAGAGCTAATGTTTTAAAAACAAGTCCATATTAGGTTAACAAATACTGAATGTTAATCAGGAGATTTTCCAGATTTTCAAGCACTGAATTGGCTGATCTCTTGAAAAACATGACCTATTTTTAAACACTGATCTTGAAAATGCTCTACTTACAGTCTTATGTTCAAAGTATTAGACTGCAAGGTTTGGAACAATCTAAATAATTGATGATCTCCTAATCAAAAGGGACATACATCAAAGTGAAAAGATACAGTTCTGTTCATTGAAAGAGTTAGGAAAACATGGAGGAAAAGAAAAAGGAGTATTGAGACTGAAAATGTGAGCAAACAGTAATCGAATTACTACCAAAAGATTTTTTACAGACCACTCCTATCACAAATCCCACAAATTGTTTATGATGAATAATTCCATTGACAACATCAAGTAAAAACTGAATCCCAACGAAAACTAAATTTTCACAAGTTATACTGTTAATCTCTGTACACTGAAGGACCCAAATCTAGGTATTCAAACACCTAATAGACAGGATTACAATCCTTCAATCTGCACCACCTAGAGTGAATGTTTTTGTGACAGGTAACTTGATAGCTTGGAAAGTGGTAGCTTGTCTGCATAATAAACATCACTGGCTTAACTTATAGAAGTTAAAATATGTCAGTTAAAATGGTGAAAAAATTGCAGAATTAGAAAAAGGTTACATTTAGAACTTTATAGCAGCCAGGGTTCTGATGTGAATGAAATGGCTGTAAATTAGGTAAAAATCAATTTAGAAATGCCACAAAGTATGTCCATCTTAGGATTCACCTTTACTTTAATTCTCTCAGCTTTGTATGTGAGTCACTTAAATCTTTCAGTAGCAATGGCAGTAAATTTCCTTCTAATGTTACACAAAAGGAAAATTGTATCTGTGACACCTAGGGGAAATATGGGCTCTGGCTCATGAAAGATGTCCCTCTCCATGGCAGGGTTTTGGAACTAGATGATCTTTAAAGTCCCCTCCAACCTCCCCCTCCTCCATTCTATGATTCTATGATTTCTAACACAGAAGAATATTGACATCACTTCACCATAGAATATTCAGACTAGATCTTTTAAGGCTACAGTCATCTTTTAATTTATGTTTACAAACGTCACTAAAATAGTCCTAACTTCTAAAATACTCCAAACCCCACCATTTTAATGGCTATACTTCACTAACCTTTTAACAATAATCTATTCAGCTACCACTTTTTCGTCTGTGTTTATGACAATAAAATAATTATCTTGGTATCTTCTTTATAGATGATTCTTAGTTATGCCCAGGCCCATGCATTTTCACAGGTAGGCATGTATTTTTTGCATTGGTTTCTTTCTTTGCTGGCTTGTGGGACTCTGATTCAAAAGAATAATCTTCCTCTCCTCTTACCTTTCTTCTTTAGGTCACCCTCACCTTCACTCCTGTTTCTCATGTTTTTTTTCCAAGCAAGAACAATAGAAAAAGGACATCTCCTTTTCCCATATCACTATTATTTATAGGCAGTCTTATTATTCATAAAAGATTAAAAGATCCTGAATCATCCTAAGATCAAATTATTTTTAAAATGCTAATATTAGGTTTCAATTTGTTATAAGTCTTAAATCTAACATTAAAGAAGTAACTAATTTTTATGTCCTTTCTAGAGCTTTTATGCAAAGTTTCAATAAGGGTCTGTGCTTGGTGAGCTGTATATGGGTGCAAACAAATGATGGAGAGTCTATCAGGTGGGTTCTAGGAGTGCAAGCTACCAGAACAGCTATCAGACACCTGGTGAGATAGATCAAAACCAGAGAAAAGGGAGTCTTGATGGCACAGTTCCTACACCTGAAGAAAACCACACCCATAAGCATTAATACAACAACTTGGAAATCAGACTTCTTTTGAGGAAAAAGATTTATAAAATTAAATTTTTTCCTTTACAGGATACACATACATAATGCTTATTACTATTTGTACACAAAGGAGAAAGTTCCTGCAACTGTCCTGTACCCACCAAAAATACAAAGAAAACCCCAAGGTAAGTATTCTCCTAACTAGAATGTTTTACAGGATGGGAAGGAAAAAAAAAGGATTCAGCACATAAACTCACACATTCCCTAATACACACATACATGCTTCCCCCCTTTTTTCCACTAAATCACTCTCAAGGTTTGAATAACACCAAAATAGTAAATGTCCACTTCCTCTAGCTGTCTCCTGTTTCAAAGGTGCAGAACAGAGGAAGACAGTACAAAAATAACCATGAGTTACTAAGTTGTTTTAGAATATGGGCTGAATGTCAGATGATAAAATCAGATTTTTATTCCCAGAATTTAAGAAAAGAAAGTTCCTGGGAACAGTTACAGAATTGACAGCCTAATAGTTTGGTATCTCCCATGTCTTGCACCCAAAGAATAAACTTAATAAACTCTCTCTGTTAAAGGAAAAGAGTGTAAAGACACACAAAGATGCCTTTTCTCACATAGTTGGACCTTCATAATAATTTACTGAGGGGAAAGTCAGAGCCACACACCTTTGACTATTCTCCAAATGGCAGACTCCTTTGACTCTTCTCAAAAGGAATGAGAATTGGGTATCTTAAATGACATCCCAGGGTCATGTTGCCATCTGAAGCTGAATACAGAGGGATCTGCTTAGCTTGTGAAACTGCCTCTCATTTCAGGATGTCAGCATGACACTGCAGTTATCAATGAGGGCTGTTGCAAGTGCAGAAATGCAAGCTGTAAGGGAGTGTGATTGCTTACAACTCAGTCTCTGGGCTTGCAGCTCAATCCTTTCCCATTGGGTAGGCAGTACAGCTCTTTTCTTCTGTACCTGCTCCAAAACATGGAAGACAGCTGCTTTTTAATGAAAACAATTAGCTTATAAAATCATGCCATTCTCTGTTAATGTATCAGTTATGAGAAGCTGCAGACATATTTGGTGGTCACCATCAGCTGCATCCACCAAGGTATTACTGGTTTGCTTGAAACACAAGACTGCTACCAAGAAACTGAAAATGTTTTTTCCTCTAATCCCTTCTCATGCTTCATGCCTGAAGTTCCTGACACAAAGTACAGTACACTGCTCCCAGCTGAAGGGTGGCAGCTCCTTTCTGAAGGGCTGGTTCACAACAATGATTAAACACTTTCATCACACAGTTGGGAGCACCTTAATTCTGAGTTTAGGTGAATGCACCTCTGTCTTTTGCCAAAGGTTAAACAAAATTTGGAGAACAGTTTGTTGCAAGCACTGAAAGAAACATCTGTCACACTTTAAGCCTTACATTTTTTGTAATTTGCCTTGTCTAGCTTTTCCTATTAGTTTCTACAATATGCTGTGACAGTTGGATAGATTCAAAGCCCTAGCAGTAAGTGATAGAGCCTTCTTATGTAAAATGAAAATAACTATTTCAAATAGGTTAAATATATTTACACATGCAGAGATATAAAAGAGGTTTTGAGGTTTCCAGATGTGTATTATTCTGTATTGGGCTACTGAAAAGAAGCTGTGATCTAAAAGAGACTTTATTCAGCCATGCTTTATTTCCCTGCATTTAGTACAGTCTTTTACTTTCCTAGTCAGCAGCATGCCACCTGCTCTTTCATTTCCTCAAAGTAGGTCAGCAGTCAGCCATCAATCTTTCATCTTCATTACAGCTAAATCCTAAAGCCTGAGGCAAATGAACCATTTTAAAGGAGATGCAGTGATAGCTGTGGTATTCTCTCTCTTGTGTTAGCCATTTGCAGCTGAAAAAGTATCTCAAAATCCAGATGAAGCTAGCCAACCTTTAACTGGAAAATAGCAGGGATGAAAGCAGTTTTCACAAGGTCTTTGTAAAAATCTGGGGACCAATTCCAAAACACAGAAACATGGGGCCTGTCTTCACGTCACATAATCTCTTTCATATCATTATTAAACTCTGAAATTCAAGTTATATCATTACCCACCCCCCCCCAAAAGAAGACAATTCTAGATCTCCAACTAATCTAGTGCCTTAGAAACACAGTCTCACTCCCACACACAGCATCTCTTTACTTGTGATCAATTTTTAGCTATATATTTCTAGATGAAGCCAGAGTTTTGTCAGTGGTATTCAATGAACAAACAAAAGGCACAAATTGAAATGCAGGAAGTACCATTTAAACTGGGGAAAAAAAGTGCTTTTTTGATGATGAGGGTGGTTGAACACTGTAGCATGTTGCCCAGAGAGGTTGTAGAGAGTCCACACTTGAATATATTCAAAATATGATTAGACATGGTCTTGAACAATGCACTATAAGTGACTCTGCTTTGAGCAGAAAATATCCAGAGATCTCCTCCAGTCTCAAAGATTCTATAATTCTATATTTAATTTCTTAACCTCAGTTTCTTTTTCAGAAGTCAGTTTGTACAAATTAAATAAAAATTGGGTAAACACTGAAGATCTCTTCCTCTTTGTGACATATTAGAAGAATATGTTTTCCCATCATAGCACAACTATCAAGTGATCTAAAAATATGTGACATACTTGGAAAAGAATGCAGGACACCTGGTGTTGAGAATTACATTCTAAACATTCTTCCACCAATGTTCAGAAATGCTGTCTTCAGTTTGTCAGAATTGTCTCTATTCTATGAGAACTATTATAAAGAATAAAAATAAAATTAAATGCAAAGAGAACTTAAAAATACAGGGGTATTTCCTCTCTCAATAGCTGATGTATATAACAGATGTACTCATAAAAATCTTTCTCAAGTCCTGCCAAACCATGCCTCCCCCCAGGGAAGAATCTCAAAAGGGCCAAGCATATAGAAACATCACTCCAGAATATTCTGTCATCTGTCACACAATGATTTCTTCAGAGTGAGGTCATGTGTGCTTATTTAACACCTGATAGCTTTTTCTTCAATCAGTGTGCCCAGTTGCTATGTTAATCCCATGTAAGCTCTTAGGATGGACAACATTTTGCACAGAAGTTCACCACCTGCATTATGTGTTGTCTGCTCTTTGAACCTGCCAGTTCCACTTCACACTCCTGAGCTCTTGCATAGGAATAGACTATGTGTGATCACTTCTAATCACATTTTCTAAGCCACTGAAGATTTTATTCTGCCCAGTCCTCATCCATCTCTTTTCTAGCCTATTCCTTGGATGGGGGCTATTCCATCCATACTTCTCAAGGCTCTACAAAGCTCTGGATGTTTTCCATCTCCTGGAGGTCAG
This sequence comes from Agelaius phoeniceus, assembly GCF_051311805.1. Classification (NCBI taxonomy): domain Eukaryota; kingdom Metazoa; phylum Chordata; class Aves; order Passeriformes; family Icteridae; genus Agelaius; species Agelaius phoeniceus. The sequence continues at coordinate 92,206,353 of NC_135265.1, read as the reverse complement.
GAACTGTGCTGGGACTGTACACAGTATAGGTATAACTCCACTCTGCACTTAAACACTGCCATAGTATCGCTTTATATCTTGTTCCCTATTTCTTTTCTTATAATTCCTTACCCTTGGTTTGCCTTTTGACTCCTATTGCGCAATAAGATGATATTTTCTTAAAACTGAAAGTGGTCTTGTATCAAGATCTAACCATCACCTGGCATTTATTTATATGCAGCCTCACCCATCCTGTCATTTTCCCTTAAACCAGAAATCTTGTTTGGCATTCAATTTATGAAATCATTGTCATAGTGACTTGTAAAATGACTTGTCAAAGTTCATAATTTTAACTCCATAACTAATTACTTTGGTGATTTCTGATATGGATCTCGTTTCATATTAATTAAAATTTTATTAATTTATTTAAAAGAGGCCAAACATTAGAAAAAAGGTTAAAAATATCCAAGTTGCCCCCACAGTTATCTTTTCCATCTTATTCCAGCCCAATTCCTTTGTAATGCCATGTCTTAAAATATTGTTTGATGGTTTGTCATCACACACACATTTTCATCCTGAATGTGTCTCCAGAGTGCTTTAACTGGCTTTTCTTTCTTCTATATTAATGTATGCAAATGAAAAATATGAAAAACTGAAAAATACTTTAAGTTGCTCATAGCATTATTGTAAGATTAGATCCCAATGAAAGCATTAGAGATATGTGCCTTCAACCTGTATGGCAAAGCTGAAGAAGCAAGAAATTTTCCATTTTGGAAGCAAGAAATTTTCATTTTGCTTTCATCTGCTGCACAAAGTTATGTGCTGGCTCAATGGTATTATTGCAAAAAGAAAATTCCATAGTAAATGGAATTTTCTATCATTATCCCTACAGATCTAGGTTGCAGGTGTACTGTTCCACTTTTATTTGCAACAGCCCCACAAAATGTGGGAGAACCAATCACAGCAGTTAGATTAAAAATTCCCTTTCTGCAGGGAAGTAACCAGCACACAGAAAGAAATAACAGAGGGAATATCCAGCTTTTGTCAACCAGACTCCAAATCATTATGTCCCTGACCAAATACCAGAACTGAAATATCAACAGTCAAGATACTAAATATATATATATATTTGTACATATTAACACACATTCATACATATACATCTACATCTATATGGAACACATTGAAAATAAATATTTAGACAAGCATTTTTTCACAAATATGTGCCTTTTCAAGTATCTCATTCTGAAAAGATTAGAAGAATCTGTAAAAATTACAGATAAAAATTACTGGTAAAAATTACACAATAATTCATTCCTTGATGACAAAAGCAGACATAATTTTAAAATATAAACAGGGTATTTCCATAAAATGAGGATTCTAACTTTCTAAACTCTAACATGATATAAAGTGATAAAGGAATTATCAGCTGCATAGAAAGATTCTCAGGTCTCTAAAACTCTTACTTGAGTCAGAGATGCTTCATGAGAAAACAATAAAAATATCTCAAAATCAATGGAAAACATTGAATAAAATGGGAATTCTAAAGAAATAAGTACACCAATAACAAAAATCCAAAATGTTATTTGAGATAACCAGGAGTCCTTTATAACACAGCCATAATAAGGAAGTTACATATTATTGCAGAAATTACATGAGAAAAATTAGAATTGCTAATACAAGTTCTCAAGAACAAGGCAAGTAGGTAAGTTTTTTTTTTAAAATGTATCCAAAAATAAAAAAAAAATGGATCCATGACATTGCTTTTAAGGTGAGAAGCAATGATGACATTAAAATGAAAACTCAGAATTTTCTGTTGAAAAGGGTGTTGACTACCACCACAAAAAAACCCAAAAACAAACCTCAAAAATCACAAAAAAACCAAACCAACACACAAAAAATCCAAACAAAACCAAAACAACAAAAACAACAGCAAAAATAAAAAGAACAAAAATCAACAACAACAAAGAGGGCTGCCAGGCAGCTACAGCTGTGGGGACTGAGTCTCTCCCTTTATAAGGCACCCTCATGCACTAGGAACTCGCTCCACTTCCACATGACTTAGTAAGCATTTATTTTTGAGTCTTAACTACAAACATTAAATCAGGTCTTACTGAGAAGCCTTCCACTGACTGTCCAGAAGTATGTCCATACCAACCTGTGGTTGATTCATAACTCTTTCTTTAAAGAAAAAAAAAAAAAAGAATTATTGGATTTGATCAGTCTCAGCATTCTTGACAAAAATAGAAGTGAGTACCTCTCTTGGGAAGTTGACCAATCTGCATCCATTTTTCACTTTTCCTTCTTTTTTATGACCAATGGTCACCTGCAGTCAGGTCATCACCAGTCTTTAATAGCTGCTCAATAGTGGATAGTGATCTAGAGCTGAGCAGGCCTAAGCCACAAGTTTGCTGTCCTTTGACAGAGTCACTTGTATCAATGATCTGCCCATTATGGGAGTGAAAGTGAGCATGAGGTGAGATTTGTTAAGCGTGACAGTTCATGGAGACAGGCAGGAGAAAATATTTTGGGAGGGTAGAGAAGCATGGAAGGAAGGAATGCACTGCCCAGAATAGAGCTGCTGAAGGTCTAAGAACAAAGGCAGTTTGGAAAGTAGACTTCAGAGTGATTCAGGTCTTTAAAAAGCAAGATGCCCCCTGTTTTATAGCTTTAAAAAATACATATGCAACCAAAGTATTGCTAATGCATATTAGCCCCACTTATAATGTGGTTAACAGCTATTATATGTTTCTTCTCTTTTATCCAGGGAGAGAAGTCTATACAGGAGGATATTTTAAAATAAAAATGCATAGGCATAAACACATTCTGCTGGATATGAATGCGGAAGACAGCTAATTGAGAAACAATCCTTGCATTTGCACAGCTGAGATTTGTGAAAATTTGCAATTTTTATAGAAAAGCCCATGCTAGTGTTTGCCAGAGCCAGAAAAAAAGTTTTTTTCTCACTTGCATATGAAAGATACATTAAAATTTTAGAACACGCTTATCAGAGAAGTGTGAGAGTCTGTCCAAATTTTTCCTCATCTGCCTCACGATCGTCATTGAGGACCACTAGAGAAGATCCCTCCTGTCTTCTCTGTAGGAGAAAGTTACACAAGCCACAGGCCCAAGACCTGAGAGCATTGCTAAGCTATTGTTTTCACAGGTGTTGTTTGCTGTATGCTATGCTGAGCCCAAAGAAGGGGGCACCATGCCCTTTTTGCAACAATAGCCTTGGAAGCTGTCCCACCTCTTGGCCTGGCTGGACTTCTCCTGATTTCTGGGTGGTCCCCTGCAGAAGACCCCTCTCACTCGTTTACAACAGCTGTGACAGACAAACTGGGATGTAAGAAGCTTCTTCATCAAGGACTGAGACATGAAACCCCCATGTGAAAAGGCCCCTCTCCTCCTTCCAAGGACTGGGACTGAAACCCCTAACCCGGGGGAGGTGTGTGGGGGGAGGCAAGCTGACCAAAGCGAGATGTTTGCCTGCCGGTTGTGACCACTGGACCACGAAAACAATGCCTTTTGTTTGCTGCTGAGAACATGGACTACCTGTTACTTCTATTCCTTATCGTATCTGTTTCCCGCCCCTCACAATTTTCAATAGAATTATCATAATAAAAATCTCTGAGTTAGCTAGAGATTTTGAGATCTTTCTGATGTAACAGGAGGATCCTCGACTGGACTGGACCAAAGGACTTCATCTCTATGTTTGGTAACTATATCCCTCTCTCTCTCTCTTTTTTCTCTCTCTTTCTCTATCTTTTTCTCTCCCTTAATCTCTCTATAGCATTTTTCTGTGGTCATTCAATAAAGGCGCATTTGCTTTGATTATCACTGCAAACCCCCTGTGCCGTGTCAGGTTTTTTGCACCCTGAGATCAATCCACAAACCATCATGAAACCCTTTTGTAAGGAACAAGAACTTTTCGTGACAAGAAAAAAAAAAAATCTACCCTCTACAGCAAAACAATTTTACATACCTAAAATGTAATCATATGGAGGCTTTGATTTACTACCATATGGGAAACTCCAGCAGAGAATGGCCCAAGGCACTGGCAGAAAATGTCCTATGTTGGTACTAGCACTTTTTTTTAAAAAATAGTTTTCAAAATATGACTGCATTGCTGTGCTAGGGAAGAGCAGAGTCTTCAAGATTTGGGCACAAGTACAGTCCACTGTTTAGAGATGCTGCTCTGTCAGACAGCAAAGTAACCATGAGGGATCCAGGAGAACCAAACACAGAAGCAAAATGACCTGTACTGCATAGCCATAAAGAGGATGGCTTTGTTCAAGGAAGCTCTTCCTCAGGCCCTCTGCCCACCAGCACGAAGTCTGGGTCAAGTCAGCAGCACTCTGCCATGTGCTTATTGCCTGTGTGTGTGTGCCCTGGCTGTCCAGCAGCTCTCCCTGTCTGCCCGGGTGTGCTTACAAACACAAGGTGCTCCACCTGGCACTTCACCTCGAAGGAAAAGGACATCAGCTCCTATTAAGTTTGAGCAGCACTGAAGTGGTTTTTGTGCAAAGCCAAGGTGCTCCTTTTGAGTAAGAGAGCATTACTTCATAGTCAAGCACTGCATAAAGATCTTGTGGCAGGTTACTTGTGGCTTGATTTTCCAAACTGACAATCACTGCCCTTAATCCTTTCCAGTGCAATTTGCTGGCCAGAACTCAGGACATTCTAGACAAATGATACTACCTATAATTACTTATAGTACAAGCTTGAGGCTTGCCTTCTCCATAAAGTTGCTTAGGAATGAAAGAATAGTTTTAAAGTAGCACTGGGATATCCAGATTATTTCTTTTCAGTATTGGCCTATTTAAACATTTGCAGGAACAAGAGAATATTCTTCCTCCAAAGAAGTATTAATTAAATTAGATAATCTTCTATCCTAAATAGCTATTTTAATGGAGAATTCTCTATTTTCAGAGATGTCTGGTGGAAAGATTTTATTGGTCTCTACTGCAGCCTTAGCATATTCGTGGAGTAATTCATTATGGTTCTTTTTATCCATATCAGCATCTGTTTTTAGGCATAAGCATTAAAGTCTGTCTTTCTTATACAGTGGTGGTTTCTTCCAGAAAACAAGAGAGATGCTACAATGCTAGAAAGGGTTGAACATTGAGTACCCAGGATAAAATGCAGCAAGGAAGATTAATCAGTTCCTAGATTGTTTTCTGGAAGTTTTTTCTCATGAGGTTTTGGTGACTGATGGAGTGAAGAGTTTTCTTGTCTTTTTTCACTTCTGATATTAACAAATCAAATCACTGAAAAAAAGAGAAAAAAATTCCTGTCTGGCTTAATAAAGCCTGTAAATCTTGACACTTAATATGAAGTTTAAGTGCAAATGTGTCCAGAGATTTCAGAGCTTCTCTGACCTTGCTAATGTGGTAGTGCTTAACAAATGCTGAAATATCCTATAGCCAGCTATGTTTCTATTTGGTAGGCAGTTCCTAACTGTCAAAATATCAGCATTGTCCTATCCCAACAATGTAGTCTTATGAAGGAGCATAAAATCAGGGTTAAATTTAGCTCTGGCTTCAGTTTTCAGAGAAATAAATCTGAATGATTGTATCCAATGTACTTGAAGTTTAAAGTGAAGAGGTACCACTGGGTTTATCATATACTGAGCCTCCTCAATGAATCAACAAAACTGTCACAGTGCCTTCTGTGTGAAGCAGCCAGGTATCCCTGACAGATGATGTGTCTGCTGCTTTTAATGATGGTTAGGTGGTGAATCACTCACTGGTTGTCTCACGCAGCAACCTCAGCAGTGCTGCTATCGCAAGCGGTAAACGGCTGCTTGGGTCCGTGTGTATGTCCTGAATTGTTGGGTTGGATATCTGATATCTGATTTCCTTTCCTCCAAGAGACTAATTCACTGAGGACTAGGGATTATGCCTTAAAATCCCAAAGGGGGAACAACAGTCTGTATTTCCAAAAGCAGTTGGAAAGGATGGGTCTTGTTGGGTACCTCTGGTAGCAGAACCTTCAGAATTGGAGGAGCTACTGCAAAGTAGCAGTGACAGGTCAAAAATGTGACTACATAACAATAGCACAAGTAACAATAATTATATAACAAAACCCTTCCACTATCATGCTTCCATATTCCAGAATAATACTTCCACTCTGTAAGAGATGCAGAACCACATATATGGTTCTGTAAGAACCATAGTTCCATACTAAAATCAGTTTTGCCCAACAGCACAACCATGAAAATACCCAGACAAAAATACTGAGGTTGAGTCTAAAAATGTGAGGAGTGTAGCTGAGTGGGCCATATGATGACAAGTAGAATTTGATTTCAGTAGCTGTAATGGTACTGTAAAAACAGAACTACTTATACATTTTCTAAGAGTCATAATTAGTTCATGGAAATGTTCTGGGAATCGCTTTGACAGTGAAGTCCAAAATTTTGTTCAATGGTGTGCAACAGTGAAAAATAATACACTAAATATATGGAAGAGGATGAATAATAGATAAAACACATTACACAGATCTTCTAAAATATGCAATATTAGTCATCCTAACTAAAAAGGATGCTTTAGAGTTTCCACGTCACATGAAAAAGAGCTTAATAAGATTGGGACTATCTACCAAAGAGAAAAGAGGAAAATAAGGTTGTAAACACAGATGCATAGTAATGATTGGTGCTGCCAAAGGAAATGTGGAAGACTTAATTCTCTTCTTTTTCCCTAAAAGAAAAATAATGTATGTTCAATGAGACTGAAAAGCAACATTTCCAAAACTGAGAAAGGAAGTTCTTCACACCATGTCTGGTTAGCAATTACCCTGATCTGTGCAAAGTTTGCAAGAGTCAAAACTCCCTGACATTTATGAGAATAACAAAAGTGTTCAATTAGCAAGACTATAAGAACTATGAGTTATACACAACTGCTCATTTCAAGTTACTACTCATTATGAATCACAGCTGAAATTTTCAAGCATGACAGATGAACTTTCACATGTGCACTACACATTTCTGGCACCCACCTCTGAAAGTATTTGGGCCAGTCATTGTTTTAAACAAGGTGGTGGACAAGAGGAGTTACAAGTCTGGTCAATGATAGGGGTTCCTACATTCCTAAGGTAGGAACTTTCTAAGTGCTGGTTTTTTGGGAGGCAGAACTAAAATTGGAATTGTTTATTGAAGAGGAATAAATACCAGCAAGCCTCATCTTGTTAAGTAGCTGTTGTTAAGCAGCAGCCATTCATCCTGCCATTTTAGAACTGACCCTGCCCTATATCCTTATTTTTGCCAATTTGATACATGTTTCCATGGGAACAGGAGCAGGACTAGCCACCAGCTGAGTCAATCTCAGCTGCTGGCTCCCAGCTCTCACGTTTTGTTCTGTTTCCTTGGAAACTGATGTCAAATGAAAGAGAGAAGTAAACCAGCTTTTACTCTTTAGTATTTACTCTTTCTTTGGACCTGTGCTAGATCCTCTGGGCCAGTAGAAGGCTTACAGATGATTTTATGGCCATTCAGTTTCCTTCTCTCTGGAGCATCTGCCAGCCACCAGAGTGTCCCAGCAGATGCAAGTAAGGGTTCTCAGTTTCAGCTACTCCTGGCAGGCCACCTGCTGAGAGCTACAATGGCAGGGTGTGAAAGCAGGCTACAGAATTCAGGAGACATTTGACTCCCACAGTCTGTAATATTTCAAATTGGAAGGAAAGAAATTAAATTTATTTAAAAAATAGTAGGGGAAACAGATGGGTGTAATGATACACAGAGAACAAATTGACTAACAAGCTCTGACCTGCATTAGGCTGAACACCGGCAGAAACTGCTTCAGCCAATTAAATTCTTCATTTCACATCACACATTTAACAAAGTTCTCTCAAATCTGGCTGTTAGCTGACTGAACAGCACAATGTAAACAAAACCCCATAAACACATCTGTTTATGCATATATACATATGCAGAAAGAGAAAAGAATATGATCTGATCTTTTTCAAAACGTCAAAGAATTTACAAAAATCTCCTTGAGTGCATGAATTTGAACCAGACACCTTCACCAATTCCAAATCTATGCTACTCTCATAGTATCATGTGGATACTATAATACCCCCCACCCCAGCCCACCCCACACTCCTTTGTGTATGATTTTGGACCAAAGTATTTTCCAGTTCCTTCAACAGCAGTGTTATTAATGCAAATGGATATTAAAGAAAAATATCTACATCTGTGCAGCCAAATCCAAATTTTCACTTTCATAACTTTCATAACTTTCATCAAAAAGATGTAGGAACAAAGCAATTTTAAAAGACAAAATCTTTCCCAAGGAAATGTTTTATACTTGATGACCACAGCTCCTAGTTAACTAGTCCATCAGGGTATAGCACCACGCTCACCTTGGACTTTCACACATAATATATGCACTCCTTCCTGAGTATTCTTTACATCCCATCTCAGTAATTTTCACACAACTCTCACTTACCATTGACCTTGAATTACTATTGTGAGTAACTTTTGGAATTGTATATCTATATATAGTTAAATTCACATACAGCCTAAGTAGCAGCTCAGTACTATTAATTTCTTCAGGTTCTTAGAGCAGTCCCACAGAAAAGACAATCAGATACCCAGGAACAGTATTTATTCCTCCAGTCCTGTTGTACTTACATCCATCTATTGAGGATATACTCAACACATCTGGGTGCTCTGAGACCTGTGTCAAGCCAGCTAACATGATTTTGTTCTGGGTTAGTTATTTAAATGAAAACTTTAGGCAGTTATAATTTTAAGCCAGACTTTTCTGTCTTATTCAGAAAGATGTAAGATGTACTCAATTTATTTAATCTATTTATGGGTTTTCTCTAGCTGAACTTAAATCTATAATTCCACCTTCCTCTATATCAGAAAGAGTTTACATCACAAACAAGACAACATTTGTTTTTACTGCTGCAGTTGCAATAAGGAAAGAGCATTTCACTTTATGCTAAACTTTGCAACGTCTGTCCCAAATTCTTCACAGTCAGCCCTCATTTATATTTTCTAAAATAACTTGATATAACCTCTTCCTCTGAACAATACTGATACCAGCACAAAGACTGGAACTTGTCCTGAAGGACTCTACTGGCTACATGCCTCCTTACTAGAAAATGAACTTTTATTTATTTCTTAGTTCTGATTCCTTATTCTAAAGAACTTCATACCGATTTGAGGGCTTCTCTCTTATTCTGTGTCTATTTCCTTTCTGTGAGAGCCTTTGATGAAAGAAATTGATGAGTTCTTTTTGAGACCTAGCTGGCTGTGTCAGCTTCTATTCATGTCTGCTGGCTTCTTCAAAGGACTTCACTAAGTTTTTATGACTTATTCCTTCACAAGTGTGATATCGAACTACTCCTCAGTGTAGCATATCAATTTCTAATCCTACTCCTGATTATAATTTTTATAAGTTGGCCTACTACATTCACTTACAAATTTAAGGATTCTACTCTGTCTTGAAAACATGGCAAGATATTTGCAACATGTTGCTCAGATATCAAAGCAGTTCTGAGCTAATGATTACATACTGTTGTCAGTAGTTTGACAATTATTCTTTTGAATTGCTATAGAAAACCTGGGAGAATAGAATCTTTTTCCATTGATTTATTTCTGATCAGTTTCCCTATTCCTACCAGCAACTCCAGTCACTCCTCAGTGAGTTCATCAAAAGGGTTCTAGCACAGCAATCTCCACAAATCCCTCCACTAAGAATTTTGCTGAACAAAGCAGCAAAGCAATCATTTAATCATTCCACGTAGCCTTATTTTCTGCAAGTAATGATCTTCTATTCTGCTTAAACATTATTCCCAAGATTCTGTGGCAAACTTGCTGCTACTGGTATTTACAGAAAGATTTATTATTCTTTTTTCATTCATTGTAAGATGCTTTTTTAGACTGCCTTATTTTCTTCTACATTTAATTTACCTGACATTATGATCCTGTGTATTTTCCCCATTTGGATATTATTTTATTTTTTTGAAGGATGTCTTCCTGCTGTTTTGTCACGCTGAATTCTTTCTTTTTCAAGTCTTACTTGATGTGTGGCATGTAATTACTCTGTGTCTCACGTATGAAATTCTTAATACTCTCTAAACCACCTGATTTAGCTCTCTACAATTTACTCTTTAGCCTCTCTTTAAGACACATCCTTAATTTAATGTTCTTCTGCTTTCTGAAGGTGAGTACCACTCTACAGACCTTTTTTGTTTGTTGCTTCTTCAAAGCTATCAAAACTAAGAACAATTTATTTGTAGCTATGGAAAACTCTTTCAGATATCAAGACTTTGGAATGGATTCTGTGGGCTATTCAGAATGAAATCAAGGGTTAAGTCTCTGTCTGTGGGTTCTCTAATCTGTTGAATTACAAATGAGTTAGTCTGAGCAGCACTTTTTTTTTGGTTTTGCAATGTTTTTGAGTCCCTCAACATATCAGTCAAAGCTGAACTTCTGGCTTGTTGTGCAGTAAAATGTGTCTGGCAGCATCGTTATACACTTGCAATACATAGGAATTCTGTCTCACTCACTGAAATTATTAATTTGGTAATATGAATTGAACTTTCTTTAACATACTGCACTACTCTGATGCTGGCATGGCCTACTAATCTTTCCTGCTTATTGGTATTTTTGTTATTACAACATCCTCATATAAGGTTTCCTCATATTGGTTTCTGAATTTTACATTTATATCAATGCTAGAAGTCCAAATAGGACATGTCTCATTGATCTCTTTTTCTCTTCTGTGTCTTCTAAAATGGCATCTCGTTCAGATTTTTTTCTCTATTTCATGTTTATTACCATCCCAGGACAAATTAGGGTGAAACCTTAAATACTGGCATTCCAGATACCGGAATGAAGTTTATTTTTAAATATTGATAATGCTATCATAAGAATGCATAAGAGAAAGCATCACAGAAATAACTACTTAATTTATCCAGGCTGCTGCCCTGGATAAACCTTTTAAAATTTTACATGAAATATTGGCATCCAGTATGGAAGATACTACTTTCATTGAATCTAACACTAATGCAAGATATTTTTACCTTGGGAATTATAAAAGGTAGTCCATTTCCCCTACAAGTTATTATTTATTAAACATTATCACTGTCTACCTTCCAAGGCCAGAGATATAGTCTGTTTCATAGACATTTGTGTTGGGAGAAGATAAGCCAGGCAGAGGCTTTCAAGCCCAACTCTAGAGTAAAAGAGTTACTACACCATAGAATCACAGAATATTCTGAGTTGGAAGGGACCCATAAGGATCACCCAGTCCAGCTCTTAAGTGAATGGACCATACAGGGACTGAACACATGCTCTTGGCATTATCAGTGCCATGGTCTGACTAGCTGAGATAATTGTGAGCAAGAGGTGAGTGTGAGTGCATGTGTACACACAGACCCTTTCAACTGCACTAAGAACATGATTGAATTATGATATGGCTGTTGCACACACTGCACTTTCTAAAGGATTTTGCTATTTCAGACTGTGGTTTCATTCCAACACAGCTGAGCAACTGAAATTGGAGGGAGCTGGTTTCCTAAGTGTTCTTTTCTTGTGGCTGGATTCTCTTCAGCTAAGAGTGAAGATCCCCTGTAGCAAGTCATTTAAAATATCTGTTTTTAGACAAAGGGATGAACTCACTCTGAGATCCTAGTCTCTCAGAGGAGACACTACCAGAATGTCTCCTCCACACAGCTGGCTGTTTCCAGAAAGTCTGCTGTGGCCTTAGTCCTTAAGAGATGTATCTGCTCAAATTTGTCAGATTTGACTGAAACAGGCAAAGTTTGTTAGGCAGTAGTAAAAAAATCGCACAGACCACCCTAGCACATAAACATTGCCGTCTTAAGAAGGCAGGTCAACAAGCAAAGAATGGTAGAGCCTTGCAAATCTCTTCTACAGCAGCATCCAGAGAAGCACCATAGTTCCTCATGGGCAGCCCAGCCAGTGAGACAGTGAAGGAAGGATGCACTCCAGTTCACATGACTAGGAGAAACAGTCTGGCAGGGACCTGGCTCAGATCTGAGCATAATCATTTTGATTATGACAAAAAAGGTGAATCATGATCAGAAAAGCAAATTCCTGGTTCAGCCTAGGAAGAAATTAGTGAGGGAAAAAAGTGATTGGTCTCTCCACTGATCTGAAAAATTAGCAAAAGGAGAAATGTTACAGGCAGAGAATCTAGGAAAACAGATAAATAGAGATAACATTATAGATTAATTCCTTTTTTTTTTTTTTACACTGCTGCTTGAAGATTAGAAGCCTTTTGAGTTATCAAATGCTTTTGCATTATAAGAAAATCAAGCCTACAGTACTCTTAGGAAAAGTACATAGGGACACTACTACAGTTCTTCTGCAGATCACTGTACAGTTAGGGAAGTTTTAACATTGTCCCTGCCTTGCAGGGCCTTTAACCTCTTTTCTTTTATCCAGCAACTTTATTGTCCGTATACCATAAACTACTTCCCCTGCTGATGGCTGGAGGATCTGGATGCTTTATGGTTCAGTCACTAAAACTTTTAACGTGGCATCTTATGGCAGCCACAGATGTGCTTTTCCTGAAGAAACCATAACTGTAGGGTCAGGATGCCAGAAACTGGTCTGAAAACTGACAGATCCAACATTCCATAGGATTTCTGCCTTCTGTAACAGCCATAAAGTTTCTAAAAATGCCTTCACTTCCCTTTGTTTTTTTAGATTTAGACTGCCTATCCTCAGCTTATAAGGCATGGGTTGCTTGGACTTTGCAAACAAGTCCAGAAAAGGAGCCTGGATTTTAAAGTTCTGCGTTTAAGAACTCTTTTAAAAAGTTCTTGATAATTTACTGCTGTTGCTTCATTAAAATGAACTATTTTGTGAATAACAGCAAGCAGCACAGGACATTACCAGTGTTTAGGCTTCTTGTCTTGGTTCCTTTGATCCATGTGCTTATGAACACACAACTACCAGAGGATCACCCGATAGAAGCCAAATGCAGAGCTGTCACACAGGAAGCTGATGAGTGCTCATAAACAGAGCTCAAATGGTTCATTAGCTAGAATGACTGATTGCATTCATAACTTTGGAGCCTTCATTTAGTTTAATCTTTATCACTTGGATTAGCATCAACTATCAGAAATAAGCCCTTTAAAATTATTTCACAAAATCAAGTGGGACAAGAAATATCCACTACAAAATATTCCTGAAATAAAACAAAAACTTCCCACCAGTAGTGTTTACTATGTGGCAAGTATTTTTCAAACACAGAAAAGATAATATGTGCTTCATCAAACTCAACTAAAGAATTCACCATTACACTTTAGTAATGTAAAAATAAAAAAAAATAGCATAACAACAACAATAACAATAATAATAATAATTATAGCAGCAAAGACAATTGTAATTTATTTTTACACAAGATTTTTTGAGTCCCGAAGAGGTGTGCTTCAGGAAAGTAAATTGCAGTTCACCTCACTGTTTTTATAGTAACATATTTTATGCACATACAATAGTTTAATGATCACATTTGCTAGCATGATACTTTTATTTCCTTCCCACCCGAAATCCATTAGCTTCAAAAATATTCTGCGCAACTTACGGTAATAGCTAAGAGCTCTAACAGTAAGTTCAAGTCAATTGATTCTGAGGGATCAAAATATCAACCATTGTCATGTGTGCATTCAGTGTCACTTTGCATGGGCTTATATAATTCCAGGAGAATTTCAGCTCTTATGCAAATTTCAGACAACTGGTGTGCAGCCCCACGGTCTGGAAAGCCCCAAATGTGGAAAAAACACACAAAGTTTTTAGATTTATATATTAGATGATCAAAGAATATACACTGAAAAGTTCAGATGGAAATTGAATCAACCATTTAAAATCATTTAAAACTACAGCAAACATTGTTTTTTAAATATATGTTACTTATGGTTTAACTTCACAGTTACTGCTGCTGTCTATGGACATTATACTCAAGTGAATCTAATAACACTAGATATCAGGTTCTTTAGTTTAAACTAAAGTAAAAAGTAAAATTCCTTCTATCTGAGATTATTTTAATTGGACTTTGTGACTATTTGTCATAATGTGTTTGGGTTCAGATGAGCAGAGACAACGTTAACAATACTGACAACTGAAATATCACTTATAATACAATTGGAGCAAAATGAAATAAACAAGGTTCTCAACAAGCTGCTATGGCTTCAAGCTATACACACATAGACCAGAAGTGTCTCCAGCAGACAAATTTAAGCTACATTTTCTATTTTTCATTGGCAACTGTATTAGCTGGGAAGTCCTTCAAACTCTAGGGAATGACTGAGACAAATCTTTTCAGATTCTTAAATGATTTTTTAAAAGAAATCTCCTTGCAGTTTAAGATGCATTGTTCTAGGATATCTTCTACAAATTATACTAAAAAAGTGAAAACCTCTCCTAATAAAATGCCAGAGCTACACTGGAAAGTAAGAACAAAGGAAAAGCAGTGGAGTGAAATGGTATATATTTTCTTGCAAATGTTAACATCAGAAGAGAAAACAACTGTTCTTTTTCTTACTGATTGCCAAGTATAGGAGAAGAGACTAACACTTCTAGATTGTCCTTATATAATCTAGGACAATCCTAGCTTTCAGATACCACCAGTTTCCATGTTGGAGGCAATAAACTCTCAAACAATGCACATCTACGTACAGACAGATTTTTTCCTAGGTATAAATTGTTGCTTCCGTGTTTCTTACTGTCAGTTTGTCCAGAAAGCTCTACTTCAGCTCCACTTCTAGAAACCAACCAGAGTGTTGGAACGTGTGTACAGCTGGCATTAAGCTATTACCTCCTGCCTATCAAAATTGCTCGTGTGACCTTTCTGGGAATACCATTAAGAGAGAAACAATCAGTATGGGTGCATGCACATAAAATTACTGCAAATAAATATAGCAGTAGGTAACATAATTCCTGACCATCTCCACAAAGAATGCAGTCTAAGCAGTGACCTCTCCTGCACTTGAATGAGCTCTTACTGAAATTCACTAATGGGTTCTGATAATCTATTATTTATTGCAACAGACTCTAATAGAGAGTCTTAGCAGAGGGCTCTGCTGTGTTTACAACCCTTGCAAATAAAATGTCTCTTTGTCTTTTCTATTTGGTTTTGAAAATCAGAACCCTTCCTCCCCCAAAATACACAGCTTGACTTGCTTTCATTTTACCTAATACATCTTTAGCTTAATCTTATGGAAAGCTGTAGATACTGACTGATATACAACGATTAGTATTACTTGGGCTTGAGGACATACCTCCATGTTATACTTTTCCACTGTCCTCCTCAAAGGATCCACAACCTGCCAGCAAATCAGGATGCAAAGATCAATCAGTAGCATCCCTCCAACTATCCCCAGTAGCTTCTGGTCTTTAATGATCTGGAGAGACAAAAAAAAAAAAAGAAAAAAGAAGTAGGGAGATTCCCATGAGCCACAGATAGACCCTATACAGCTTTATTCCTATACAGGGAGAAAGACACAGGTTGCTAATATTAAAGGTTTTTAACAATGAACAAAGAAAAGAAATATAGAAAGATGAAAGCAAGACAAATTATTTTAGTTCATTTCATGGGTGTTAGAAGTATCTGAAGTGCTTTCCCACTTCTAAAAAGACGTTGGGAAGACTCTCAAACATTTATATTGAAATCCAGGTTTAATATTAACTCCTGGAAAATGAGAAAAATATATTCTAGGGAGCCACTACTGTGTTTATGCATGCAAATGTGGAAAAATGTTCATCAGCCTCTCAGAGTAAAAGGCATTGAGGTAGTTTTCACTAAGATTTAGTTCTCACTCTTTCATAACCTTCTTGGATGTGGAAAATGCAGAAGTTATCAAAAGTTTATTCTGCAAGTTTTTTGTGTCTATGTGTTTAATATTTGCCTCTGTTACCCAGGGAGCAGGAAGGAATGATATATTTTTTCTGTATTACAAAGGTCAGAGGCTTTAATGCACATCTAGCGTAAAACATGCTTTTAATTTTGTTTGGGGTTTAGGTTCCAAAAAGAAAAACAAGAGTTGCTGATAAAAATAAAAATCCAAACCATGTATTAGAGTCTTTTATAACTGCATGCAATCCCTATGTAATTTCTACTGTTGTACACATAGCAACACAGAAAAAATATACTGGAATTGCATTATTTCAGTTGCAAAATTGTAATCATGTTGAAATATCAGGCCTAAATTAATTTTATTTCAGTGTTCTTGAGTCCATGGTCATGGTTTCTTAATTAATATCTACCTCTATTATTAAGAACACTCATCCAATAGTCAAAAGTTATTGCCAAATTGCTTTAACATGGACAAATACGCATCTTTTTTTCCAAGTTTCCATTCTGGGAAACAGTTGACTTAATCCAAATGAAATATTCAAAAATATTAAGCCTGAGAAGCTTATGAAAGTTGTGATTATTTCAGTTCAATGTGATGAAATTATTAGGATTTCAAAAATGCATTAAAAAGCCAGAAGTGTCAGCTAATCTTAATAGAGGCAAGGTTAGTATTCATGCGTAGAATAAATTGTATTTGCATTACATTCTTATCAAGCTGAAGGAAATGATGAAAATGACCAAAATTTGAAATCATGTATAATGAACTTTAGAAAGTCTGGTTTTCATATTGCTTGGTGTGATATCTTCTCTGTTTTGAAAGTTGTTTCGGCAACATTGTGCACCACATTTTGTTAATCTGCTAGTTCATTTTAGAGATAATTTGGAATAAAGTAAGAGTAAAATAAAGGCTAGTAATCAGAATGAGCTAAAGGACTCAATACAATATTTTCATTTCCTGAGGCCAGTTATGTAAATCTATGTAGCTACCACTGACATAAAGCACTGGAAAGTGATGCTTTCCACATGTTTATGGCAGCAAGGAACCAGTACACCCATCTCAGAATTCTGAGACAGCACAGGCATGTCTGGAGAGGGCTGCAGGGTTGGGAGGGTGCAGCTTTCATGGTGATAATGTCTTGCTGCTGGGTGATGGCAAGGAGAGCTTTGCAAGGAAAAAGTGCCTTGGTGTGCTGTGCAAGGGGAGGAAGATTGTTGAAATGTGTTTCTTCATAAAGCTAAAATGAAAGCAGATATTAAGCAAAGATTCTCAGACAGCTTGGTCCCTTGTCTTCTTTGGGAAAACAGAACTATGTCTGACCTTTTAGCTGTTTATCAAGTGGCAATCAGAGCTGAAAAGGAACAGGTTAGCTTTTTAATCTCTTTTGTAATGCCTGCAAACAGACCTTGAGTGAAACATACCCAGTACTGCTCCTAGTATGAGTGGAGACATGGAAGAGAAAACAATGGAGAGTCAAGTCCATAAAGAATTTGGATTTAGATGAAATGTTGATACTTTAATTCAAATTTCTTTTCTTCCCTCTTAAATGGCTAGGGAATTTACTGTATTGGCATATTTTAGTTGGTCTTCCTTCTTAACTGATGTAGTTTATTTTACTGAAGTTGGCTGCTGAAATATTATATGTTTAGCCTTTCTCAGTAGCCAGTAGGCAGCGATAAAAGCCTTTAAAAGACAATTCATCCCACCTATCCTGGGAAAGATTTACGGTCAGAAAAATTAGTTTTCTGAAACATGTCCCTCCCTTCCTCCCTCCCTGCCCCCCAAGAGGAGGTGAAGACAATTAACTTCAGCTAAAAATATACATTTGACAAACTAAAAGCCATGTGAAAGCATCTTGCCAGAAATGTCTCCCTCTGCTCTTCTAAGTCAAAAAGGTTCCTTGAAAAAAACCCTCAAAATATTTTATCTTTCAAATGGAAATAGCACACATTTTACTTAGGATATGTAAGCAGCCCAATGTCTTCCATATTTTTATGAAGTATCTTCATATTGAAAGTAAGGTTGCATTGAATTCAGATTTGCCAACCCCTGGTAATATTAGTCAATCTGGTACAGCGATGCCAGAAGCAAAAGAGTGAAAGGATATATTATTAAAAGTAGTCATACTGATAATCCACTCACAGAATCAAAATAAAAAACTTCCTATTCATGATCACATTGCTAATGTTTCACATCACTTCTCCTTGCTCTTGTACATCTTTCATTTGTACCTTGCACTACTGCAGATCAGTATTTTAGTTTGAAAACCTTTTTTTGGATAGGTAGTTATTAGAAAAAGATAAGAGTAGATATACAGCAAACAGTTGAGCTCTTCCTTGGATACCTCTTGGAGTAATTTTTCCTGCAATACTCTGCCCTTTTCTGGACAGAAGGGGAGTTGTATAACAGCAGCTGTCACTGGCAGCAGGTATTATTCATCCCTTACTCTGCCAGACAGCCAGGAGGAAGGCAAGCAAAAGAAAGCCCATAAGATAACCTAAGTGACCTAGACCAGCATGATGAGCTCTGCAAAACACACTGGTGCTGGTGCTGCTGCAGGGTGAGAGGGCTGAATGCAGGGTACCTGGGGCTGCCTCCCACACCCATCACAGCGCTGCCCTGTCCTTGGCAAAACCACTGCTGGAATACAGCTCTGAAGCAGAACTCCCCACCAGAATGCTAGCTTTCAGAACAAAACACTGAGGTTCAATTATTTTTCACTTCTGCCAGTTATTAGCAGCTTGTCCTAAAAGAGATTTGCCCTGAGAAATGCCACTGGTATATCACTAACAGCATTTCTAAAAGGCTTGCTGCTCTCCCCTTCCACCTGCAGGAAGCCCAGCTTTCCCAGCCCTCACTCCCACCCACTAGAACTCCTTAAATTCAGTACATTCACTCCTCGGGAATCACCAGATGCACTGAAGGAGTCTTGACTCAGATCTTGCAAATCCAACAAATTCTCTGTCTGACAAAAGAAAGTAATGAGCTAGTGAGGCCCCTCACAATCAAAAATGTCATTTTTCTTTAAGAGGAAGGTCCTCATTTTTTTTCCTCTTTTCATTTTCCTTCAAGCAAACAGTAAATCAGCCTTTGGAGAAATACATGGTAGCTAATAAAATCCATTTATGCAAGTGCTCCTGAATCCTTGCTGAAGCCAAGCTCTCACACAGCAGCATCTGTGAGTCATATTTTCTACCATCTGTGATTGGATAGGTGAATCTGTCTCATCCTGGCAGATCTGCACACTGTTATAAATGCCATTGCAACCAGTCTGGACTATATATCTGGATATGGAGCAATCTGTCCTCAAAATAAATTCACTCAGAACAAAAGCTGGTAGGCCATTTTCTTCTCAGCAACATCACTGTATGGGCAAATCAGAACTATTCTGAAAACTCACGACCATGAAGACAGATCAAAGTCCTTACTCTCCACAGACCTTGCTGTCTGATTACAGGAGATATAAAATCTGCCTAAAGTTTCTGCTCGTGGAAACTCCTGAGGATTTTCTAGAACTATCACAGGCTGTACCACCTGCCACAGTAATTTCAACTGTCCATTTGGTTCTTATTGAATAAACCTTTTGTTGGGCTTTTTTCATTTGCTTTCTAAAGCATACCTGTTATGTCCTGGACAACCCTATCATCCACCAGTTTGTGGGATCACCTGGAAATCTGGCAATCAACAGTAACTAAACATTAGGTTTGTTTTTAATGGTTACGGCTAGAGAAAACTTTCTATTATCTCTTGTCTTACTAGAAACCAAGTCTGCAAATGTTCATGACATAGACCTTAAAGCTGTACTCCATTCTAAACCATGAAGAAAGAGTCTTACATATGAAGACTTACATCTCCAGGATGCAACATTAGTTTTGTACTCTCTGATTTCCACAAACAGCTTCCAGCATGACTGAAGAGTTAATTTACTCCTGTCTTTTCTTCAAAGTTAGTTTCCTTATTAACAGATCACCTCCATTTGTCAGAATAAAATATCTTTAAATTTAAAGCTATATTAGCTAAATCTTTGCAGTTTGTTTGTTTGTTTGTTTGTTGGGTTTTTAATTGAATTCATAGAAACATAGAAAGGCTGGAACTGCTTTTGCATTTATTAATAGCTTTTGATAGAAATATATATTTTTTTTCTTTTCCAGTTAAAATGTACGATCTTTTTTTCTTAAGAAGGAAATTCTGGTTTCTCTTGTGTAGATCAACCCTGCCCAGTCTAGCTGACAGAGTAGTCCCTTGCCTTCTGGCACTAGTTGGATAAACACTTAATGTTATTAATTAACTTTTTTTTCAGTTGTCTCTTCCCCAGACTCCTGGGATGGAATCTGTAGAGAGAAACTCTCTTTAAAGGATCCCTCTGTGAAGCTTCCTAGACCTCATTCAATTAAATGAATATCACTGACATCAATTACAAAAGCCCTCAGAAATCTGAAACCAAATATTCTTCTCCCTGATACACAGAGAAATCCTGCTGATCAGAGTCCCCTCTCTGAACTGGAGGGGAAAGAAAATAAAATAGAGTTTGCAGGGAAAAAAAATTGTAAAGTCTGTGAGCTTGCAAAGGGGACCATAAAACCACTAGTGAACTTGCCTTCAGGATACTCCCTCCACTGCATAAACAAACCTTTCATTTCTCTCAGTGTGGTTCAGGGACACCTCGGGCTTGCCCCCCTACATTAAGTGGGATGGTGCCAGGAGGTTGGGATGTAAAGTCAGTGGTGGGTGGGTGAACTTTACCCAACGTGGGCTGAGGGAGATTCTATCTTAGAGTTATTAAAGCCATTAATATTGTAGTGAACTATACTGTAATACATTCTTAATTTCTATTGTGTAATGGAATGAGAAAAAAGGACTATTGAAAACACATTATGCATTGTTCCCAGTAACTCCACAATGTTTTTTTCAACAGCTATTATGAGTACTTCCTATAATAGATTGTATGATTAGTATTGGCAATGCCTCAAACTGCAATTACATTTGTTTTAATGAGTGAATGCTAACGTTTTAAAAAACGTGTTGCAGTATTAAGGATTTTGACCAGTAAGTCACAGGGAGTAAAAAGCTAAGTTTTATTCTCTTAGAGGTATTTTGAATTATTTGATAGAAGACTTGTATATCTACTTATAAATGTTAAAAAAACCCCAAAACCCCAATATTTCTGTTTCCAGCGAGGATCTACTGTGACACCTGTAGTCTAAGAACTTGGTGACTACCTTTCAGGACAGTGGAGTGTGTGCTACTCCTGACAATAATGGACAATTGGATAAGATCAAAAAGCTTGGCTTTGAGAATTAAATAGCTACAGTCACTAGCCTGCTAAAGCACATATTGCTAAAATGTGTCTTTGGTGACTCCTGTTTAGGATAATTGCATCATTGGGCAGACTCACTCTCCCATTAATGCTATTGCAAATGTGGATGCGTTGACCCTATGCCCTGCTGCCAGGAGAAGAAATCAATTGGAAGATACCTTTCCTCTTTTCCAACTCATATTAAAAAAAAGTAGGAATAGCCTAGTGGAGATGCTCCCTAGGGGAAGCAGAAGATAGAAACTTTTCAGAGGTTAGAAATGGAGAGAGTTAAGTGATGGGTTAAAAAAAGTTATAAAAATCCTTGTTTTTGAAAGCCTGACCCTCAGTTATGACTACAATGCACTAGAGAATTGGAGAGGTGATTGTTTCACTAACATTGGTAATCCAACCATAATGAACACACAATTTGTTTTTCAATATAAATCTATATTAAAAAATGACTATTTTTCACAAAACTATTTTGGAAGGACAAAAATAAAAAAGCATGTTAGTCTAAAAATGGCACTAAGAAATCCAACTTGACAGCATTAGAACCAACCATTCTTGCTGGTTTTCTGGAGAACTCTTAGAAAAAACCCTCAACATTGTGTTAACTTCTGCTCACAACCATAAGAAAACCAAGATGTGCTGCCTTGAGAAACCTGCATATCCCACCAACACAACAGGTCAAGTTCACCTTTGAGAGAAATGCACTTGAGCTCAAGAACACATAGAATAAATGTAAAGCACTTTCTATGAGAGGTGTGAATTCTCATCTTTGGAGTTGAAAGGAACCCAAACCTTCAGGGAAAAAAAAAAAAAGTGCATGAAAGATTTGAATGTTCAGGAAGAAATATTCTGATTTTGTCTGATATTACATTAAAGTACCTAGACTTTAATATTTTTCTTAATGAAAAATTCTGTGGGAAAGCATACTTCATCATTACCAAATAGCTGGGAACATCAATGCACTTGATTACATTTACAATCCAATTTCAAGCTATTCAGGAATAAATTGCCTCATACTGTATAGCAACATGTTCTTTATTTCTCTGTCATCCAATAGTCTCATAATACATAGAAATTATGGTTGTAGCACCATTTATGAGCACTTACATTTCACATAGAGTTTTCGCTGGTTTTGTCACTACTGAGGTTTACCCTTATCAAGCTGTGCCATGCAGAAATTTCCATACATAAATTACTTCAAAAGCAGATTTTTCTTCTAGATGTACAGTTCATTAGCTCAGCTTCTTTCTGTGATGTGAGCTTGAGATTTAGCTTCACATTCCATATTTATATGAACGTAAATTTTAGAAATATGATTCCTGTTGTTCCTTGGTTGGCATTTTGGCTGATCAGCTCTTATGGAAACCACGATGCTTATTTTACATCTAAGTTTGGATTCTAAGATTACACTGACTATTTTTAAAGCTTTGGACTTAAAATTTATAGTTGTAGCTATTTGGGGAAAAAAAAATCAAAATAATTTAGTTTCCACTTATATCACTTTAGGAAATACTGTATCTGTTTATTAATAAACCATAAGACATACCTGAATAATTTACACTGCCCTGTAAGATTCAGAGATTACTTGATCCAGTGGTAAATATTCATAATGAAAAAAAATCCTAAACATAAGCAAATTTCAAACTGTCTTCTTTCTTACTCTCAAAGACTGAACAATGACACTGAACATTTCTTTAGGTATCCATATGCTGGTTCATTTTCAGCAGATGGTCCCTAATAGATTGTTGTACTGTTGGTATGGTTACCCAAAGCAAATTTTTGGATCTTGACACATCTCCTCTCCAGACTTATGATCTCTCATATATATTTAGTAGAATACAAGTGTATCCTAGGGGAAATCCATCATATAACTTCTTGTTATGCACACAAAAAGCTCTAGCACGATTTAAAAAAAAAATCCTGGAAAAAATATAAACAGTTTGAAAACTGACCTGGAAAAATATTTTATAACAGAATTTACAGAAAGAACTGATTAGGTAACACAAACTACATTTATGCTAATTCAGAACTATGTCTCCATAGGATTTAAGTGAATAAATGAGATGTGGCCTATGAGGTTCTGACCGAAACCCCATGTCAACATAATCTGGAGAATTTTGCTTCATCTATTTTTAAAAGATTAAGATAATGGGTTACTTTTCAGGACTTTAGTGAGGAAAAACATAGATTTTAATAAATTCTAAATTCCATAAGTGGCTTGAAAAATTTACAGGAATGTTTATAGCCAGAGATGACACTCATTCTATAAACTTCCTTACAGAGGTTTTCAAATGAGGAATGGGGATAACAATCAAGCTGAGAAGAGAAGGCAGCAGCACATAAACCCATAACTGTGTAGCCTCCAGCTGCTTTCTCCCCTCTATTTCCCCCTCCCCCAGGGATGCTGTGCAATCACAGGAGCCGGCAGCATCCCTGCAGCTGGCACCGTGCAGGGTAGGAGCACACAGCCAGCTGCTGCCACCCTGACCTGGGAGATGAGGATTGGGCACTGCTCAGAGTAGCCCATGTACCCTGACCCCAGAAAGAGCCTGGATCATTTCTTACCCCTCCTACTTTTCTATACACCTGTTTTTGAACCATTAAATGTACAAGTTATTCAGTTGGGGTGGCCAGATTTGTTAAAAAATGGAGTGTAAAAGCAACAAGCTAAAATGTCTGAGAATTCCTGCACTGCTTCACTCAGGTAATAGATTTGCTTCTCAGAAACAAAGAAACAGAAGAATAAATTCTGAAAAAAATATGCTCTGAGAGAATCCTACAGCATAACAAATTCTGGAAAGTAGTTATTTTTTTTTCATTTGGTACTTAACTCTCTTATACATTAGACCACCTTTCTCAAAACTCCTACTGCCTTTTTCATTATGCATATTTTCTGGTTTAAAGAAAAGAATGAAAAGATGGTAACATAAAACTCTCTCTTTTACTGCAGAGTCCTATTGCATACCCAGAGCAGACTCACTACATTTGCTCCATGACAGTGGCATTCTGTGAGGAAGCCAAGGCTTCACCGGTGTGCTAATAAACCACATAGGGGAAGAAATGTACATTGTAGAGATCCTAGCAAGCTGTAGTTTTTCAATTATTGACTTTGCAGCCACAACATAAAACTTTTAACGTTTTCATGAGCCCATTCTTCATAAAGAAAATGGAAAGAGGATTCAATTATAGAGAGAGCTGCATGCATCAGCAAGAGGGGCCTTTACATCTTTGCACACCTCATCAGCTTGAGCTAAAAGAGTCACTAGAAGCTATCAGGATCTGTACAACTGCATAACAGGAAGACAAGGCACATATTTTGCCTGTAGGTTTTATAGGTACACAGTAATAGAAAGAAGAACAGTAATATTCAAAAATCCCGTGTTCAGATTTTATGCTCTGCCCACACTTCTTGTGAAATCGTTTTGGTCAGTCCTAATTTCAAGTTTTTTCTTGTCTCTTTCTCCATTCTCATTCCTGCTTTGCTTTCCTAGACTGCATCCCTACTTTTCAGGCCTCCCATTCTGCCTCTAAATTTCAATCCTTATCTAATTTTAAACCAGACCTAGTTCTTCAATTACAGTTTGCCACTTAAATACCATACTCAGGCTCTGCATTCCATCATGCTCAACTTTCTTGATCACTTCTTAGAGACCTTCCTGCCTTTGCTGGCTTTGAAATTTAGTTTCCAAAGGAATTTTAATCCAAATTCAGTCTCCCTCTTCAATATCTTTCCCAGTATATAATCCCAAGATTTTCCTATTTTTTTTCATCTGGACAGGCTTTCTCTCTTGAAGTAATTGGCAGGAAACCTGATTTCTCCTCTTCAGTCTCTTTCCTGCTCCCAGTCTCTTGGCCCTGAAGTTCCCTTGCATTGCCAGCCTCCCTTCCCCAGCCTACTGTCAAAAACATAATCTGTGCAATCTCCTTCCCATCTTTGCAAGGCATGAAGACCTCAGCTCTCTTCAGTACTCTTACAAGGACCTAGCAGGCCAAATGGATGACAACAAGTTTGCCAGATGGCAGCCTGATAGGCATAGCTGAGTCAGGTTAGACTGATAAGTAATTTTTGTCTGTTGTGATTATTTGTATTTTTTTCCCTTTGATATTACCAATACAGAGAAAGCCTATGTGAAGGAGTAGAATAATGTTGGCCAAACTATAGCAGCACAAGCCTCAAGAAAAGAGGCTGCTCTACACCCCTTTTGTCATTATCTTGTATTTATCTTGTATTTATCTTGTAACAACTTTGTCAACATAAAGACATATGCCACCAGAAATCTACAGCAGTACTAATAACTGAGTACAATGATAATATTTTCAGTGAAAATTGAAGATAAAACATCCCTTCTCTGATGCCACAGTTGAAGAATTAAGTCCAAATAGACAAAGCCAGAGTGTACTCTGTTATGGGTAAGACAAGCTTATCATGGCAGCATCAACTGAGATGTATTGTACTTTCAAATACAACAAATGCAACAAGGCAACATTGTGACCTTGATCATCTTCATGCTTTAGTGCACCCATCTACAAATGGCCAAATGCTTGTCTTTGTAGGAGCAAAATTTATAACATTTATGGAGGCTTCAAATATTACTGCATAGAATTTCTGACTATTCTGGGCTTCATTTGGCATTCAGGAGTTGTGCAGGAGCAGTCACTGTGCAGGAGTGCTTCAACACCCCCAAAAACCCAAGACAGTGCAGATCCTAACAAAATGGACAACTTCTCGTCCTTCTAAATATTTCAGAAGGCTTCGTTCTGTAAATGGTTCAGCTAGCTAAAGCTTCCCCAGGACACCACAGGCTCTCCTGCCACTGATATTCTCCTCTCTCTCCTCTTATCCACTGCCAGCCCTCCTGCTGCCAAGAAAAACAATAAACCAGTCCCCACCTCTCTCAGAGCAGAAGACATTCTGCAGCCCAAAACAACAGAAAGGAGACGTATGAAAACCAGAGCTGCACCTCAATTATAACTGTTACAGTTATTAGTTATTTTTAATACTAATTCTATTTCACTTTCCATTATCTCTGCTAACCTCTTCAAAACTCAAAAATAATTTATTTCCCCCTACTGATTTTGTCATTTCCATTTGACAAAAATTGATCCCCTTGCACCCCTCTGTTTCCAGCTAAAACTAATGCATTTTTAATTTGCTTCCTTTGAGCCCTAGCAAGATCAAAGATGGTGACAGAGCTCTGGGAATTTTGCAAAATTTATCCTTAGTAGTCTGATAACAGAATGAGTATATTCTGAATTTTTTTGTTTATTAATTTCCAGTAACTGAAGAGTGGATATATAAAAAGGTGAAAATAAAATAGACTTTTGAAAGCTCTATAAACAGCAGTTAATGAGAACCTTCAACTAATTCAAGACACTCTAACTCATTAAGTTTCACTTTCCACTGCAGTAATATGGAGTGCATTATTATTATTATTATTTAAAATTCTGTATATTTCCTCACACTGAGACAAATATCCACTAATGCTTCAAAAAGCCACGTTGTATACCGAAGTGTACAATAAATGTACAGAAGCTTGCCCTATTTAATGAAGATAAACAGATTTACTCATAATATTCTCTCCTTTACTTAACACCCACTTTCAAGAAATGAATTAACCAGTGTTTTCAACAGCCACACAGGGATTCTTTAACTCTCTGAAGAAATTTCACTGTTGGCAAATATTTTCCTGAAGAAAATATTGAGGATGACAGGCAAAGGTTGTATGCCTAAGGGTCATACAGATTGTACTGTCATAGGTATATACAGGAAGTAACCAAAGTGATCAAAAATGAGTAAGTTCCACACTACTTAAGTAATTTTGGAACTTTGTACTTCTCTGATTGCAATGCCAGTCTGCTCTGTCATGGCACAACTAATTCAGAAACATTCATGCGTTTTTTTCATGTGGCACTACCTTTTTTCATTTGTCAGTTTAGATATTGTTTGCAAAAATTTCTACTTTCTGTGCATCCATAGAAAGAAAATACTTTGGCTGTAAACTACATCTGCAGAAAATGGAAATGTCATTCTTGCAAGACATAAGTAAAGAATGCCATGTTTTTCAGTCGACTCCTAAAAACACTTTTATCTATCCTGGCAAATCAAAGACAGAAAATATATGACTTGTAAACACTTATCTGGATAGCTGATTTGTTTTACATAAAGAAAACTGTTGCACTTCATGATTCACACTTATGATTTGGAGTGAGATATCTAAATAAAGAATTCTTTAAAGTTTACAGAACAAAATGTGTTATTGACTTAATTCCAGAATACTGAGGAAGGTAGCCTAACAGCCTTGATATAACAGCCTTGATGCTTCCAATATCACTCAGAGCAAAGAAGCTCACTGGTAATCATCCAGATGTCTGAAAGTTTATCTCCCTTATACTGGTCAGTATCTTTTTAACTGATCTTAAATAATTTTAACATCCAGCTATACACAATCAATTGCAATTTGCAGTTGGTGATGAGCCCCTTGAAAAACAGGGGCAATAAAGAATTTGAGGATTATGTTTAATTAACAGACAGTGAAATTTATTATTGAGTAGCAACTTGCAGATCTAAAATGTAATGTTTAAAAAAAAGGAAGCAAAAGTTCAGTGACAGTCCATTGCAGTACCTACTCACTCCTATCTGAAATAGTATGTATTGGAGAAATTATAAAATTCTGAGGATAATAAATGTCATGAAGTAAATGCTTTTATGTGTTAGACTGTAGTGTCTTATGTAACTTCACTAATTTAAAAAGATTTGTACCAATATGTAAAAAATATTTGCAATGTAAAATTTCATTTCTCCAGGAAGGTAAAATCCTGGTTCATCTTTGTTAAAAAACTTTAATATAGGAAGTGTGAGATCCTTAAAAAAAATGAAGAAAAAAAGTGTATAAAAGAG
Source organism: Agelaius phoeniceus (assembly GCF_051311805.1). Taxonomy (NCBI): domain Eukaryota; kingdom Metazoa; phylum Chordata; class Aves; order Passeriformes; family Icteridae; genus Agelaius; species Agelaius phoeniceus. Next base: position 92,178,340 of record NC_135265.1, on the reverse strand, counting down.
TCTGGTAGTATAAACTCATATGTTAGAGTGGGCTCTTTGCAAACATGCAAAAAGGGAGGTTTCCATTTCAGTCCACCCAGAGCATCCTGGTTTTGGTATAGAAATTTTTATAATTTTAGTTAGTTTTAAGATATTTTGTATTTATTCATCTTTTTTTTTCTTTTTTAAGAATGATAATGAAGTGGAGCAAACCTGACATGGCCAAATAGGAGGGGCAAGTACTAATTGGATGTGTTGTGGTGCCAGAGTAATAGATCCAGTTCCAGACACAGCATGTAATTCCTTAATAACCTCAGACATAAATCTTCTTAGAAACTGAGTTAACTCTCTCCCTGTCTAACTAAAGTCCACTCCTTCTAAGGGAATGATGTATCCTATTGTGACAGTCTCCCTACATATTGCAATTGTGGAAAAATAACATGGTGCTAACAAAATAAAAATTAACAACAGAGATCTTTTATGACCACACATAACAACAACAACAAAAAAAAAAGAGTAATCTGACAAGTTTTTGGAATAGTCTTCATATTCTTCTACTTAATTTGGTTATATATAACTCTTTATTGGTTATTAGAATAAAACTGTTCAGATGCACATAGGAACTGCACTTGGCACTTCTGCTCATTCTATAAAAATATTCTGTTTTTCTGTTTAATGAATATTTCTCTTAATGTTTTTACCAGCAAAATGTTTTCTACTCAGTGTTTTTCCAGTTTATTAATAAAATCATCTGATAAAAAGTACTTCATGTATGAAAAGAAGCTTAATGGGAAAAATATCATGAAGAGCTGCACTACTCCTAAACTGAGCCTAATCCTTTACAGAAAATATGCTGTACCAAAAATGACAGAGACAACTATTGTGGTTCAATTCTGACCAGTCTTAGAGTAAACTTATGCAATTTCAATATTAATTAGAAATGGGAAACTATAAGCAGCACTTTCTCTTGCTTCCTCCTACCAATCCATGAGAAATCCTCAGGTAATATCCATGTCTTAGACAGATATAATCAGAAAACATTAATAAGCAAATCTACCAGAAGGAGAATTCTGGATGCTGAAGCAACATACTAAGAGGGAGCAGAGATCCAAATTCACATTTACATTTTACAGCCAACTCCACTGTCCACCTTTTATTATAAAGACTGGAGGTCTGATGCTTGACTCCAACTCTGAGAGACTAAAAAAGAAACCAAAAAGCCTTAATATCAAATTATTCAGGATCTTTGGATGTGACACATGAACAGTCAGCACTGCTATGGCCATCCAGGAAAGGCATGAAAACAATTAGAAACTTGTATTAGCAGGGCAACAAAAAAAGAGTCTATTTCCTCTCACCTTTTTCTTCATTTTTACATTTTTGAAAATTGCATGGACTCTCCACGTTTTTGCAAACATTGCTCCAAATGCAGTTGTGTATCCCACTGTAAGAATCCATGTTCGGACCTAAAAATGTATATACATAAAAAAAGGAAAAAGTTACTTAGATATCATAATTTCAGACAACTTTTTTATTAAGACCCTGAGGAAAAAAATATCTGAAGAACTTGAAAAAACTTGATATTTAGTAATTTCTCATTCATTGCTTACTTGCTTTTTTACTCATCCATCCATTCGCTCCATAATAAGCGAAAATGAAACAAATCTAGATGCTGAATTAACTAGCTCTTTCATATATAAACCCATAAATCTCTTAAAATATTTTGCTTTTTTACTTTTATTGTGTTCTTTGCAGATAGAGGAAAGAGCCAGTGGAGAAACTCAAGAGACAGACTATAAAAAGCACTCAGGGAGCTAATATTAATAGCAACATTTTGAACAGAAATGAACAGAGAAATAGAGATGTAATTCAGACTAAATAAGAAAAGATTGTACTATGTGAGATACACATCACTCAGTGAAAAACCCGAGCATTCTGGAAAGATAAGAACAACAGACTTTAAATTATCCTATGAGAGAAAATGGCAAAACAGGAACACAGTTTTGGTTGGCAAGCCTCAGGAACAATACCCAAGACAATGACAATACCTGAAATGTGGTCTAAGAAAAAGGAGGTGGTGAGCTTGAATAGAGCAATGGTGTAAGGTTTTGGGCTGCTTTTTCCTCTTTCTTTTTAATAGAAAAAATTCAAATTGACCAAGAAGTACAGAACAGAGATTAAAAAAGTTTTTTTCTGCAATTCCTCCCCTGCCCTGTGTAACTTGTACCCAGGCCCTCACTTTCAGACTGCTTTGAGCCAGGACAGTGATCTTCAGAGTTGCAGCAAGCTCTAAACAGCCCTCTCTAATTCCCAGGAAGTTTCTGTTTTCATTACCATGCAGGTTTGGCTGTTTGAAAGCTTTTTTTTCCCTGATCAGGTAATTTTCTTCCCAAAGATGGATCAGAGACTACAAAGCATAGCAGGTAGAAGACCATGCGAGAGGCACAGCATGGAGCTGGAAGCCAACAGTTGGATCTGAAAGCCTGAGAAATCACAAGGAGGAGGAATAATCTCATCCTCCTTTTAGAGACTCCACACACATCAAGCCATAAAAAAAGGAGTACCAACCCATAAAAGAGCACAAAATTGAACAAAGAAGTAAAATACCAAAGTACTCTATCTTCCAGATGAAAAAAATTGGGGGAAAAACAATGGCTAAACACAGGGAAAGGAAAGCTACAAAGAAAGCTACAGAAAAAGGGAAAGCCAACCTTCTTTTGGCCATGTTGACTATGCATACTTGGCCAGCAGAGCTGTTTTGTGATATAAAAAAACAATCTGATTTAGAGAAACTAGGATGTTCTAAGAAAGCATTTGGGAAATAGTATTTAGAGAACCTAAAGGCGATGTTTTTCATTAGAAACCAGCCTAGTTTCACATCTAACTTCTCAAGAGTTTGGGATTTTTAATTTGTAATTTCAGGATATGCATATTGATGAGAAACTAGGCATTCTAGTAAGATTCAAAACTTGACATCTAAGATAATCTTGAGGGATAGCCTAAATGTTTCATATCTAAATGCATGCTATTTTTTGCCTTTTCAAACATTTCCGTAATTTCCATTTTTGTATTCAAAATGTTATCGTTTTACATAAAATTTTCTGTGGAAAACAAGTTCTGACTTTTAATAGTGTTTAGTTACTAGGTACGAAGGCAGGGAAAAGAAAAAAAAAAACTATACTCATTCAAAAACTATTGATAAAGCAATAAAATTACTGCAGTTAATAAATAAATAAAGACGCACATGGTCCAAAATAATGAATTAGTAAGAGAAAAGTGGTTCTTCACTGTGAGATTTGCAAAGCACTAGAACAGGTTGCCCAAAGCTGTGGATGTCCCACCTCTGTAAGTGTTTAAGGCCAGGTTGGACTTGGCTTTGGGCAGCCTGGTCTAATGGGTGGCATCCTTGCCCATGGCCATGGAATTGGAACTGGATGATATTTAATGTATCTTGTGACCCAAGCCATTCTAGGGTTCTATGAAAAGTACACACAGCACTATGAGCCATAACATTAGAAAATGTTGTGATTGTGCATAGAAGACTGTTTGGATATTTATATGTATATATTAATGACTTAGTGGCATCTAATGTTGTGGTTTATCTATTGCATTGTTGATAATGACCTTGAATGTAGAGTTGACTCATTCCTGGGCAATTTGCTATTCATAAAACAATTGTGATTAGATTCAAACTACAGGAGTTTTGCCACTTCGTGACATTCTTAATATTGAAAATGAAACCCCTAAACAAACAAAAAAAAATAGAAAAAAAAGGAATAGATATTTAGGCCAGCAAAGCCTTTTATTATTTTATTTTATCTTCATTATTTTTCAAGTCTTTGCTGATTAGCCACTATCCTGCATTATACTTCAGTAAAACCAGTTAGATCAACTCTGATGGATTTAAAATATACGTTTTATATCATTGTGTTCATACTAGCCAGTTACATTTTTTTTGACTTCCCATCAATAACCATACTTAGCATTCAATCCTTTTGCTGCTATTAATAAGTATTCAGCTCTTTTGTGTACAGCTTAGTGGTATATTTGGCAAACAGATACATGGTATTTTCGTGTCTCTAATAAGACTGTTTTGTTCTCACTGAAACAGTAATTGTCTCTTGGGAATACTAATAAATTCAATTATGCTCATAAAATGTTTCTAACTCAATAGTCAGAAAAATGTTATTTCTAGCATGTTTGATTAAAAAAAAATTATGTATCCCTGATTAGGATTGTGCATATTAGAATAAAATAACTACTGTCTTTATTGGAATCATGTTAGCTTAAATATACCAGGATTTTGTCAAAATGAGATCATTGTTGCTAAGAAGGAGATGGTAAGTTTCAGATGAAAATTAATTTTTAATTTTGAAGAAAATGACCTCAAATTTGTCTGCTATAATTCATTAATGCAGCTGGCAAAATGAAAAAGTTAGGAAACAGCAAAAGTCTCTGAAATTCTTATATCTGCTCATTTATATTCTTAAATGTATTATACCTCCATATCCTACTCATTTGAAAGAAAGTGATGAAAATATCAGTAATTGAAGAGCATGACCATGATGTTGTACAATTGATCAGCAATTCTCCCACGCTGGAAGTTTCTAAAGTTGTGTTTGCCCAGAAGCTGAAGAAAACCACCCTTCTGTCAGAACCCACCAAACAGGCAGAAAAATATCTCTTCAGTAGACAAGAACTTGCATTCAAATGCCTGTTCCTAAATAGACCCAAAACCTGAAAAAATTCTTTCTTTTTTCTTAAATGGTTAGTTCATTACAAAATTCTTGATGTCTTCAATTATTTCAGCGTATACATTCAATTACCCACTTATATGTCTTGGTTCCCTTTTTTATGAATAAGATGAGTTGACTATTTGAATATGTCCTAAAAATATTTTGTTTTTTATAATTCAAAGACAACATGCAAGTGTCAAAGGATATCATTTGGTATACAACAATTAAGTATTCCTACACAGATAGTAAAATGGAATTTCCTATGTCAGTTCTCTTTTTAGGTGCTACACTATTTTGGTTTAGGGTCTATTTTTAAAAACATCATTTAGGAATTTTTTCTTTTTACAAATTACCTGATAGAAGCTCTTATAGGTGCATTAATTGTGATAATAATAATAAAAAACCCTAGAAAACATTTATCTGGTGGATTGCACAGCTGATAAACAGTAAACACTGGAAGTATCTCCACAAAGAAAGAGATCTTGACTTGCAGACTTGAAACAGATATGATTGTGATTAAAAAAAAAAACCCTACCTTCATCAAATATTAAACTTTAAACAAATATTGTAAGTTTAAGCTAAAGAGTCATTGCATCTATGAACAAGATGTTTCTTACATCTCGTAGGAGCATTACTTTTATTTTTCTTTGGCAGTAAAACCCCTCTGTTTTTAACCTATCCATAAGGTGCTAAACTCCTTTTCTTTTTTCAAGGAAGACAATTCTTCTGCCAGATAATAAGCACACATAGGTTAACAATCTTATGTAACATTACTTTGAATTCAATTCTATTTCCTCTCAACCTTGAGCTTTTGCTGGGTAGTCTATATTTGCTGCTATTTGATATCTTCACACAAATCTATCTGAGTCTTTCCCATCATCTCATTATGGGAATGGTGAAATGGTTACTAATTTTGAATCTGTGTAACAGACATAAAAGTTACCTGATATATCATTCATTATTAATAAAAGAAGCCATCTTATTGTGAACAATGGGGGAAATTAAGGGAAATTAGTAAGTGGTGAAAGTACCACCAACACCCTGAATAAAGAAGTAAAACCCTCTGTTTATATATTCTAAGAATGAAGCTTACAAATAAACCCAACATTTTAGGTATTGCTAACTTTCAGGTAAACAACATTATTTTAATTAATTTAAAATATTTTGTTTTAATATAATTACAATTCTATACAAAATCATAAAATAAGGTTATCTTGGAAAACTAACTGAATTCATGAAAAGTTAAAACTTTAATTTTTCAAGAAGTTCCATTATTTTCCTTTATTTGACCACCACTGCCTATGCATTCAGAAGACCACACAGTGACAATCCAGCACGGAATGCCTGGGAAGGTCTTGCAAGTGGATCAAGCAAGTGATGCATTTTACTGCTTTGTTAAATTGAAAGAAAAAAATATAACCACCTGAACCGAATACACTACACACACTGTTTTTTCACGTTGCATCTTTGTTAATGCTATTTTAATCCAGTTTGCCAATCTCAAGTGAAAAAAGAAGATGGGATTAAAGACTCAGAGTGAAGAATAAAAAAAACCAAGTATCAGCACAAACGACCTCATGTGTTGTGTTAAAGGCTTCAAAGTTCTTATCACTTCTCTAGGTGACTTTTTTGTTTGAAATTTTGTTTCTTGTTTTTGTTTGAACAATGGCATAGTGAAACTGCTTGGTTAAGAACTCCCTCAGTTAGTAAAACATTTAAATTATACTTCTGCAGAGGAATCACTCAGGTTTAAGATTCTTGCAAACACACTTTTCCCCACCTCAAGATGTTGATTTTTTCAAAATAAAACTTGCAAATCTTTCTTTTGTAGGACTTGACACTCTGCTCTCCAGCTTTGTTTATGAGATTGGACTGATTCACTTAAGGAATATCAACAATGAGCCAGTTCTACACACACCTGGGTAGAAGCTGCAGTGCCCACAGGGGTAGGCTGCAGCTGAACATCACTGCTGAGCAGCTTGGTGGCATCTCAGTACTAGATTTAGGTATTAAACAAATGTGAAAATAAACCGTGCTGTGCATTTAGCCCTGGAGAGCACAATTGTCTTTAAGTGGACAATTGCATTGATTTCTGTGGAGTATGCAGGAGTTGGAAATTAAGCACCTTCTATTTTTCTTGTAAAACTGGGGACATAATGGATAATTATGATGAATAAATATGTGTCATCTCAACAAATTTTCACTGGGTTATGGCTCTGCTTCTATTAATGATGGCAAAATTGATTGTGTGAACACAAGCAGACCCCAAAGAATGAGTTCATCCCTTTGAATTATACTTTTCTCGTTTATATCAGACATTTTGGACAAATTTTTATGACTTTTAGCTCTTTTTTTTAGAATTTGTGTGGCACTAGCAGAGATTCCTGTAAAACATAAGTGGCAATAATGTTAGAGAATTGAATCCTGCTGTTTTCACATAAATTAAATACAGAGGTTCATTCCATGCTGTGAGATCTCCTGTAGTGATTTCTTAATATCCTTTAGATCATTTTTCAGAGTTAATCTATGGGTAGTGTAAAAGATGTTATCATTTCTCCTGTTTCTATAAGGAGGCTTTAAAAATGTCTGCTGTTTCTAATGAAGGAGAGGAAAACATTCTAAAAATATTACCTTAATAAATCTCTGGCAAGGTTGTGGTGTATTTGCTTCAGTATATGACATAACTTTTTCTAGGATCTATTCAGCCTTATAACTTTTGTCTGTACTCTTTTATCTTTACCCTCAAGAAAATGTCACTTACTAAAATAGAAGCTGATCAGGCTCATGTTAAACTCAGTAACAGAGCTGCTGTTGAATTAAATAGGAGTGAGATCAGTCTCAGACTGAACGACAGTGAGAACAATTATGGAAGTGATTATACAGAAATGGAAGATTAAAATTAACAGCTAAACAATTAAGTAGGAAATAAACTGAAGAATACACACAAAATTAAAAAGGCCAGATGAAAAACACAAACAAAGGCTCTGGTTTCCAGAGACAAAGAAATAGATTAGAGGTCTAAATCCTTTTGCAGTTCAATAGAAGTTGAGTGTCTGTCTGTTGGATTTTCTTTTAAATTCCTGGCCAAAATGAAACAATTTGAGCGAAAGGATTAGGCAAATATAAAGTTTAAAGACAGGAAATATCCCCTCCCAGAAAAAAAAATAATAACCCTACAACGAACCAAAACAAAACTCGGAATTTTGGGGAATGCCTGAAGAGCATAAAGGGCATGAATAAGACCATATCATCAACTACTATCCAAATATCAAGGCCACATGCTATTTGGTAGTACAGGGTCTAGTCCAAGAGCCTCTTCCCCAGAGAGGAAACCACAGCTTTAGTGGTGGTGCTGCCTACATGTTTTTCTTTTAGTCTGTTGCCTCAAAATTGGTTAAACAGAGGAAATGCAAAGCGACAAGTGAAGACAAAGCAGAAATAAATAAAAAGACAGAAGGCTCATACATTTTCTCCCTCTCCCTGCTTTACTATTAGAGGCAAGTCCCTCCTTTTAGACCTGCACTCAGCCAGCTTTTGGAGTTTTAGCAAATTGCCCACCGTCCCCCTCACCCTGCAGCCTGCTTCCATCCCTAGGAACCCAATCCACAACAGCTCACAAGGGTCTTTTCCTCCTTGTTCCTCACTACAGTCTATAAGTCTCTGTTTGATGTGTTTTTCAGGATGTCTCTCCACTCTAATATTACATGGCAATCCCCACCCTACAGAGGTTCAGGGCTTCCCTAGAAAGGGTGAAATGTGGACCATGGAGTTCCACCTTGCCTAGCTGTTCTCTCAGCATGGCAGATATAAGAATATTAAATAAGAAACAGTAAAGAAAGAAAAACCCCTGCCTTTCATGTTGTTGCAAGGCACAGAGTCAAAAGTGTTCATGACCCTTAATTAAGAATAATACTGGTTGAAAATGCTAAGTGCATCTGAATATCTGGATACATTTAAAGGTCACATTTTAAAATGCACCTTTGAGAAGATATAAGGTCTATAACATCTACTGTTGCCATGAATGCACATGTCCTCAGGATGTTTTTCTGAGAAAAACACAAATTCTGGGTAGTCACACACACACTGTAGTAGTGAGCTGGACTTTGTCAGTGGTCTGTACTCCTCTCTTTCTGTCTCTCCATCCCACCCCACTGTTTGGTTTCTTCTTTCTGTGCAAAGAGCGTTTCCAAAAGTCCACACCATGGCTGAGAGCAACTAACTGAAATCTAAGAAGAGCCTGAGCACAGCCTGCAGTGTGCAAAAACGTTCATACCTTTTTTTTTTTTTTTTTTACTTTATCCAAGCCAAAACACTGACTAGGCTCAGTAAGATCACCTGAAATCACAGAATCGCTGTCTAGCTTTGGCAATTCATATAAACGATGCTAACAAGTGAGATGAACAAGACAAAGCATGCTTTATTTTAGTGCCTATACAAATTACAAGACTTAAATCCTCTTATATTTTATGTGACACCCTTGCAGAATACTTTGGATTGTAAAGGATATTGAAAGGCAGTTTCTATCTGCAGAATAGGTATCTCCTGTCAAATGTGAACCCTATACTCAATTATTCAAGACCCAAGCACTGCAATGACCCAGTGCAGCACACTTCCCAGGAGAAAGTCCTGCTACACATCAGAACTACCAAGACTGAGGAGAAGAGCTTTTTACTCTACTACTACCTAATGAACCAGGCCTTTTTTTGTGGAACTATGGGTGAGAGCAACGTGGATTACTTTAAACATCTTCAGCCCCTACTTAATAATTAGATTTACTTATTTGAGGAAAATGCATAACAGAGAAGACAATGGTTGTCCTCAGGACCATAGTAGTCTTTTATTCAATAGCAGTTCCAACTTGGAAAGACATTACTCATCTTAAATGTAAATCATGAAATTCTCAGTGGAGTGTATTACAGAAGTCTAAACGTTATGATCTTATCTAATATTCTTGCTACTTTAAGTATCTCTATTTAGTATGTCACTTTAAACTCTATTCATAGGATATGTCACTAGCATTGCTAATTTTGAGTCTCTCTCTTCCATATAATGACTGCTTTCAAATATTCTTCCACTTGCTTGCATTTTTCCAGTTGGCATCACATCTCATTTCACACCCTTACTTCCAACTTCTTTTTATTTTTTTTTTTGCTATGATACCACGGTGGTTCTGAGATTAAAAATAAAGATAAATCATTCTCTTTCTCTCTCTCTCTCTAAAATACTTTGTACTCTGGCATACATATAGACGTAATGAAATATTGTATTTCTTTTTCTTTTTCTTTTTCTGTGCAACCAATAAAGTTGCTATTAAGTAAGACATTATCTAATGCTTCAGTAATACACTGACCACCTTCTCAGAACTCGCTGCTCTGGATCATTTTAATTCCATGTAATTTGAGTTATAAAATATGATACCTAATCTTTAATTCTGACACGGAACTAAATTATGTTACATTTGCTATTATGAGTTTTTACTGTGAAAACACAGAATTATTATATATTTAATTATATTTGATTAGCTTTCCATAGAAAACAGGCATACCAAGATAAAAATGAGTGTGTTTGGGAACCAATTATCCACTCTATCACTCTGTTACAGAGTCCACATTTTATAATTTTAAAGACTAATATAATACTCTTATTCAGCAAATTATTTTACTGTATGTTTAAAGTTCTTACTGACTCTTAACTACACATAACACTTGTTTCTATGCTTCAGCATAATAACTTATAGACCACCTCCTCCTACACCCAGTGCCTCACAGAGTGGAAAATGGTAGTACAACTTAGCAAATAAATCCTTTGAACCTTTCAGGTTTTACTGGTGTAATTTTGGGTCATGTGTCAGTGTCCTTGGAATATTACAGCATTAGGCATGAGCCATACATAGGCATAAATTGTTGAAAAGTAAAAAAAGAGCTGATGTAGCAAAGCATTTCACCCTCCAAACAGCACTACAAACAACATGCGATAGAGGAAACAAATCCAACAGAGTTGAATGTAATGCCTACAATCTGGAAACAATATTTCCTGAATTTGTGAGGACAGAATGATAGAATGGCCTGGATTGTAAAACCCCTTACAGACCACCTATTTGCAATCCCCTTGCTGTGGTAGGACCACCTTAGTCAACACAGAAGTTTTAAGAATCTCCTATAAGTTTGCCAAAAATTGCCAGAATATTAAACAGAGACCATATATAACGTATCCAATTAAGCACACTGGCTATCGTGTATATACTGCTACTCTGCTGAGACCTCATCACTTCGGAAATACAGATGACAACGAGGATGATTACTTGGTTTAGAAAGGGGTTAACACTAACAACAGCTTCATAGCTTTGCATGTGCTTATAAAACTTGAATGAAAACTTTTACTTCCCTTCCAAAATAATATCTCTTTTCATTGACATATGGATCTTCTCTGTGTCTGAGATACAGTTGTTACACCCTTATGACTTGCCTCAATGGCTTTTTATGAGTGTTCTCAATTGTAACTGCTTTTTTTAGAGACTCAGCCACAGTCTGAAATAAAATGGGAATTTTAAACTAATCTCTCATGGCTAGAATGAGTAAACAAAATCATGCATTTCAAGTGAGATGGATGATGAAGAGAGATTTGTCCTGACCTGATCCTATAAGCACTTGTGTCTGAAGGCAGACCTAATGAAACCACTAAGCATATTGCCCACATGGGAATAGGGATGTTCACGAAGCCAAATGTATATTCTGTAGCCAGCACTTGGTGGACGTTTTGAGGAGAGGAGGAGAGAGACAAGAGTTATTCAACAGGTAAGTGTGTTTGCCTCCCATATTTATGAATTTCCCAGCACTAATTCAGAGTTTTCTAGATACAATAAAAGTGCATTGCCACAGTGAATGGTAGCCATGTAGAGATGATATCTAGGAGAAACATAAGCTATCCCATTTAAAAGAATATAATTGGAGGAAAAATTTTAAAAGAATTGTTTTAATGAGTAAGATGTTGGAAAAACCTTCCTAATGGTTGGCTAGTGAAGGATTTGCTGCATCTATGACTGGAGTATTAATTGCTGACAGAGCTGGGGCTCATAAGATACATCAGTAGCCATGCACAGGAAAACACAATCAGAAATGCTTCTGTACTGGACTGAAAACCTGGAAAGCCAAGACTGAGAAGAAATCTCAGACTCTGCTCTGTTTATACAGCATTTCACTATGTAAAAAAGAAAAAAACAAATCTCTGCTTAAGGCATAAGGTGATATTTCTTAATCAAAGTTTGGCTACGGGACACAGCATTCTCCTCCACCCCTTTCTTTTACTAAGTCAAGTAAGTCAAGTAAGTGTTTCACTCAAGTGAAGATCTACCCCTCTATGGCAGACACACAGACCTAATATAATGCTACAGATACAAATTGAAATAAAAGGAAGAGATACATAGGATTTGACAAAATTAGCAGCCCACAGTTAAATTTTGTTGCATTTAGAAAATGAGACCAGTGATTACATTTTGAGAGGCAGATTAGAGAAAAATCACAAGAAATGTTCTAGCTCAGAGGCACAGGATTTTAGACATTGGTTCATTTTTCAGAGTTAAGGCTGAGCTGTTTCACATGTAAAACAGGACTCAAATTTAGTCTTATATAGCTACATTTGGTTGGAAATCTGTTTCCTAGAACAGCTAGATGCTGACAAGTACCTCTGGTTCCCACTTTCCTTCTGTTCAGCAGCGCATGGCTGCTTCCAGAGAAGGGCTGTAGCCCAGTCATACAATGGCCTGCAGCCTGGCAGGGAACTCAGGAGCTCTGGATACAAGCCCCTCAAGACAGATCAGACATCAAGACTAAAAATTGCATCCCATGCCACTAGATCCTTCTGCAATGGAGGATGAGAAAAGAATGGGGATTGACAGCAACAGTGAATTCCTAATGACACTTCTGCTCCATCAGAAGTTATTTCACAAAAAAGGACATCATTCCTGGATAAAAAATGGATTATGTCATCTTCCACTTCCTATTGGCTCCATTGTATTCACAAAATTATAGAGTAGTTTGTGAGAGGTGAACAGGATCATCCTTTTCAAATCTTTAAAGCATCTCTTTCTACTAGCTGTAATGAGAATTAGAGTTCTAGTTGTAGGAAGATTGGATATTCTTTCCTTCTCTTTTCCTAAAGTATTCCTAAAGTCTCCTTTCCTAAAGCTCCTAAAGTTTAAGTGTCTGAAATACAGCTGTGTCCAGGTCCAGATAAGGAAGGCAAGACTTCCCCTGTACGTTCACCCATAGGATGTCTTCTAGTCCATCTTGGCATGCACCATGGAATCTCCAGTGTTTTGAAATGGTCTAACTAAAAAGATCACATGGTGTTTCACTTCTATAAGGATTCTAGTCAGTATGGAGGGCTTCAGTTGACATATTGGGATTTATTTGCATCAACTAGCTTTTTAGGTATCCAACTTTCATGTTTTGAATTTTCCTCTTGAAGTAAAATTCTTCTCTTGCCAACCATGACATCAGAAATTCAGACTCCTAAAAACAACAGGTGCTGTGAACTGCAACTTTCTAGAGACATGAAGAAGAATCAAAATGATAGTGACGGTAACTCCTGAGTAAGTGTGATAATTTTAGGCAACAGGTCAAGCAGAGTCTTAGAATTTTTTGAGAAGATATTGGACAAATTTAAATGCTGTTTTGTACTGCTTCTAGAAGGAGTATCCTATCCCTTCCTTTGAAAAGACATCTGTAAGTCAGAATAACTGCATATTACATTAAACAATTATGACAAATTTCTAGGTGGACATATTTGATTTGGTTTCAGAGTTGCTTGCTTTGATTTAACTAGAATGTATTCTATATGGATCTAGGCTTGTGAGAATTTATAGCATAGCATGAAAATAGCAGCAGAAATCTTTGGAGAATCGGCCAAAGAGACTGACTAAAGAGATCTAGAGCAGCAGCAGCCATGTAGTTTAAAATAATATGGAATGTATAAAGAAGTAGCTTTACAGGTATTACAAGTTGTCCCGCTACAAACACAAAAATCTTCTTTTGTAAGTCATCTTTCTAGATATGATTTCAAAACAAGAATATACATCTACCCTTTCAGTCTGAGGTTAAATCCCAATGCATTTGAGATTTTCTATAATAAACAATAACAAATTTTCTATATATAAAAATAAACAATTTTCTAGATATAAACAATAGTAACAACAACAATTAGAACAAAAACAACAACCACCGCCACCACCATAATGAAGTTTTGTACATGTTTTAGAATTTGGTCCCAGATAATATCCTAGGAAAGAGCTATGAGAATCAGTGATTTAACGGAATGACACATCCAATTACTGAACTTTTCCGTTTGCATTTTCTGTTTCCTGTAAGACTGAATCCAACAAGAATTGAACTAGAATATATGGAATTACTTACTGTGCAAAGTGTCTCAAATGTCTTTTCGGAGACGAAAGATCCATCAAGACCAAAAAGAAAAATAGATGCATAAGAAAGCATCCCTCCAAGGATAATAAGGTTGTTCATGTAGGGACTGGACATCTTTATTAGTCTATGGACAAAAGGTGATAGTGCATTAAAGAGGAAGATATTATTGCTAGGCTACTAGAGCAATAAAGAGCTTTTTGTAACCAGGTAAAGAAATAACTCTTCTAGAATTCAATGAAATCCAAAGGCATGCACAGTATTTGCTGTTTTATACAGTTTAGCATTGTTTCAGGTTTTTGAATGCTTAGTAAAAAGACCTCCCCTTTTACTGATGGATTAATTAGCTAGGGTTAATGTTATTAGCAGACAGTCAAACATTAAATAGTAAATTACACTTTTCAGACAGTATTAAAGAATTTAAATACAGTCTGTTTCAATGTGAATATATTACCCAGTGATTTCAATTAAATAGTTCTAAAATACTACTTTTCCACAGTTTCACATTTTCCTTACATGTATGTGTAGATAGATATATTTACATGACTGGTTCTACAAACACGGCATTAAATACGAAAGAATTTGTGATAGAAGTAACATGAATGTCTTACTTCTGATTTCTGTTTTTGATGTTAAAGAACAAGAAAGCACTGGCCATGATCATTCCTAGGATTGTGAGGGCAGAGAGGATGCTGTAGAGAGGCAGGGAGATTTTGCGCAGCTCCTCTTGTATAATTGTTTTGTCCTTCGGAGGCTCGACTCCTAGAATTGCATGAAGAAAAAAAAGGCTAAAGCTCAACCAGATGTAGAATTCCTGCAAGAAACTTTGCCTCACCTTGAATTAGCACACTTAGCAACTTGAACCACATCAGTAGCCGATGAAATCATTGACTTTGACAGACATATGTTAGTCACATTGATTGACATGAAGATTTGCATTTCTGGGGCAGGTAAATATCCTCTTTGGAAGAAGAGACACAACCATACCCCAGTGCAGAACCCCATACATGCTAACTAGCCTCATTTTAAAGTAAATAAACTTTAAAATGCGTACTTTGAGTGTAAATTTTACCAGGAGGTTATGCTTTTCTGAAACAATTGACAGAGCAATGAGTAGAAAACAGAAAGCATCATTTCTGTGCCCACTGTTGTTGCCAGAGCAAATTCTAACAGCCTGTCTGGAGATAAGCCTTAGTGTAGCATCACTTGGACAGGGATTGATAGCCCTGGCGCTAAAATGTGGTCCTGGGCTGTGGGCATGGTGGGGGAAGCTCTGGGAGGAGGGAAGGGAGAGTTGTTGGTGCCCTCAGGATGCTATAGAAGGGAGCAATATGGGAAAATGGATAGCAAAAGTTTTATAGGGACAGATCCACTTTGCAGATGTGGATTTGAATGTCTGAACTTAAAAACTGTGTTTAAAGCTGTGTAATTCATTGACAGTCAGCTCCAACTAATTAAAGGCTTCTTGGTTTAATGAGGAGAATCACTTTCTGACAACTGCAATAAAGCTCTGCATCTCTGACTTCCCACACTCCATTTCACCTGCTTACTAATTTTTTCCTTGGTGCAGGAGATTGGCAAAAGGCCTTTTGCATCACTGTCTTCCTTCCTTCAGAAACAGATCTGTGTGCTCTACAGTTCCTGAGCCTGTTCTTTTGCATCGTCTCTCTGATGGGGCTGCAGAGCCCACAGGGCTGAGCAGCTCCTTTCACAGCACGGCTGCAGAAGTGGAACTGTGAGCACCTGACTAGCAGCTGCCATGGCTATATTGTACACCCACTCCTCTGTCTTGCACCTAAAAGAACACTCAAGGATTTACACAATAAAATAGTTTTACCTTTAAGAGTTAAGTTGAAATCATTCAGACCATGGAAACTTGCTATCCTTTGGCCTTTATGCCCAACTTTTCAGAAAAAAAAATCCTTTAAATGCTTACAAAAAAGGGACAGTGAAGGGTCCATTTGTTGATTTAATATTGGAGAAAAGTACCTGAGATTTTCCTCTCTCCCTCCACATTGCATGTATTTACAGTCCATGGAAATTCATAAAATTAGACAAGTAACATGCAAAAAGACCAATAAAATACATGCCTGATTTAAAAGAACTAACACTAAAAAAATAAAGCTTCACCCTATTCTTTCTACACTCTACAGAGTATGTTGATGGTTTGTATTTATTAAATATAAACACACAGTGAGTCAACAAAATTTATTTACTTGTTGTGCACTAGCCATTCAATCCTGTTGGTGTGGAATTTTGTGCAATGGTTTAAACAGGAACATTTTTACTACTCTCTATTTTAAATACTTAAAGCTACTAGGCTTCCACTGACTGGAAGTCAGTGTCCCCCACATTGAATACCCCACTGTCTCAATGAAAAGCTAAGATGAGTCAAAGGAAAAGATTCACTGTGAGTCACATAATACATCTTAAGAATACCATAAGACAGGTTATGGGTGGAAAGACCACCTTCAGTTGTGGTCAGAAGACTTAGCAGTCTTGTCCTGAAAAAGGACTGTACAGAGACTTTTCCCCATCATGTACTGTCTGTAAAGGCAAAAAGTTATGAACAAATGATGTCTCCTGTAACTTGATTCATACTACATATATTCTCTGGAAATTAATGGACTGAATCAATATTAAACCACATCATTAGTTCTTCCTTGCGGCAAAAATAATCTGCTGCTTCCAGACTTTGGCAACTGGGACAAATTCTGCACTCTTCATTTCCAAAGCCTCATTCCCCAGAGACATGAGAGAAGTTTGTGTATCTGTGCTCTTTTAAGTCCAGCAAAGGAGATCAAAAGGAAGGATGGACAGCTCCAGCAGATGGACAAGTAGTCATGAATTAGATCACTGCAGTGAAACTCCACCTTTGCTCATGCAAACCTTGGGTGTTGGGGCGTTGGAGAAAGGTATAGTAGAGTACAACAGTACAACAGCTTGATGATCATCCACCTCACCAATCCCAGGGGAAAACCACACAGAACTCACAAAGCCAACTTCACTTTCTCTCACTGAACTGCACCATAGCAGAGTTTAAGATTAAATCTTAAAATTTAGCTTTGAAAAGAAGGTATATGCCTATATTCAACAGGGGACACCCTTAAAACTCATTTCAGTTCACACCTGGATGCCATGACCACAGGCTCTTAAAACCATGGGTACGCTTGCACTCCAGCTGCTTGAGGGCCAAGCAAGTCCCCAGGTTATATTGGAGCAGCATGGGTTAAAAAATGGCAGGAAGCTACAGCAAGAAATGCTATATGCCTGCTGTGGATCTTCAGAGTGCTGCTGGCCTGAAAACCCTCTCTGGCCCTGTTTCCCATGGGCCATCTTAAAGCGAGCCTCAGCATTTTGAAAACCTATTTTCTAACGACCTAACAGACACCTCCCAAAGAAAACAACTACCTCCTTCTTGCATCTGCAAACACAGAACATGAGAACATCCCTCAGGTGAGATTACCTGGGGGAGTGGGAAATGAGGATGAAATAGAACATTATTTTTTGGTAAAGAACCTGCTTCTTGAAATATTAAAGAACATTGGTGTACACATATAATTTGATTTTGCCCTATCATTGGAATACAAACCAAGTATACAATATCAAAACACTGCAATTTTCTGTTCAGAATTCTATTTTTTAAAGCATTTTTTCTCTTTTACTTTCTACACTGTCACACATTTGATATTAAAAATCCTAAACCAGTTTTTTAAGAGCACATAGTCTTACAAACTACATACAGCTATCTGTATCCCTCCTGTATCTCTTTCCAGTTTTGTCTCCTACCTTGGAACCTGATGCTGTTGTTGATTATTACCAATGTGTCATCCACAGCATTGTATTCTCCCACCTTTACTTCTTTTTGTTCTGCAGAGAAACAAACAAGAGTGATTGTTTATGGCAGTTCACATGCTCTCAACTATTTAACTGATTTTTTCTTTTTTGACAGTGTGTCAAAAGGAAAAGAAATATGAAAGAATAAGGCATGAATAATTAAATCAGAATGCCAGACAGCTAACATCATTAAAAGAAACATTTCTGGTATTTGAAAGAAATGTAAAGCATTTTTAAGAACTCATTTACATAATCAGGAAATTTCTATTGGACACAGTCATCTCCAGCTTAAAGATCACAGAGTTTCTTACTGGCTTACACTATGCAGGACATTTTTACTGGGAGAACACACACAGCTAAATCACATATTCCCCTCCCATTTAAACAACTAGGACATTGTTGTGTCTTTCTCTGTGAAGTATTTCCCAGGAGAGTCATGGTGGCATGCTCCAGCCAGTGTGGAGCAGACTGGCCAGTTAGCAGATATGCTGGGAATCAAATCTCTTACTCTGAGTGAGAATTAGCAACTCATTAGTGCCCTGACTGCAAAACACACTCTGTTATATAATTAAAGCCAACACCAACTTCAGTTTAAATTTTACATTAGTCTCATCTGGTATTTGGGACTGTTGTCACATCTATGGTCTTCTTGTACCTGACAGAATAGAGTATGCAGATAAAATAAGTTGTTTGCTGCCTTGGCCACTGTACCTGGGTCTCTGACATGCATTTATCCAACACTTTTGATAACATCTGGCATCAATTATTTTCTGCTATTTTTGTTGAGCTTTTGGTATGGTTTTGAAGTGCAAGAGCTTACTGAATTATCATTTTTACACTAAAACTTTTACATTTTGATGAGACTTACAAACCCCAGGCTAAAGATTTAACCACTGGCTAAAGATTTCTTTGAAGAGCTGGCTCAGCAGAGACAAAAATTTCCTTTCAGGCCTCTCTGTCTGGGCATGCACAACCCAATTCACATTTAAATTCCGAGCTCATGACCCTATTTGTGACACTGATTTTGGGAGCTGATGATCTCAAACTAGATGGCAAATTTGGAAAGACTATTTCACCCAACAGCTCCACATTAACCTTTTCTCCTCTCTCACTCAAAATGATTTTGCCTGTTCAGCTCTGCTGAATAGAGCATCTAGTTCCATTTTAGTAAAATCTACAGTCTGACTAATACTAATCTGAGAGCTCACAGGAGGCAAAAATTTCCCTAACACAAACTACTATTTTTATTGTTATGTTGTTATATCTGTTGTTATATTTTTTAAATTATCTACAAGAAATTGTAGGCTGAGCTGCAGATCTGACAGACAGTCCTATGCTTTTACTGCACACTCATCAAGAGCTAGAGTTTGCAGTTGTTTGTCTTTCCCATGAGTATGATCCACTTGGATGGACCTAAGACAAGTTTGCTGATGTCCAGCAGCAGTTGCACAAAGCCCATCCACATGGCATCACATACTTAAGAAGTGAAGATATAATTATAATTTCTGTCACAGACTGAACATTCACTGTGAAATAGATACACTAATCAATTATTGACAAAAAAAATATTCCCACTAGTCATCTAAAAGTTAAAATGGTTGATGTGAAAACCAGAACCAATCTACTTCCATTTGTATTTGTAGAATGACAGCTGTTACCTGTAGATCTAAAACATCAAAACACAACCTAGAGAGAAGAGAGAAAAACATCAGATGCATATTGATATAGGGTGGGCATATTAGATACCAACCAGATAGTCCACAGCATCTCCTGACAGCAAAGGGGATGACACACACCTTGGTGTTGGTCAAGCCCCAGCTTCACAGCAACAGGCTAAAGCCTCATAGCTCTGATGGGCATAGAAGTGAAATGAGTAATTGCTCTGCAACCATTTGTATGGAGAGTGTACTGGGACTAGATGAGATGTGGGAAGCACATAACAGGTGGAGAAACATGTACGAAAACCCAGTGTAAATCTGTGGTCTGATTACAGCACTGAAATTAAGTGTTTCTGTGATTATTTCGTGTGACAGATGATGCCATTTCTTTTCAACACTTATAAATTCTTACATGGTTTCCTTCACAGGTGAAGTAACACTGAGAATGCGTCTGTCCTATAACTAGCTAGCCTGGGTACCAGGAGCCAACCCTTGTAGGAACAGAGCTCAGTATTCAGAGAAACAAGCTTCTACGGCAGCCTGAAGAGCAAGATTTTTGGACTTGGAAACCCAAGAACGTGTTAAAAAACCCCAGTATTTACTACCAGGAAACCACATGATCAATGCCTTGTCCCTTACCAACAGGAAAGGACAGTTCATAGAGGACATGCCACACTTTATTGAAGTCAAGAAGAGCCATAAAGATATTTGATATCTTAAAGTAGTGACAACTGTGGAAATTAGTCTGTGAGGGAAATAAAATGTACTTTTATTGAGAGGAAGGATATACTATCCATTTTATGGTGTGATTACAAGGGTGCTGAGGGGAAGACACAAAAAGGTTTCTTGTGATCCTTTTTTCTCCCAGCAAGGACAACTACAGTGTCTGGTTTTTCAGATCCTCAAGCACAAGTGCTGATCAGTGACAAAGCCACTTCCAAATATTAATTAAAGGAAGCAAGAAGGCAGGACTGTGGTTTTCTTCTCTCTTGCACAAGTCAATACAGCTAAGGATGGGACTGCAAGTTCACTTTTCCATGTGCCATTCCCTTCAGTTGCCTCTGGAAATTCTGAATTATTAAAGTTAGTATAGTATTTGTATAATGTAGCTCATATCTGTCAAACCTCTAAGTGTTAACAACAAAAGGACAGGAGAGAGTAGAACTCCTTCAAAGAAACACCAACAAAGTGCTTTTCAGACTATTCAGAATATGATGTTGGCTGCTTTCTGTGGTGCTTCTATTATTTTTAACTAGATCTTCCCATAATCATAATAGAGATATTGTATTGAAGCTCATTGTAAAATGCAGAAGAAAAATATGAGGGAGAATGTACTGGGGTTGTGAGATAATGTTTGTCAGTACCATGACATTAGTGAAGGAATTTCAGAACTTGAATCTGAAGCTGCTCTTTCACAGAGGAACAGGAAAGTATAAAAACTAATCAACCCAGATAAAACTGTCCCAGAAAAATGTCACTGTAAATTATGCCTATAATTCTCACGGAATTATAAACAACTCTTCTTGTTAATTAATTGCCAGAGAATAGATTACTTATATGGTCAAGATGAAAGACTTCTGACAACAAAGAATGAGATACTCTTACAGGTATATTGAAAAGTTTTTCTCTACATATTTTATTACAGAATTTTATAGCCCACTTAGAGCAACTCGACACAAATTGACTCACTACCACTTAATTAATTAGCTCACATTTCACAAAGTTAGTACAGAGGATTTTCAAGAGCATATCAGGTAGTTACATGTTCTTGTTGAAGAAAAGCAAAAAAAAAATCCTGCAACTGATATCAGCTGAATGAAACAAATTTACCAAAATGCACAGCAGTATTATGATTGTCAGTTTGACTGTTATCCACTTACACTGAGAATTTCCAGATGAGACTATTCTTAGTTTCAGTTCCTTTCACTATATGTCATAATTTCTATTTTCACCACATTTTTGTAAGTGTACTTATTCACACCTCATGAAGACAGTTTCTACTGAAAGTGTTTAAGGATGAGAGAAATGCACTTGCAATGCCTAAGAGATGGGACAGATGGATTTCCTTTATTTTCCTCTATGTAGACAATGCTGTCTAGCTTTCAATGACACTGCATCTAATAACACCCTTGGTGTTAAGCTAATAGCTTAGCTAACTAATAACTAAGCTAATAGCACCCTCAGTTATGTCAGTCTGACTGCAAATAACTCTCAGGGTGATGCAGTTAAGCCAACACAAAAATGTTTATATCAGTATAAGCACCAGTACAATTTATGCTTATAAAGGCCCCTCTAAAAAACCACCATATTCTAAAAACTTTCAAAGATATGTATGTCGATATTCATATCCATTCATTAACTCCTATATGTCTGCTTGGATATACTCATGCAAAAACTATGTCTATGCTACAATAAAGCCAAATTACATGTCTGTCCTAAGATCATTGCAATGCCTATATCACATGGCTCCAAATGAAGATTAAGGATTTCAAAGCTCATCATAGCTTACCATAGCGTGACACAACTAAGAACACTGTTATGTCACTGCAGCTCTTTATAAGCTTAGAATTCCATGCAAACTACAAAGAGAAATATGAGCAAGTGATGAGTATTCTCTTTCTAACAAATACGAAGTAAATTTTAAAGTAAATTTAATAAACTTAGCATGGACTATTCTCCAGAAAATTAAGGGTCACAGAAGTTTCTCATCTAGAGGACACAGGCTATGCTTGATTTAGAGGCAGCAGAAAAATAGTATTACATATAGCTGGAAGCTATATGTAATATTCTGTTGCTTCTAAAGTACTACTGCTACTAAAAAGTACCTAGGTCTTAGTTTGCTCTGAAAAACCATGCCTGAAAAAGGTGCTGCCTCCATGACTCCTCCTTGAAAAGCTTTTCAAATTTTTTTTATATAACTTCTCCTACTCATCCACACAGTTAATTATCACTGTACTCCCTTAAACTTTCCTGTTTAACAATCCCTTCTCCCACTGTCTTCCAGATGCCCCTTTTGTTTAACTATCCTAATTCAGTGGGAGTGATTAGATGCTTAGCCTTTTAGAAAATCTTGCTGCATAATCAAGCAGCCTGTCTCAGGAACTAATATTATTAAACCCTGTCCTACAACAGAACCATTTAGTTTCTGAGCATTATTCCTTATTCATGCATCACAGCTCAACAGGACTGCTGGCAGCTATAGGGAATACTTAGTCATCAGATCTCAGAAGAATGGAAGAGTTTGCCAACAGGTGAAACTAAGCATGGTCCATATGCACCTGAAATACTTGAAGAAGAGAATGGCTCTAAAATTTGGAAAGATTTTCTGGTGATTTCATCCGGGTTAAAGTTAATTTTCTTCACAGTGGTTAATATAGGGCTGTGTTCTAGATTTCTGCTGGACACAGAGTTGATAATACAGAGATGGTTTTGTCCTTGCTGAGCAGGGCTTACACAGAGTCAAGACCTTTATGTTGTTCATACTGACACTTGGCAAGGGGCTTGAGGTGCATGGGAGGTTGGGATGAAACACAGCTGGGAGAGGCGATCTCAAGTGACCAAAGTGATATTCCAGGCCATATGGCCTCATGCTCAGGATATAAAGTGGGGGAAGAAGGAAGAAGGAGGGGATGCTTGAAATGACAGCATGTGTCTTCCCAAGTAAACTTTATATGTGATGGGGCTGTGCTCTCCTGGAAATGGCTGAACAGCTGCCTACCCACGGGAAGTGGTGAATGAATTCTTTGTTTTGCTTTGCTTATGTGTATGGCTTCTGCTTTTCCTGTTAAACTGTCTTTATGTCAACCCCTGAGTTCTATGCTTTTATCCTGTTTCTAATATGCTTTTATCCTATTCTCTCCCCAGTCCTGCTGGTAGACAAGTGACCAAGTGGCTCTGTAGGGTTTGGCTGCTGACTGGGGTTAAACCACGACAGATGTTAATCTCAAATTTCAAATCAGTCTCCTAGATATGAATGAAAAATTATGCCACTGCACAAGTACTCACACTTTCAAAGACATATCTGACTTGTCTTAAAGCTCACCATTAGCAAGCTATTGCCAACTCGTTGATGGGCTCAGCACAGAGAGTGAAGGGTGCTCTGACACATTACATTATGGTGTCCTGAGGCTTGTCTCTCTCCAATTTAGCTTCTGCTCACACTCTCTTTTAAAGAGTGAATGCTTTTCTTTAACACTTTACACTGCCAGTCACCTAGCAATCATTTGTCACTGATGGGTCTTAGGTCTTCTTCCTCATTCCCTCCATTGCCTCCTGGGAAGGCTCCTGAAGAGATGATGTGCTGCACTGAGTGACAGCAATCCTATGGCCAAGAGTGTTCAGAGAGAAAGTCATGGGGAAAGAAGACTGACCAAACACAAACAGTGAAAAACTTAAGCTGGAGGCTGCAAACTGATGCCAAAGCTGAGAATGTTTCCCATATTTCAATAAATCCTGTGCAAATTGCCTGCAAAGTCTCTGCTAACCTGCCCTACCTGTCTCACTTGTTTTGAAAGATGCTCCATGAAATAACGATCTACCAAATAACTGGAAATGCTGTCTCAAATGCCTTTACAATAATGAATGAAGCTAAGTGTCAGGAAAGCTAATTTCCTTCAGAATAAATACTGAAACATTTCATGTTGTGGATCATGTAGAAAGTCTTAGCAAATTAATGCAATCTTAACTTTCATAATGTATCCTTGTCAGACAGGACTGAGAAGCTTTTCAGTTATCCTTATCACATATCAGCAATAACCAACACCAGTTGAAAGTTTCCAATTAAAAAAATGAATCACAATAGAAGCTTATAAATAATGAATGAGCAAAACCTTTTTCATTCAATTGCAGGCAACCATTTCTTTGTTTAAAGACAAAAATGCTGAGATTAAGAATCACAGTTCAAATAAGGAAGAAAATGTCAGGTCAGATAGAAGATTATTCTTCAGCAGAAGCTGCCAGAAAAGAAAGACTCAAGGAAGAAAAACATGTTACCTTTGCAAGGATTTGAATTGTGACAGTTTTTACCCTTGTAATTAGAGTTTTAAAATTCGTTTTGCCCTGAGAAATGCTGCTTCCATCTTTAACTGCAGCACAGCTATTTCCTTCATTTAAAGTTTTATTTATGTATTTTATTTATGAAATCCTAGATTGCATTGCTTTGGAAACATATAGACAGAGCATATGGGAAATCTTGAGTTATGAGAGCAGTATATATAACAAGTGATAATTACTCCTCATAGCCAGTTCTCTGGCCATAAATCTTACAGTCATCCATAAAGCAAAACTGACAGAAAGGTCAGACCACACAAAGGCCAAACAGGGCATCCTTAGAGTCAGGATAAAAGCTAAGGAGTCTTAACCTTGGGTGTATTTCACTATATTAGTAATAGTATTTTGTCAAAAGGACAAAGCAAGCAAGTAGCACATAAAATATAATTAAATAACCTGAGTTCATAAAAGGATCTAGTAATTTTGCAGTCCAAGAAGATTCTTCTATAAAAATTTCAAGAATTTGCATTTTTATGAGCTTTCAGAAATTATTTTTACTGATTCTTTTTAAACTTTGTTTTCACCTTCCTTAATATACTTCTGTCTCTTACTTGGTTTGTTAGACTGACTTCTAGCTCTGAATAGAAATTTAGTAGTATAGTTCATATGGATTTAACACCTACAAACATTAGATATTTATATATTAAGTATCAAAGAAAGAGCTATATAATAAAATAAAAAAATAAAGACTGTTTAAAACAATTATTTCTTTAAATGGGAATTATTAGCACCATCATTATAGTTTTCATTCAGGAAACTGAGAAAGGTATAAACAAATATAAAGAAATGAAGGCAGATCATCCATGAAGCATAACAACAGTTGTGCTGAAGCAAATGAACAGAGCTTACACTAATTCTTCTGAATAGAAGTTCCTGTTTCTTAGGATGCTTAATAAAGTCCTTGATAATTTGAAATGAGGTTGCTGCACATGAGATCACACTTTTTCTTGGATTTAATAATTGTAGCATAAAATCTTGACTGACAACACAGAGTATAACCTGAAATGTATGTCAGTAATTTGAATCAACTCCAGTAAGTAAATTAAAAGATAAAAATATATATTCAAGTGGATATGGTATGATTATATTCTAGGATACACAGATATGCAAAAACTGCAATATATTAGTCTAGCCAAGGGATGTTCTGTTCTACTGTTCATTGTCTTTTATTTATTTGATTAACTTTTCAGAGACTGCAAATCCTCATCATTCTGGGAGCTTATTTGCCAAAATAAATTATTCCTTAAAATCAAATGGTGTAATTATACATGTCTTATTTAGTATTAATATTAATATTTATCTAAATGTAGCATGGTCTACAAAAATTGGTATTTATACCATTTATCATTCTGAGTTACTTCCTGGCAGAGGCCAAACCCAGCAGGCTTTTCTTGACTCAGAAGTTACGATGGGAAATAACATTGTCCATATAAAACTACAGGCAGCAATCATGAGAAGACATTTGCTCTATTAATAAATGATAACTCAATTTCATTACTTGTTGTGTCATACACTGGTCCATTTCCTACAGGGGCGTGTGAGCGAATCAGCCTCTGCAAGCCTGGGCTGACTTCCCAGGAGAACTCCCAGGAGCTTCCCAGGTTGGAAAGGCCATCCAGGCAGTGACAGGTTTGGACATGGATACCACTGATGTGCAGAGAAGTCCCCCTGGCAGCAGCCCAGGGCCCAGCAGCAGCTCCATCTGTCAGAGTCTCTCTGGGAGAGGGACAACGGAAGGCAGGACCATGCAGGGTGTGGAGGTGGCAGTGAGAGAGGCGGTGGCCACATTCTCTTGTTCCCTGAGCTTGATTTCAGAGCACTGAAATGTCAGAGACTGTGAGGCAGAATTCAAAATACACCATGACACTGCACTCATTCAAAGGTAAGGGACAGCAAACCACAAGAGTGCAGAGCACCCATTTCAAAATCTATGGTGTTTCCAAAGAAACCCAAGATGACAGAGCATTAGTGTATCCACATCTTTTATCCAAGGGGAATAAATGCAATTTTTATGTCCCTGGTGTCCTAGAAACTCAGTCTGAATAGGCACAGTGTGCACTATCAGGATAGTCTGGCAAAAGAAAGATTTGAATCATTATGAAATTACCAGATTTTTTTTTCAGTTATGCCAAAAGTTACTCATGAATTTAAATCAAATCTACCAAGCAGTGTCATTTAGGGAAGAAAAACTGAATAGCACTGCTGTCAGTCTTTTCTGACTTACCAGGGTAAAGTACACATGCAGCTTAAAAATCGAGACACCCAAGACAGTGACCTAAGCCCAGTTTCCATCTGCTAGCTCAGCATTTAAGCTTTCCATACAGACATGACAGATGATGTGATAGAAGATATCCTGACAGGAAAGACAGGGTCCCCAGGGACCTGGATGACCCTGACTCCAGACCAGCTACATACTCTGATTGGATGAGAAAGGACATCAAGGTGACCTTTTCCTCCTCTGCTATGCTTAATATTCTAGAATTTAATTTGATTTTCTTGTGCATGCCCAAAAGAAATGTTTTGCTACAACTACCTAAGCCTATTACTTATGTAACTAAAATTCTAAATTCCATGTGCAATATCAATTATTTTTTGCAGGAGAAAAAGCAAATTTAAAAACCCACATCAGTTACTTAAAAGCCTGATGTGGTTACCTTTTCCCAGAGAGGCTTTTGTTGTCAGTGTGGTGATGCACAGCACAACAGTTTGACAGTAGCCCTGGTCTGTGGACAGCTTCAGCTGCCCTGCACATGGCTGCTAAGTCTGTGCCACTATGTTTTCAGTGACTGCTCAGACATACAGGAGGAGCTGCATGATGCAGTTCTCCTTGTGAGGGCTGGTTAGCCCTTGCTAACTTAAATGATAACCAAACTTAAGTGCACAACATGACAGAAATAAAAATGTCTCCCAGAGTAGAAGATGTATGCTAGACCAAAGGATCATGCCAGCAACCACACCTCCCAGCAAGGCTGTTTTCCCTTCACTTAGCAAGGCATGCCTGCTTTCTGGTGATCCCACACCATGCAGGGAAGAAACATAAACTCCATTTTGGCCCATTTGGGTGCATAGTTATGATTATGTAATTAGGGCCTTCCCCCACCTTGTGTCAGGGCTGTGTTCCCCTCCCCTGGCAGAGGGAGGCTCAGCACATGCTGAGCAGCCTCCCAGAGGCTGTGCCTGCTCTGCTCCAGCTCTCCAGCCAGAGAGGCCCTAAACCAAGATGCTCTGGCTTCTTCCTTATGTACTGCATCCTTGAACTTTTACAGAGTTAAGAGGGTGTTATTTAAAGGTTGTAGTTTCACAGTTATCAAGCCTGAAAACGCAGGAGAGCAGCAGCTGCTGTGCATATTATGTGTGTTACATCTCAGCTACTCATTATGTCCTTGAATTACCATTCTTGCCATTACACCAGGTGGCCTGTGAAAACACTGCAGCTCATGAAGAGCATTCTTCATGATTCAGGGTCAAAGCCAAAGGCAAAATTCCCACTGTCCTCATCCTAAGATACAAAATAAGGGAGTTGAGGCAGTGCTGAACACATTCATACAAAACTGCAAATTCTATGCTCTTTCCTGTCTTATGATTTGTACAGTAGCTGCCAAAGTCTTTTTCCTGTACAAGAAATGCAGTTTTGAGTTATCCAGGCTGGTTTATTCCAAATAGCTTATTCAGGACTTGTAGGGGAATAATTCAGGAAAAACTTTAGAGCAACAAAAAGCCCACTTGTGCTGTAACCTGCAACTACAAGTGAACACTTACTGAGATATGGGGGAGACTACAAAGGCCCCCAAGTAACAATACTCCCCTAGATCACTGTTTCTGTTTCTGCTGCTGAGACGAACAAGACAGCTGTCACTCAAAGAGCCATCAAAAATCAGAGACTTTGAGATTTTCCAGCCCTAGCCTTCCCCTGACAATGCATGCAAAAATCACATGGGATCACAGATTGGATTTTCCTGTCCTCAGGGAGGTACGCTCTGTTCCCATAAGGGACAGGCTTGTCACTGCTACAATTAGGGACTGCACTCTAGGGAGTGAGAGAACAAGAAGTGTTACACAATGCCAGGATGCCTGTCTAACCCAAGAACTTCATGATTCTTTGAGTGAGGAAAGTGTGTGCCTGGCTGCAAATTTCAGTGTTTTAGAATCATAGGAAGGGTCCTTAAAAATCATCTAGTTCCAACCCCCTGCCATGGGTAAAGATGCATTTTACAAGTAGTTGTGGCTGCTGGGAAATTCCTCTTCAAAATCAATTTACTTGTCTATCCCCATGAGGCCACCTGAGAAGTTTGGAAAGTTTGGGTTACTCACCAGGAGGAGGGATGCTATGAGAAAGTGTAAAGATATGTGAGAGTGTAAAGATATGTGAGAGACCCAGAGCCTGGGGCACTTGCTGAGGGGTGCAGGTGGTGAGGCTGAGAAGCCCCATGACCTCAAGCACTGGAAGAGGAGAAAAAATGACCATGCCCCACTCAGTTCTCACAGGCTTTAAGAGGCAGATCCAGAAGATGGAACCCACTCACGAGAGGCTGCTGTCTACAAAAGGAGTGGTGGGGTTTCAAACAACAGCATTTGAAATGTTTTGTGTAGCAGCCCTGCCCAATAGACCCCTACAAGGACTCACTTTATTAATTTCCATTTTATGCTTTTTTATTTTTTTATAGAAACATATGTGAATTGTACATCAGGATGAGACCAAAGCAGTTTTGAAACATAAGATAATGGCCAAGTCAGAATTTAGCCCACCCTGATCCACACCTTTCATATTGATAGAGTTGTTTGACTTCCACTCGTATCCTACGAGTACATTTTAGTAGGATGAAATCTAGTCTTGAATTACAAAATTTATCATCACTACTATTTCATTATTTTTCATTTTAAAATCTAAAGATGTTAAAAGTTACGGGGGGGGAAACCCTTCAAAAATAATAATCTTTGCAAAAGAAAACTTATTGAGAAAACTATTTTGGTTTGGTCATATTTGGCTTTTTTTAACTGTAAGCTGATCCTATGTTCAAGACAAAGAAACCACTCCAACTGGAACTGGCTAAAAGTCAAAGTTCCAGAGGAATAACTCCTTTTTCCTGCTGCTTCAGCAAACCTCCACTTGTTTTAACCTGTTTTGAGTAATCTCTTTGTACTAATCCACTGGAAAAAAAATAAAAAAAGAGGAGAAAGGTCCAACAGTGATTTCCTTTGAGCACTAATTAGGAACAACATTTTACTACAAGCAGAGAAATTGCTGTAGAAGACTGTCTAAGACACAAAGAACAGTTTTAAAGTGAAACCCATTGATTTTATCTTTAATGATTGCTTTGAAAATTTTCTTAAAATACAGTATACATCATCATTGTGTGGTTTCATTTTAAATTCTGATTTATTTTTCCTTTTATTTCTTCATCTGGACTTTGAATAGCTACAGGAAGCAGACTAGCATTAAGAGAAAAAGCCTGCAGTGGAAAGCTACAGCCATTAAACTATAATTACTTCAAATAATAATGGATTTAATAATTAATATAGAGCAGTTATATAATACACCTGACAGACAGCTCTGGAATAAAGTTTTGTGGCAAAGCTCAACCAGAGCACAAAAGTGTTTATGCATAAGCACAGCATTTTATTTGTGCATAACATTAAATACACTTCTCTAAGAGTTTCCAGAATTAAAACTGATCCTTCAGGTACTAAGAGAAAACAATTTGATAAAACACTCCTAGTTTCAGAGAATCTATTCTGCTCAAAAAATTGATAGCATACAGTAACATTGTCTTGTTAGGACAGGATTTATGCCAGTAGGAGTGAAATACAATATATGGCAAAAATCCTTGCAAAGCTGATTAAAACTTGAAAAGCGGAAGTATGCATTTTTTTTCTCATGTATGAATATTGCAGTATGAGACTGAAGAATTATAGAAATTTTTAAATTATTTGGGCATAAAATATTATATTAAATAACCCCCATAGGATGCACAAAACTTTGGAAAACTGTTGTATAAAATGGATGTAATTGGTTTTTCATTACAAGTGGGATCAAAAGTAAAAAAATTGCTTTAAATGAGAGGGATTAGTGTCTAACTGTTCTAATATAATTTTTTGCCTTTTGCCTAAGACAATGTTAAAACTGTAGGTGAAGAAAGCTGAAGCTAGTTTGGAGTATGAGAGGAAGCAGAATTTTGGGAAAAGTTAAGGCTAAAATCAGTTTAAAAACATTTTGATAAGCTTTTCCCTGAAACTGATAGCAAAGTCTTATTGTAAGTTACAGAAGTCAGTTGTCCCATTAACTTTATTTCTGACAAGTCTGAAAGTCAAAACCATAGTGATTGAAGTATGAGAAGGGGTTTTAAATCTTACCTGAAGTGAGTAAGTACAATTTATGTGCATATGCATCTGAGTAACTGCTACCAGTCCCTTGATATTTACAGCATTTGATAGAAATTTAAGTCACAGAATGTATCCAGAAGAAAAAAAAAAGAAACAAAAAGACTGGGACAGAATGATAATCTGTTGATAATCTATCATGTGTTTTATATAGTTACATACTTGACAATAAATCTTTACCCAAATTTTAAGAATCTCAGTACAAAACTGTATTAAAAAAGTACTTAGGCACAAGTTTTGTCTCTTCACTCTCTTATAAACAATTCCTTCTTCTGCAATATCATGTATAAATTCATAGGAGCTATCAATGCAAGTCAAGTGCTGTTACTTCTTTTCAGTAAAGGATATGAAAATGTTCTCTTGCTTCCCTGTGTTTTGGGTAGGTACAGAAAAATCTGTCGCAAATCTCTTGTTTCTAATTTAATTAACTTTGATTTAAACAAGAACCATGGGATGTAAGACAATAAAGGTCAAAACTCATGAGCAAGCAATAGCCACAAACATATGAAACACATCTGAGATGAGAAATCACACTTCTTGTGTGAGACCAGTCCCTGGATCTTCACTTGCATATTTGGAAATCTGGCATTCTCAAATTCCAGCTACAATCTTTTCCTTATTCCTGATGCCCTCCTCACCTCAATGATGTTACAAAAAAAACAAAGACCAAAACCACTATTTTACCATTTACCAAAACAACTATTCTCTACCATCCGGCTTTCTAGAAGGAACAGAGATATCCTGGCCATGGTTCTGGTAGAACCAGTACCAGGAAAAATAAGAGACATCAGAGGACCAGGATTTATGGCTCATATTGCAGAGCTGTAGTTAAGGTTTGCCTTGGGTTTAAGCCCACCCTGCTTAAATCACTTTTTCACTTAACCAGATCATGTTACTCCTCACTGCAGCAGTACCATGAGTGAACATGGGAGAAAACACAGCTGCTGAACAGAACAGTGCTTGTGTTGCATCTCCCTCTGCACTGGCCAAGCTGCAAGAGGAGTTGCTGGCTCCTTTTCAATCACACCATTGATGGGGAGAGCTCTGCTATTTGGCAGCACCTCTGTTTTCCATGTGTAGCACCAACTTGCTTTGCCTTTGCTCTGCTGAATTTTTTCTGGCACACTCCAGTGGATATATTCCTGGAAATGGAATTTTCTTAGTTAAATGGAAAAGATTCTATAACTCATGTATCCTATTCATGGACTGTTTCTGCAGGTGCTTTTCAACCCTGAGCTGTAAAGGATCAGATTATTACAATTCATAGGGAAAGCAATTCTCACTTCTGGTATTGAGACCAGAAGTCTCAGTGGTACTGAGACCATGACAACCTGCTGCATCACTTGAGTTGTTCCATCTCTGTGCAGAATGCCCCCATTCTTTCAGATTTTGAAGATGCTGTTTTATTTAAAGGTAGCATGTCATGGGTTTTCTGGTATTTATTGTGTGTGTATGTGGGAGGCACGGTGGACCTACCATAAAAACTTCATGGGCTCTTCTAGACTAACCAATGAATGACAGTCCTTTCCTGCTCATGTTCCTACTCTGAAAATACTGAATCCTTTCACAGCTTTGACACGTGCCCCACCCCACCCCTTCAACATCCCAAAAATACTTTGCAAGACTGGGAGATCTGACAAGGGAGACCAGAGAGAGAGCAGAGAGCAGGCTGACACAGGTACAGCTGTAGGACACACAGCTCAGTGGCCAGGTCAGGCAACCACGCTGGGCCTGCTGAACAGTGGCAAAGGTGGTGGGAGGCACAGAGAAATGATGGGAGGACACAGACACAGCCTTGTCATGCTTCATTGCCAAAGGTTACAGCAGGCAATGCTGGAGAGATGAGAGCCCTGCCAGCCAGCCATGTTTATCCTTAATGCCTGCATACCTCCAAAAGAAATACAGACCTTTTCACCTATTGTTTAGTCCCTAATATCATATCTAAGTTTCTTACAACAAAACAACTATTTTACCCTTTACCATTTACTGAAACAACCATTCTCTACCATTCTGAAGTTTTTCAGAAGAGGTCCAAAGAGAGAGTTACAGGTATCATTCAGCCGGGTCCAGTTCAAAAGTGGCAATTCATCAACAGAACAGCAATAACTACTCAGATTGAGACTTTTGCTTATAAAGCTGTCCTTCTGAGTTTCCTGATTTTGCATATGAAAATGAAGTAATGAACAAACAGAAAATACACACTGATACTGCATTTTTGATAATGTATAAGTTTATTCTTTTTTTATCTTGGGACATGATGTTCTCAGACATACTGCTTTAATTTCCTTCAGTGGGTCTTTCCATATCTCAGGAGATTTTTACAGGACATGCTGAAAAACCTCTCTGGATGAAAGATAATTGCATTCAATTGAAAACAAATGCTAAATGTATCATGCTCTAGCTTGTGCATTGTCTGTTTCCTTCAATAGCTGATACTGGTTTTGTGAAAACCTACTCACTGACTTCAGTAAGAGAAATTGGGTAAATCTGTTCTAAAGAGGTCCAATTTCCTGCTCCTCTTTTCTTAATAAAAACCTCCTTTACACCCCATACAAACCTTTTGTTGAGCTTAAACATAAAATTACCTGCTCTCTGATACCCAGTAATATGC
This sequence comes from Agelaius phoeniceus, assembly GCF_051311805.1. Classification (NCBI taxonomy): domain Eukaryota; kingdom Metazoa; phylum Chordata; class Aves; order Passeriformes; family Icteridae; genus Agelaius; species Agelaius phoeniceus. The sequence continues at coordinate 92,144,676 of NC_135265.1, read as the reverse complement.
TTCTAAATCATCTAATTCCTATCCACTTGAAAATAAAAATTATTCTATACCTTGACCTAGCCTAGAGTGTAATTTAACAATCAAGAAAGCACTATACACATAATTTGAAGTGGTGAAAAACCACCTGAATTTCTCTGCGTCTTACCAGAGACATTTTCTTAGAGGAACTGTGTATGACTAATTTAGTTCTACATCAGAAAGAAAACAGGCCTCTTGAAAATAAAGTTGAACAGAATTATCGCAATAAATTTGTGTAAGAGCATGCCAGATAAGATAATATTTTTCTAAAATTATATTACTATAGATTTATAGAAATCATAAATAAAAGAAAGTGTTTAGAAATCAAAAATAAAAGAAAGTGCTAAAGCCAATTTTAAAATAAACTGTCTCTAAATTAAATTACAATTTTTGTCAGTATTTAATTTTTGGTGGAAACAAATAAAGAATTAATGAAATCAACTTATTGGTTTAAATACTGCATAAATGATTTTTTCTTACTACAAATAAATTTATCTTGCAATCTCCTTTGATTTCCAAGCAAAACCAACAAATGCAAAATATAAATTCTGAAATATTTAATCTCTTTCCCAGATGTTAAATACATATAGCAAAATTCAGTAAATGTTACTAAATATTTTTTAAAAAGAAAGATTTAAAATGACATACTTATAATCAAACAGCATTTGGTTTTTGGTTTTTTCTGTTTGGTTGGTTGGTTGGTTGGTTTGTTTCTCTAGAGATGTGGTTGTTAAAATATTCTATGTTGGTAACAAAGGCATTAAGAGGGAGAGACACAGGAATCTCTGCTGAGGTGACTAGATAGCAAACTGGCTTTCTGCAGGGAACAGGCACAAGGGGACACAGTCGGGCACAGCAATTAGTGAGGTGCCTCAGGGAGCCCACAAAGTGTCCAAAACCCAGGTACAGCACTAACAATTTCTGTGCTTGTAAAATTCACTCCAAAACTACCCATTAGCCTGAGGTGACACATCCCACAAGACTGCTGAAGACATAAGGCAACACACCCAAGAAAGTCACAGCTTTTCACAGGCTGTTGGGTCACCAACTCAGCTACCTTGGTTCAGGCATCATAAATACACAAATTATCAGACCATTATCTATTTAAAAAAACTAATTTGCTCAATTTTTGGAAGAAAATTGTTATTCCCAACTGGCCTTAAAGTCAGCCTAACGGGTGAAAAATTTGGATGAATATTTCCATTCACAATTTGCCATAGAGAGGATAAGAGGTGCAACAGAGCCTGGTGTTGAAAAGCTCACTGAGAGCTTCCTGGTTTCTGGATGGGATACTGCTGGTATCCCATTCAGCATGATCTGCAGGTACAAGAAAACTTTATGCACCGAGGCAGTACAAATTAGGATGGTAAAGTCTCCTTTTTTCCCTGGTCATACTACAATAAGTCATTCATGGTGATATAACTACCAATTTTAGGAACTGAGGAAATAGATTTGCTGTGCTATCCAAATCGTTGTGCTAGGGAGGAATCTAAAATTAATTTAATCTCAATTTGCATTACTAAAAAACACAATTTGGGCTTTTTCAGCTTTCTTAGCAAGGATTCTCATATTTTCAGATTTAATTTTGTTTGATTTATTCTTCATCAGCACCAAATTATTTTTGTGAGATCTAAAGCTAGTAAAAAATAAGTGTCTGAACTTGGTTATTTAAACACTAATATATGGGAAGTGATTGATGATTGTAAACCTACAGAAGAAGCAAATGGGTAGGGCTTCATTTAACTTATTTCCACAGTTAATTCCACCTTTTTAGAGCCACTACACTATTCATTAGTTAGAAGGTGATTTGGTGGGATTCCATTGTCCAAATTTCAGTGGGTATAGTGTATATCACAGCTACCTTGTCTGGGATCTCTGTCAAGAAGCTGAAGAAGACAGGCACTTCTTATAGAGCATGATTTGCTTGATTTCCTATAGACACATACCAAAGGATAAGATTTAGTTTCATTCTGGAACTGTCTGCATCTTTCTTTAAGGTGGTTCAAGACAACTTACCCAGATGCAGATATCTGGGTAAGTTGTTTGAATTTTTGTGGATATCACACAGGTTTCATCTCCTGAGATGACCTCCTTACAAATAAAAAGTGAAGGAAAACAAACGCAGAACTAATAAATTATTCCCTTCTTACGCAATGATTTATCGCACACAGCAACACAGCTTTGAAGAGAGTTGAAGGACAAATGTTTGAAAGAAAGGTTTTCATAGAGGCCACTAAAGAAAACAATACCTGCTCACAAAAAATAATCCTGCTGTCACTTACACCTGTACAAATAGAGTGCAGCACACAGACAACAAAAACTGAGCTAAGCCAGACATGACTCCTGTGGCACTGACATATTTGGGCTTAAGATTTTTCTTGACATTTCCTACCATTTAACTACTTTAAGCTAACTATGTACCTTTTCCTGTTAATAAAGTAATTCAAAGGTCTATGACTGTTCAAATGTAAGTCAAGGGATTTCCATTTCTATTTCCACTTGTGTTAGCCAGAAGATTCAATGACCTAGGCACCAAGGTCAAAAACAAATATAGGCATAATTAACAGTGCAGATATATTCTAGATCTAACCCAATACTTTTTTGTGACAAGAAAGAGGAATTTCCCCTAGTCCCACTCAGCATCCTAGATCAGTAACAGGAACATTCCTCTGAGATCCATCAAATAATGGTTTAAGTTCCCTCTCAGAAAAATCTGGATGAGGGATCCAAAATCAGTTTTCCCCCAGTTTAGATTAATGCCCCAGATTCTGGACTGTCATTTTGCTCTTTCTTTGTGGTAAATTCATATTTAGTTATTGATACATAGCAAAAAAGAATAAGCATGAAAGACTTAGAAATTAACCTCAGATATACCTCAGTAGCAGTTCAGTACCTTCAGAATAAAAGAGTTTTTGATGTAAATTCATTTTATACAGCAAGTGGAGGTTGGAACAACATCTGAATTATGCACTTTTTATGTGGGTGGTCTGTCTGCTGTGTATGGGGGCATCCTGAGCAATGTTGCATTTTGTCAGAAAACAATTTGTCCTGAGGTATTAGGGCTTAGATGTGGCTTAGATGTGCCACATTTTAGTGCAAGTCTGGAGCAGATAAATGCTGGTGTAAATATGGGCATGCAGGGAAATAAAGATCAAGCAAACATCTAAGGAACAGGGTGAGGATCTACATTCTTACCATTTAATTGGTAAACTGACTAAAATAGCTTTCAATTAAATCCATAATATTCAGTTATCAAATAAAACAAATATATAATGAAATTTGGAAGTTCATTTTCTTGGCAAGCAGAGTCAATTTGTAAATTTGTCAAGACAAAAAAAAAACCCAAAAACCAATCCACAAAAAAACTCCATTCAAAATGGCACACACTTAACTGTATAGACACTTTAGCAAGAAATAAATTCTATATACATCTTTTTCATTTGTAGTCCTGGAAGAAGGCATTGCAGCAGGCTATCACACACCTGATATAACTTCATTTCTTGAAGGAAATAAAGTTTTGCATTTCATATGCCTCAAGAAAATAATTTCTATATTTTTGGTACTTAACATTGGCTCAGATTATATACCATAAGATCAAAGTAGGCTGTGGATCAATACCTTAAAAAGTTAAAAGGTGCTACAGTCACAGATGAGTATTTAATCCATGTGCAAAACGAGGTCTCTTGCGTTGACTGTCTCATTACAGGTTTGACTGTGTAAGATGCTGAAGCACTGAATGCCCATCAATTTAATATTTCAGGTTGGATTCAGAACTTTGCTGTATCAATCTCAGAGTTTAGCGTTACAACTATACTGTCTTCATAAAGCACTGTTTAATTACAGCACATACACAGCAGTAATTCATCATACCATAAGCTACTGCTGATTAAAAGCTGTAAGCTGGTTTTAAAACCTTGTGCACTCATTATAATCAACAGTAGGGAATGATTCCTAAAGGTCTGACCCATTTCCAATGAGATTTGACCCAATTCAGTGTGATGCAGCTTCATTTATATTTTAGCTGTTGTTTGGGTTTTATCCATCTAACAGATCAGCTATTGATTTCTATGTAACAGCACAATTTATAGAACCATTCCAGAATCAAAAAGAAAAACAGCTATTCCATTTTGTTTGTCCTTGTTTATTCCATTGAGATTAATTATCCACCATCATCTAGCTAGCTTGTTTTGAAAAATGAAATGTGTATGGCATAACTGTCCTGACAGTGTCTTCTAGTCTTCTACTACTTGACCATTACATAGAGTTACCTGATGATCTGGCCAACATGTAATCTGAATAGTCCCTTTAGTCCTTCTCGAGCCTCATAATTATGGATCACAGGCAAAAATCCCATCATTGAGAATGGCTGTTACATTGTAGTATAGGATGGAAGCCTATCATGTGTACAAGCTAAGAAGCTCTCCTCCTGCTTCAGACCTTTACAAGGCACCCGCATCTTTTAGTTTGGGAAATCTGTGGCAATTTCTTGAACAGCAATTAACAAATCTCAGATGAGGACAATTCCCAGAAAACTCATACCATCTGAGAAAAGGGAATACACAGGAGGATATTCTAGTCAAAGCACAAAGGAGTTTACCACTATTCCAGGGCCTGATTGCTACTGGCCTTCTAAAAAGAGTGGAAAATACACACATGGTGGTGACAGAGGATGTTATATCATGCTTATGTCAAATCTGAAATACCAGTATATGCATATCACTATTTTTTTATAAAAAATTTACCCAATTGTAAAATTCTTATCAGTTTTACCACAGCAAGAATTAAACCCAGTTTTCAAGGGTTTTTTTCCTAGTTTTTTAACTATCTCTGCTCAGCAAGGACCTCAACAAAGATGAATAAAAAAGGATTGACAAAGGGAAAATTCAGAGAACCCTGGAGACTGTATTTCCTTTCTGTGCATCTTGGGTAGCTTTCCCATTTCTGTTTTAGTTAAGAAACTATTTGGAATGCTAAGTGGCAAACAATTTTACTGAACTAGAGTAACATTATGAAATATTTCAACTCTGTGTTTCCATCCCCATCCTGAGCAATGTAAAACAGGGACAGAATTTCACTTTCTTAATGCAAAGTGACTAAAAGCCATGGACTAAAAGACTCCATGACCTAATCTCTCACCCAGTTAAAATCAGGTCTGCCAGGACAGACAATTCCAGTTTCCTTATCTGGCCCTTGAATTGAGTTTACCTTGGCTGCTTGTAACTTTTTCATTGCTAGAGATTTTCAACATTAATGATTTTATACTTTAGAATGGATGGAAAAACTATTTGTGAGATTTTACCTTTGATCCTGTAATTTCTGAGTTTTGAGTACTTGGTTTATGACATGAAAATGTAACATTTCACTCCCTTACTCCTGTCTCCCCACTCTTTGCTTGTTTTTAATAATAGTTGCAATGTCAAGATGAAAGGAAAGCTAACAAGCGGAATATATGTAGTCTTAAATGAAGCATAAATATTTCATTCTAAATTTATCCAAAATTATGAGAATATGAATGTCACCTGGAATGAGTGCCTCTTGGATGAATGTAAATTACAGACAGTCATGAGACAATTAATTATATTGTAATGAAGACTATGATGAGCCACTTTTACACCTGTTTTTTTAGTCTATATATTAGTGAGCCAGTGAAAGTGCAAAGCAACAGGTGCTGCAAAGGTGATGATTAGAAAGGCGATGATTAGAAATCATCTCTTGTCTTCATCCTTTGCATCTGCAGCTTGCAGTTATCTGAACTTCAGGAGAAGCACTGCTATATCTGGGGTTCCAACGTGCATAATTTTAATGCATGTCCAGAGTCCACAGCTGTCATCAGCCCAAAGGCTGGAGTGCACCTTGCCCCATTACCCATGCCTGGCCATGGCTGTGCTGTTTGAGGCAAGAAGGCTGCTCATAATGACAAAATCACAGAATCATTTAGGTTGGAAAAGATCTCCAAGATCATGGAGTTCAACCTTTGATTGATCTCCACCTTGTCAACTTGACCATGGCACCAAGTGCCATTTCTTGAATTCTTGAATTCCTCAAATCTGTCAGGAAGGGGCAGTACATATTTCTGTAGGATCTGCTGTCCAGCACCAGGAGGTATGTAGGCAGACTGTGAAGGCCCAGAGCTACCCTCCCAGTACATCTGTCCATGGCCCTGTGGGATAGGAAGCCCTGCCAGGGATGCTAGTTGGACAGCTTTGCCTGGGCGCATCTTTAGGCAGCAAAACGAGCCTTTCCTTCCAAGCACTCTGCCCATGCAAGAGCAGCCAAGGTTTTGCTAAATGGAAGAGCTCCAGGCCAATTAATGTGAATAAATTGAACCTGACAGATCATTTAAGATAAACTTTTATTCCTTTTAGGATCTCATGCTAAGTAAATCTCTACATTAAATTTTACAAGGCAGAGCTGAGGAACTTTGCAATGATCCTACCTAGACTGTTATTCTCTTTTTCTTATTCAGTAAAAGAGAAAAAGACAAAGGTCTAAGGGAGGAAAAGCTTGGAAAAATGCCTACATGCTCAAATCTCCAGTTATGAAGCCCAGGGAGATGCATTTTTCTGGCTACTACATCTTTAAAAAGTTAGGGTTCAGCTTTGCTCCATTTGGGATGGGGCATGTCTAGGCTGATTTGGCTGCCAGCTAGCTTTACAGAAAGACAGGATATCCTGAGTTGGAAGGGACCCACATGGATCATGAAGTCCAACTCTTAAGTGAATGGCCCATGTGGGCATTGAACCCATGTCCTTGGCATCAGTAGCACTATGCTCTGACCAACTGAGCTAATCTTTGGGAAAATCCACTTTGGGTGGCATTTTCAACATTCTTGAGTGATTTAGAAAGTAAAAAGCATAACTCAGTTGTGTTTCCCCCAAACATTTTATCTTTTGTATTCTTTTCATTTGTCAGCCTCTTCCATACAAATAGATACATATAGAGAGCTAAAAAAGTAAATTGAATTTTCATTAAAAAAAGATAATTCAAATATGTATTAACAAGGGAAACAGAAGCAAAACTCCAGCTCAAGACCAGGCAAGGGATGAAATATTTAGCTCACACGATCGTCCATGGCATCAGTAGGGCATTCTATATTCAAAGGACACCTATCTACATATTTGTGGCTTGCAAGCCCACAGTCATTTCCAGAACTAATGTTTCTGTAAACCCCACTCTCTCCAGAGTCAGTCCACAATTGGAGTTATGTGCACCACTGATTTTATCTAGCACAGTAAATCAGATGGACTAAAGCTACTTGAGTCTTTCAGGGATTTAAGTAGCTCTAAAGTGCTGAAAAATGAACCCGTAACACACAGGAAATAATCTAGCATTTGTCTACAGGTTATCACTTAGGTTGTCAGCTGAATTTATCAAACCTAGATATGAGCAGGTAAAAAGCTTTTGATGATTTATAGCTTCTGTACACAACTGCAGCCTTAAATCCTACTTAACATTTTCTGGGTGTGAAAATTCACAAATTTTTTTGTTTAAATTCTGTTCTCTCCTCTGAATTCAACAAGGCCTTTGTGCATCTACTGACCTTTGGGATTCACACTTTGAGACTTTTCAAAGTCTTTTCCTCTGGAGAGGGGAAGCACAGACTAAATATGTGAGTAAGTCCCTCATTTTATCAGGCTGTCTGCCATTTACTAGCACAGCACAACGCAACGTTTGCCTGCTGTCACATCAGACTGCCACAGCCATGCTCCAAATGTCACATTAGCAGAAGCAGGTTAAAATCACTTTGTGTTACAACACTTTCTGCAATGACCTTTTGAAGGGCCAGAATGAGAGGAAAGCTTAACTCCCCTTGCTCTGTGCAGGAAGCCTCTCCTTATTTTTCTCCTAAATGTGAGAAACACGTTTCATTTTCAAAGGGGAGTGGTCAGCTTTTGTGAACATGCGACATTCCTGCAATCCACCAAGCTCTCCGTGGCTCCATCCTGTAGCCTGTGTAGTACAAACAGCATTCTAAAACAGTGAAATTGGTTAGCTGAGGATTAGGGTCTCTGTGTACGTCAGGCACCTTTTTTCTTGAGGAGAACAGGGACCTGCTTCCCCTGATGTACTCAACTTTCCATTTTGACACAGGTCGGGGCAGTATGCAGGGCAATTTGCCCTACCAGGCCTATAAATAACTCAGCTTTAAAAATGGCCCGAGCAGGGTACATGTATTACTAATTTTGATCCTATAGTATACTTTTAATAGAAGCAAGGATCCATCATGACTATATTATAGATTGGAATATAGGTTTCCCAAGGAAGAGCTATCCAGCCTGCTCAGTGCAAAAGCATAAGGACTGGAACAGACTGGAGTGGACTGCCCAGGGAGATGGAAGAGTCACCATCCCTGGAAGTGCTCAAGAAATTACTGGACCTAGCACTTAGTGCCAGGCTCTATTTTACAAGGTGGTGATCAGTCAAAGGTTGGGCTTGATGACCTTGGAGATAACCTTAAAAGATGCTATGAGTTTAGGGGATACATTTTCAGTGAGGTATTGCTCCCTCCCTCATTCTCCAAGCTAGTCTTTATCAGTAGATCCCAGATTATTTGCAGTGGCCAAGTCACTGACGGGGAGACTGTTCCCGTGCTTCCCATGTCATGTGGGGCTTCTGAGAGAACCTAGTGAGTCCAGTCAAGTCCCAGATTTGGTAAAATAAAAGTAAATTGATAATTACACACAAGGGATTAACCAGTAAGGACTGTACAGTCTGTCAAGGTCAAGCATGGCCTGTATAGCTCTGAATTGGATATGCAGAAAGCATTTTTCCTCAAGGAGGAAAAATGTGTCCATGGCATAAAGGTTAAACAAAGTGGGGAGGAAAAAAAGGGAGAACACAGCAAGCTATCAAACAGCTTCGTGTCAGTAGCTGGGGATCATATAAAATGGCACTTAGATTTATGTACAAATGACAGTTCCCTATATCTCTGCCTGACCCTGTTCCTTACACGAACAGTATTAATTCAAAACATTTTTCATCCTGGCAGTAGTTTGAACTAAATCACTGCTAAATCATCTGTGGTGGAATCACTTTGTTGCAGGTAGATATACTAGATCAATTTAATGAAATAATTTGCTTATGAGGTATTCATACCTTGTCCTCTATAATCACTTAAGGAAAAAATTATACATGTGCTCCAGTTGAAGATAACAAATACCAAGATGGATGGAATTTTAAACAGACATTTTTCTCAACAGTCCACACTCATGTTCTCCCTTTGGTTTCAATTTTTGAAACAGTAACTCAAGAATAAGAAAAGTATAACCCAGTCCTTTCATTGCAGGGGCAAGGGGACATTAGGGTCCATAGTATGCTTTTATAAAACGTTTTGCCTAAGTTGAAAATGTATGGGGTGTGGCTGTTGTGGGGCTTTTTGACTCCCAGACTCTATAATAGAAAACTCTGAAAAATGAGCTTCTTCAAAATATGAGATTACAAAGGGTCTTTAGTGACTCCTGGAATAGAGAAATGAAAAGCTACTATTTGCTGAACTGGCCTCCCTACTTCATTTCTTTCCAAAAGGAAGGTGAGAAATTCCTATTGGAGCAAATCATCAAAATACACTGAAAATAAACAGAGAGATGTTTATCACAGATGTGTAACAAATTCAATATAGTTATATTAAATAACAAGATTCAAGCCAGAAAATAACACCTGTGCCATTGTGAAATACTACCAAAAGTCAGACATCTAGACAAAATTCTAAAGATTCCTCCCAGATCTATTAATTACATTTGCTCATTTTCTATTACATGTTGACAGAATCAGAATGCTTTAATTTCTCAACCAGGGTCCAGTGATATATTGGAATAGATTATTTTTTCAAAAACTAAAATATCAGCTTAGAGAAATAGGTGCCAATACAATGACAGCATGATCTTCTATGATTTGAAATTAAATAAACATTTCTAATGGCAGAAAAAACCAAAACTATTGTTAGGATGAAAAAAGGGGACTAGTAAATTTGAAAAGCAATTTAGCCTTTCTGTACCCTTAATAAGGAGCTAATACCTTGACTTAAACTGCTTCTATACTCTCAAAGTTTTAGTCCAAATGCCTATATGAATTCTGCAGCATACAAATTACAACTGCCTTTAGTTAACTACACAGTGAATAAATCCATCTTCACTCTTAAAAAAAATAAAATTCCATTTTCATCTCCCATATCTGTAATAGATCAGAGTTGTTTTCTCATAACACCATGATGATATTGTCTACCATCCCTGAAGTAGTTCTGTGAAGGAAATTTTTTTCAAATATACTTTGTTATATTTTTCCACAGATTCAGAAATATTTTAGACTTTACATGATTATCTTCCTATCTGTAGCCTACGACTACACAAACCTTAGCATGCTAGCTTGGTGTGCTACTCAACAATTCTCTGTTTTGTCTGTTCAAATGGTAATGTCAAATAAAAAATCTATGTCCTTTCAGTGACCTAGATGAACTTCATTTTCTTCTTTTCTATTAATTCAGAATTAAAGTTATTCTATTTCACAGTTCTGTATATCTTGAGGAAATATTTGAACTACAAGTTAGGAATGATGTCATTGCAGTAGACTGAATTCTCTATTAATTACACCAAATTAAATATTTTCCCATAATATATACCAGAATTTCATGGGTTTCTTGTAAGTCTTCTGGCTCTTTTTATCCCCTTACCTTTTTTAATCTTTTTATGTATTATAAATTCTTCTAAGAAAAAGCATATCTCTGAGATGTCAAGGAGAGAGATGTGCCAGCACACGGCTCTGCAGAGAGCAGCAGCTAATGGTGGCCCTGCAGCCCTCAAGAAAACCTCTGTCCCTCTTCAAAAGCCAGGGAGGACTGCGTGGTGACAGGGAGGGACAGCACTGTCCATCACCTGAAATGGAACATCTGAACAAGTTAACTCTAGTAGAGGTAGGATTCTCAATGCCAATTGAGGAAAAAAAAAGTTTAAATTACAGTGGAAGTCAGGGAGCTCTGAAGGAAAAATCTAATAATTCTTTCAGGTTCTTAGACATAATTTCTTTAGTGGGGTACTAATTTCTGTTGACTTTTTGGAGCTGGATACTTCAGTCTCTGGTAGAAATTAATTATTGTAAAATTATTTTCCATTGCTTTTCAGCATTTTTTTTTTTTGCTGTTGCATTTGAAAGTTGCATTTTTTCTTGGTAATTAAGACATCTCCTAAGACATTTTTTGCAGAATGTAGTGACAGAGACTTATCAGATGCTGTGAAACACTTTGCCTCAGAGTACACTGAATGAACTGAAGTGGAATCCTATGGAAATGACAGCTTCTTCTACAATGCACGTGCTCGTCCCAGTAATAATTATTTGCACAGTTCAAACCACCTCTCAAGGGATGAGCCTCTCTGTACAGCACAGGCACAGAACCACAGTGATAAACAGGTTTCTCCTGCTCCTCACATGCACCTGGGGGAAACAATGAATGCAGCTCTTCCCAGCAACCCATCCTGCCCACTGCAACTTTGGGTGGCACAGAAGTACCCAGCTAGCCTGAAATTAGTTGGCTTGAATGCTGATAGCTGCAAAGCTGTGGCCTCCCATAGCTGTGCTCCCAATGGAAAGGTTACCTACCAAACCACTGATCTTGCCCCTGGGCATCTTTCCAGCTTCCAGTCTGCTCCATGTTACTGTTGATACACAGCTTGCAGCACCACAGTTGGCCTGTTTAAAGCTAGCTCAGGTAAAACAGAACAAAACAAAACAAAACAGAACAAAACAAAAGGAGCTGCCATGACTACCAGCAGCTGCACATCAGTGTCCCCTTCCAGCGTGTCCTCCCTGGCCTCACAGTTTATGTCTACACAATACAGCTTGTTCAAAAGGAGGTGACTCAAGTAACTCCCCACTCTTAATTGCATTAATCTGTCTTTGTAAATAATTCCCTGAGACCCCAAACAATTTCCTTAGCCCTTATCTGTCCTTTCTTCAGTTTGACATCTCAAGTACACAACCCAGGTACCTGAATTTTAATGCACTTTGCTGTGTTTATAAAAACAAATCAAATGAACACAAACTCCAACTCCTAATAAAAAATGCCAACAGATTACAAGAGAAGCAACTGGCACAGGGGAAACATTGCTTCGCGTAGGTAAGGAACAGACCAAAACCTGAACAGAAAATGTGTCAAAAAGATCTGACAATAAAAGGGGAAAACAGCTATAAACATATATTAAATATAATTTCTTGTATGGTTTCATCTAACCATAGACTTTTATAAAGGTGAGTGAAATAGTGATAATAAAATGACAGGTGATGTTCAGTGCTAGTGAGGTACAGCATAACATACAAGAGAAAATTAATATCAAGTATAAAAATGCAGCTGTTGGTTCTAAGTAATTAAGAGCATCCAGGATGAGACCCTGGACTTACTGTGGCTGATTCTTTGAAAACATCAGTGCTGTGCTCACCAGTGGCCAAAGAGCCAAAATGAGGATGAATGTGGCAAAAGAGAACATTGGGAAAGAAGTTAAAATAATGCAAGCAAGGTCATTCAGAAATATGAGTTATGGAGGTGGGCATTTCTGAGCTGTGTGTGGCTCTCATTAAGCTCTCACTAGAGAGAAAATCAAGAACATAAAAAAAAAGAATATCAAGAGATGTAGAGGCTTATTAGAATTATAGAGCAGCTTTTAAATGATGAAAAAACCAAATGGATGAAAAAGACTTGCATTTCTAAAGAGACACATTGATAAGAGAGATCTGTAAAACATGAACAATGTGTAAAAAGTAAGACAGTTATTCACTGCCTATCACATCACAAGAAGCAGGGTATGCCCAGTGAAATTCTAAGACAGATTTAAACATCTTGATTTAAAACAAACAGATGGAAGGGCTTTAATCATTACATGCATCATCATTTTGTGAAACTCATTGCCAGTAGATGTGTTGAAGGCCGAAAGTATAAATGGATTCATGAAAGGCATGACAAATTGATAGACAATAAATCCACATGCAATGATTATACCTTATGATCCAAAGACACCCTCCAGCTCAAACAGGCATGGAAACATTGCCTTTTGGATCTCAGAGTGCAAACCACACACCTGTTCCGATACAGATACCCACTCATAACACACACTTAGCAGCTGCTTAGGAAATCCTAGCTTCAATTCACTTTCTGCCTGAGGAGAGCTGTAATTTTTACCTCTTTCTATTTATATATACATCTGGATAATGATTTTCATATTTTGTCCTGTTAAATCCTTGTACAACATAGAAAAAAATATCCACACTGATAGACCAGAAGACAAAGGGTAAGTGGCCCTGAAACCTATTAGCAGTTTTGGCTGAGGGATCAAAATATTTATGTTCAAATGAATTTGATTTAAAGGAAAAAAGAAAACAAAAAACCACAGAACTGATGCTGGAAGAGTAATTAAATTTTATGTTTCCTCCTTAAAAATACCCTAATCACAATTCTAGGGTTTCATGCTTACCCTATGTATCTTACTTGAAACAATACAGAGAAATAGAACAAGTGGTGTTAGTAGCATAACATAGACAAGTATTTGTAAATAAAGAGCCAGAATCACATTATGGACACTGCAGAGGAGCAAAAGCTCCAGAAGAAACACAGCTGGAGTTGTAGAGAACTCAAGATGTAATAAAAGTCATTTGTCTGTCTCAAGGCACAATGAATATGTCTACAGCATGCCAGGTGTCTGTTTAACTTGTTTTTCAAAACTTCCAAAGATAGCAATTTTATATATTTTCCAGAGTTTAAATACCCTTTTCATTAAGAAATTTTTCCTAACATTGGCTCAAATCTTCACTCCTATTCAAATCTCCTAATTCTCAGCCAGATGATGAAGGCAAGAACAAGAAACTGTTTTATCAGTAGCTGTCATGCATTTTGACCCCATTCTCTAAGCTGAGATATTTTGGTTTTTGTATTAAAGTATGTTCCTAATCTTCTGTTTTCTCTGCACATTTTTCTTAAATCAGCAACAGACTGAGTAGTTAGCTACAGCCTTTTGGCACCAGGGAGATTAAAAGGATGCTATTATTTTTACATCCCAGTGCAGAAATTTTCTTTTTTACCTTTTCATGCTTTTGCTTATTCATGTTCACTCACCTACTGTAATCTTTAGTCCTTTTTATGTATAACTATAGACTGGTGAATTGCTCTCCATTTTGTATTTGTCCAAAAGTTTGCTCCCAGTGTAGCACCAGACATTTGAACTAAAAAAACAGCATTCTTTTTCTCTTGGTTACTTCTTCAAATTATTGATATTTGTTTGAATCCTTGTCTAGTCCCCCTTGTACTTGGTGAGTCTCCCAAAGACCATTGTACATTTTGATAATTATATATTCTCGTTAATCTTCTTAATGTGTAATGTCAATATTCAGTGACTCCAGATTTAAGGCACACCCTATCAGAGCTCTTTTTGGTATACTTCTCCATATGGAAATGGGCCACTTTTGTGGATACTTTTATATTCACATAGATCACAGGCTAGTGGAAGATGGATGGCATAGGGATTGTAGCTAGATGTTCTTTAGGGTCCCTTTTAACCCAAACCATTTTATGATTCTGTGAATTTATTACTGAGATAAAAAAACACTGGTCACTAAGGTATGGACAGTTGCAATAAAATTACACTGCTCATATGGAGATAAAAATGGAATGGATATGGTCCAGCAAGATGTCAACAAATCACACAATCATGTGACTACAGTCAAGACCTCCCGTTAGGATGTGTCTTCAGCAATTTGCTGTTTTGTTTGAAAAATTATAGTTTTTTATTATATGGTGATCTTTTCCAGAATGGTCCAGCTCAGAATCCTCTGCCCAGGATAAACAGTCCATAGTTTAACTTATGTGTTTACTACTCGTTACATGACACTAGCAATTATTTATTGATCATTACTAAAAAATTGCTCAAACAACAGAATTCTGAATTTCTTTATATACTTTTTTTCCTAAATTCATGTCTAGATATCTGAAGGTATTCCTTAATCTTAAAGATCTTAATATTTATAAGGAAATTTTATTCTGACTTTTTAAGTTTTTGCAGAAGCTGTGAAATATGAATCCACTGACTCTGGATATTTGACACCACAGTTTCCATATATATGTATACATATATGTGTGTGTGTGTGTGTGCTGAGTTTTCAGAGTTCTTGCTAAATATTTTCTATTCATTGGACAATTATCCTTCAACATTATCACAGAAAAAAAATTCCGCAGGTTCTTTGGGATATATATTGGACAGATGTTAAATATTAAAAAAAAATATTCAAAGCCAATTATTCTCATTATTTATATGAGTCTTTGTGGAAGCAAGAACCCACAGCAGTTAAGAGTATGCTGGAATGTACTTAGAATAATAGAAAGAAACTTTTCCAGGGTTGGATTGACACCCCTGGAGAAGAAGTTATAGATGAACTGAGGATCCAGGAAAGCAATCCTGGGCTCTTGCATACTTTCCTATTCACTGTAGAGTAAACATTTATTGGTCCACTTCTTTTGATTAAACTCAGAGAAGAATATCTGGGGCTTTCACTGCAGAAGTGCAGTAAGGCTTTTTCTGAGAAGACCAAAGGTTTTACACTTGACAAGTTCCGCTCTCCCTCTTGCTTGGTGTGCAGATCAGCTTTCAACACAAACAAATGGCACACCACATTACCTGGCTAAATGAGTTGAAACACTTGAATCCTTTCCAGAAAGACACAGCACATGAACACCCACTTCCTTAAAGTTTTTTCCAATACACAGTACCACAGACTTTTGTTCTTATCTACACAAAGCACAATTTCTGCACATTTAATTTGTATTTATTTAAAATTCTTTGATTTTCCTCTTTAACCTATTCCAACACAGATCTCAGCTTTTGTTTAATGCCTGACAGAAACAGGAGTCTGACTAAAAGTAAGGTGCCTTCTAGGCCCCAGTCAGATTAATCAGAAAGGATCTGCCAAAGTGAAATATTTTTAAGGACAGGTATAGATCTCTTCTTGAAGCCTCCCATATCAGAGCAATCTACAATCTCAGCTTTGTTACTGCCCTCCTTGCTCCCTGATACGCCCACAAAAGTTGTCAGGACATTTTTTCAGCTCTCACTAGACAAAAGGTTTTGACCACCTACTTCAGTTACGTGTCTGACTATGAGAAGAGTTCTTAAATTGCACCCATGGAAAACTTGCCATTCATTCAGAAGGATGTCAACTTCAAACATCGATTGGATATCTCAGCTAAACTAACACTCTGCTCTTTATTTACCAGTAAGGTAGGAGGAGAAAATGCTATTGCATATGCTTTGTATTCTCTGTTGCATACTAAATAATTCCTGGGAGGTATTCATGATCTATACAGCAGCAAGCAGTTTGGCACCATCTGTTTGACCACTTGCAAAAGTAACAGACTGCACAGAAGCTGAAAAAGATGCATGACTAGCCTGAGTTTGGGAAAAACTGTATCTAGATCCAAAATTAAACCAGCTATTCAGAATTTCATCACACTACATCAGCTCTACTGCAGTTACCCCTTGAACCCTCACAGGCTGGTTTTCCCTTGCCTCTGGCAGATGCGCTTGTCTGCTTTTTCCATAGCCAAAATGTTTGCAGATACTCTCATTAAAACAAAAGTTTCCAGCAAAGAACAGAAAATTTAGCTCCTGAGACTGCCCTGCTGATTTTTCTACCCAAGCAAATGAGGAACAGAGGATTTGGCCATATTGTGATACATGATTACCTATTTATCTCCTATATTTTTCTGCATTGAATTATTTCAACTGTGACCAACTGACAAGTTTCATTTAAATTGTTAAAGAAATTATAAAGCTGTGTAGATGAAAAAAGGACTCTTGAAGTATGGAACACTAACACTGGACATTCCTAATAATTATGTTTGGATAATAAGCTATTAATATATTTATTATAAGCTATATTCATAATTACAACTAATCTTACAAAAGCATTTACAAGGCATCTTTGATGTGGTCTTTTTTCCTTGAAATCATCATGATTTCTATTGTTTTCTTAAAAAAAACCCTTTAACCAATGAGTTGTATATCTGTCTCATGTTTGATCACTCCTAATAGCTATAACTACAAAGGAAAACCCCATTTACCATTTTAAGCACTGGACTTAATTAACTTCTTTAGATTACTAAGAACTTTCCCAATAGTCCAAGAATTATTAAATGTTAATGAGAATGTTTCAGAAAGTTTCCTAACCAATAAAGGATTCTTTTGAACAAATTAATAATGTCTACAATTATACCACTAATAGTGAATATAAAAGCTTTGAACAAAACTAATACCAATAAAAGAAGAACAGAAAAATCCTTGATAATATTTAGACTATCATTTGTAGTTAAAAAAAGGGAAGCTTTCATCTGTATTGTTATACTGTTCCTTACTTCAATTTCTCATACATTTTTGCACATTCTCTTTATTTCCAAAATGGGTGAGAAACTAAACAAAACTTGAGATGAGCCTTAAGATGTGTTGACCGACTATTGCTTGCATGAGTAGATTTCCAGCCCTTCTCTGGCATTTCTCCACAGGATGCCTGAGGTTTTTTTTTCCTGTGGGTTAATTGGAAACCTTTATCTGATGATCAAAATACTGAGTATGTGCCTGAATCACTTCTGAAATAGTAATTTTGAAATGCAAGGGATTTTAAAGGGGTGGCTGTCTCCTGTGTTTTTACTGATCTAACAATATTTCAGCTGATGATAAAACCATTGGTGTTAAATAGTATTTGATATGAAACTGAAAATATTGTAAAGAACCTCAGTTTGAATGGTTGGAGATAAAAATCAATATAAAATCAGCTATCCTGGACTTCTACTGCTCTTCTGGATTAGTTCAGATGACATATATTGCACCTCCCCATGATCCAAAATCACATCCTTAATGTGCAGAGGGAACATGCCAAACTTCCTCCTCACTTAGATGTTCTAGGAGGGTGCATGTAGCTACCTTAGGCAAAATGCATTAGAGCTCCTCCAGACTTCTTGAGGAATAACACCTCTTGTAAAAATTTTCTCATGATTATTTCATGTGGCTGTAAACACCACTATTATGGAAAAAAACGAGGGGAGGAGGGAGGAAGAAGAGGAAGCAACCAATATTCATCATTAGTATCGAGCAAGAATTCCTAAATTACATTACTGTGTCTGTAAAGTTTTGGTGGGTTGAAATGCTTCCGGGAGCATGAGTTAATAGCATCACTTACTGCTGTGAGGGCAAGAGCAATTCAGAAGATTGCTTCAGTAATTCAGAATGAGTAACAACAGAACCCCTTGAGTGCATTGCTGTTCATTAATAATAATGTGCATACATCAGACAATTTCTGTTTAAAGAATGAGCCTTTGTAACTTGGTCAGCAGGATTATGTTCAAAGAGCTCTCCTGAAAACAAAGGGAGAGCAAGCTTCTCTCTCATGCATTGTATGAAAAGAATTTGCCAGCTTACGACTACCCTCACGAGACATCCAAATGCAATCATCTCCTGTTTTATCTCAGCCTCAGCCTGGGAAAAAAACCACATGAATTGCATTCTATAAACTGCAGAAACAAGTACAACATGAATCACCATTTCTGCAGAAACCTCTCCCAGCAAGTGCTTCATCCTGGCTGCAAATGGCCCCTGACAAATCCCTGCGGCTCCATTTGCGGTCTCTGCTGCTGAGACCATTCCCTGAAGGCTGAGAGGATGCAGCAGGCTTGGTGAGTTGTGCTGTGGAGCATGTTGCCTCCAAGGGATGGGGTCAGCAGTTTGTGTCCTCTGCTCGCTGAGGGACTGACTCCTGAAGCAACTTTTAGCAAGCAGTAGCAGAATGTCAAAAGTGAGTCTTCAGAGAGCGCAAAAACTAACTTGAAAGAGCTTAACAACAAAAATCCTTTTTAAATTCCAATTCACATTGATTTTAAACAAACAACTGCATTAAGAAGTGGATCCTTTGCTGACCAGTAGGGTTTTTTAAATAGGTACAGGTTGCTATAGATCAGTACTTTCTATAAATATGGGGATTGTAATCGAGAAAAAATCCTGGAAATACCTCACAGCATTCAAGGTTCAGAACACCACATTTTAAACAGGTAATAAACACTTATTAGGTTCCTTTCTGCATCTTCCAAGCAGTTCCTTTTCAAAATAATTGTACATATTTAAAACATCACGAAACAAATGCAACTGACACAAAAGTTTGAAACTGCATACATAATGTAATGAAAATTGTTTGTAACTTACCTTGGAATTGCGTAAATTTGATGGTTCCCATCCTCTCTCCATTTTTGAAAACAACATCACCCTAAATAAAATAAATAAACACCTTAAAAGTTTTATAAATCTCTCATAATATAGTTTAACATTACCATTTTAATTTTTCATTGACTATTAAAATTACCTAAGCAATATTTAAAATCTGAAGATGGAAGATTCAAACCGATTCAAAATAACTCAAGAACACCTCCTTAAAGCCTTCTCTTCTACAGATTTCAAGTGGCCTTTGAAAGTTGCCCAGTGTTACCAACCACTTTTCATTTCAAGGATATGGAAGCACAATAAAGCCAGTAACTTACTGAATTTCAGATGATAAGATATATGCAAACAATTGATTCTCACTGTTTGCTTTATGAAGGAGATGCAAAAACCTTCAAAGATCACACAAGAAAAGAGTTTTCCACTTCATTCATCCATCATACAGTTCTCCAAATGGCTCTAGAAGCTTTTTTATCTTGTCTTATATACTTATCCTACTAGATTATAGATACTAGCTCCTATGGCTTTGTTTTGTACTATACCAACATGTGTGTCCTAGTATTCATTTTAATTGTAATGTCTTTAAGTCAGTACTACCATTTGTGGTGCTATACTTCTCAATATAATGGTCATGTAATGCTAAAATCTCCTCACATATCCTTAGGAAATTACTCCCATCTTTTATCCCATCTTTCTGGATTAAATTAAGAAAAGATCTTGTTAAATTTCCTCTTTAGTTCATCTATGTAGTAAGTGAGTATGAAAGAAGAGGGTTTCATTCATTTATGATATGTATTTTTAATATTTTGAACCTATAGTGGAGAGCTGAATGCTGTCAAGATAGATCGCTGTTCTACTTCATCCCTGGTTTGGCTTATTAACACCATCTCCATTGGCTTATTAACACCAAATCTTTGTTTTGGCAGACATCAGAGTAAAAGAAACCAAATGGTAAACCTGTGAGGTCACAGTTCATTTCTCTGTACCAGACTATTACTTTTTGGATAGCCCTTTCTGGTCACTGAAGGGATGCACTGAAGGGATCCACACTCAACTCCCCACCATTTTCTGCAAGCCACAAAACACCATTTCCTTTTGATAAATAGAAGAAACCTTAAACAAGTGTAAGCCACATTGTGCTAAACTTTAAGAAGCAAAACCCCCAATCTTCTAGCTATTTTATTAAAAAAAAAGATAATTACGTTTGAAGCAAAAGTGATACAAATAGAAAATAAAACGTTGAATCTAATTTTATAAACTATAGTAATGCTAGTAAGAAATAAGCCAATCAGTGTTTCATAAACATGTCTTCAGGAATTATGTGCTGATTTATGTCATGAGAAATGAACTATAATCTGATGATATTCTAGAGGTCACATCAGGCCGTTTCTTTGTTACTGAGATATAACACACCATAAGATTTAGCTGGAGAATTGTCTTCTTTACACTTGAGATTCATAAATTACTAAAAGTGTTTTTTCTTTATTTAAAGTGGCGGATTTTTGAATAATAGATATCACTAATACACACATTAAGATGTGACATTCCAAAAGCCAGTCTTAGCACTATTTGGCCTTTCTTTTTACCTTACCACACACTCCAGCACATGTGCCAGTACAAACTGCAGTTTATGGTGTGACCCAACATAAAACCTATATCTTATGAAATCCACGTGAACCTAGCAACACATAAAATCCTCTTTTACCTCCCACTGTGTTTTTGTGACATTACACAGGCATATTTAGATATTGATTATCAAAAGGACCAGTGATTGTATAGAATTAAATAAAATAATTGAAGCAATGTTGATACTAGCTTCTTCAGAACATGATCATCATATTCAAAAAATATTTCTTGATCAAGTAAAAATTTTACTTCAAGAGATGTAAAATAAGACCTCGGTCCTGAACAATCATTTAAATCAACTGCACAAGTGAATAACTTGCACCTAAAACAAACCCCACATTTTACTATAAATTAAATAGTAACTTAGCAAAACTTTCTTCTTCCATTACACACAGGTCATCCCAATGGAGACCAACAGAAACCACACTGGTGTCTTGGTGCCTATTTTATTTTCTTCAATCTACTTTTTTTTTTTCTTTACTAGTGTAAAAATGAATGCCAGAGTAAATAGAATCTGCCCAGCTGATCTGCACAACTTTGAGCTGTGGACAGGCATCTTCACCCTAGCAATGACCCTTGAAAAGTTGATGGGAAGGAAATAGAAAGTTTGTGGCTTGGAGTCCAACAGACAGAGATGTGAGCAGAGGGTGGAAAAGGAGCTGAATGAGCTCAGTCTGGCACAGTCTGCCTGCCCTGGATATTGCTGCTGCTGTGTACAACCACCACGGCACACAGAATTTCAATTTTTTTTGGCCCAAATACATCCCTGTATTTGGGATTCACTGCAGCTGCATAACTCATCATGCAACCTTGTACAGGGGTACTTTATTTAGTTTTCTTAAATGTACTACTACCCATAAGTATAACCATACTAGTCTCACAGTACAAGTTAGGTAACTTGAACAACAGAAATATAAAAGCTAATGCTGTAGGTATTGTTTAGGTTTTTGTTTGCTTTTTGATACATCTCTAACCGGCTTCCCTCGTAATTGTTTGTCTTTTTTTTTCTTTCCCTAAAACGCTTGAATGTCCTTTACGAATGATGAAAACCAGATTGGATCAAACATTTCAAGAGCAATGTTTCAATCAATCTCACCCTTGCCACATACAAGGACATCATCTCCCTATTTCTTCTGAGTGCCATCATCTTCTTTGTGCTCCGTTTCACAAACCCTAATATTGATTTGTGTACTTTGTTATACAAAGTAACTGTTTCACTCCCTTAATAAAAAGACATTTTTACCCTCCTTGGATGTAGTCTTTCCCATTTATCTTAAGTCATTAGTCCTTTACTTGTGGTTAGAATAAGAAATCCACATCATCCATTCACACTTACAAATTATTAGCCAACATTGGATTTATTTCTGACACATGGGACTTCCCCTGTCTTTCCAGCAGTCATTTGTCTCCACTTGGAAGGAACTGTATATTATGCTTCTCTATTTTTTTCCTGGTGGTTAAAAAGCAGGTCTCTTTGCTATGTTATGAACATGTCATCAGCTCTTTTTGAGGAATTGAGCACTAGTATTTATTACAATTTTCTTTGCATTATCTTTGACAGTATTATTATTCAGCCCTGGACAGAGGCCCATGCCAAAGTTATAATTCTTTTATTCTTCATACACTGAAATCCAGAGCCAGCACATTTTTTCATTAGTATCTTTAGTTGTCTTTGTCTTCTTCAATCAAACCAGAGTTCATAAGTTTCTTAACTGCTCTCTCAGTCAGGGCCAGGTCTGCACTTTGACCATCATTTAATTTATTGTGTATTTTTTCCTGCAAACTATTTCAAATTTAGTAAACAGAGAAATAAGTGCATAGTATTTACTTAATAATTTTCAGTACTATTCCTACAAGAAATGTCTGCTTTAGACCATGTTTACTTCCTCCTTCAGCAGTCTTCCACCTCATGGCATCTAACAACTATTTATTCAACTGTTTATCATTTACCTAGCCTATACTTGTTATCTTATTGCTGGTTTGAAATGTCATAAACATACATTCAAGCTAAATTAACAACACAAATACTCCTCCATCAGAAGAAAGACCATGAGAACGTTGACAGAAATAACACAGCTGGATGCAAGACAGTCAAATACCACAGAACTTCTGTGCCCTGAGTGTTTTCTGATGGGCCAGTACATTTCAGGACACTGCTTCAGCTCCACTTCACTCAGTCCAGAAATCTGGGCTACTCTGCCCTTTAGACAAGTCATCTCCTCATTTAATAGTATTTAAAGCCTGTGGCTTTTCATGAAACATCTGAGACTACACAGTCAAGCAACTCCAAAAGTGACCATCAGTATTTTCCCAAAAAAAAGTTAGCTCATTCGCTTTTGGGGTACACTTGAGTGAGATATCTGCCATCACATAAACAATCTAAATAAATGCATGCAGAAATACCTGAAAAGCAGTAAGATAACTATGACAACTGAAGTAATATTTTACATAATCTCATATATTTTTATATATTTATATAGTATATGAAATTAGTTTTGTCTCTTGAAGTTCTGTGACATCTGCTGAAATCAAGGTGTACTTCTGAACTTGTAGTTTCCTTTTTGGTCTATGTCCAAGAAAAGTACCAGCCAAGGAGGGTGAAGCATCCCAGGACAGAAAACCTAAGAATTTGCCAGCACCCAGAGGGCAGCTTACTGGCCTCTCACATTGCCCCTAGCTCTACAGCTCTACACCTACCTGGTGGTAGCTCAGCATTCATCAGGCCCCTGTGTGAGCTGTAGTGGCCTGCTAAACCAGCAAAATACATTCAGTGGTTTGTTTTGGTTTTGTTTTTTGAGGTTTTTTGTTTGTTTGTTTCGTTGGGGTTTTTTTGTTTTGTTTTTTTTATTGCTTTGACAAGTGGGCGATATGCTGTTTCTGAATTGCTGAACCAGAGCCAGCACAAAGGAGCCTTGAAAGGATGCAGGTACTAGCAGAAGGAGGTAGGAGGAAGGGAGCAAGACACTCTCTGTCAGCTCAGATCCTTTTATAAGTCTTTCTATGTTTACATGCAATCCACACAGCCTGCTACTCATGTGTTGCAATCAATTTACTCATTCAGGACTCCTTAGCTTCTGACACACCTTCCCTGACACACACAAAGCAGCAAGCTGGGATTCTGTGGCTCTTGGTTCTGCAGCTTGTGGGCAGTAAAGAGCTACACACTGGAATTCTTAGCCTCTTCCACCCTCCAAACTTCATGTCCAAGACAGTGGTGTTTATAGGGAAAGGGAATATCATTTATTCTACCTAATAGGCTTTTAGCTCTGCAAGTGTAACCTCACTTCTGAAACAAAACAGCAAGCTTCCAGCTATGGGCAGCTTGTGCACAACTCTTCTGGTTTCAACCTAGTTACATCACTCATTCAGCTGCAGACAAAGAGCTAAACACAGGAGAGGTAAGCAGAGAGCAAGAGAGGGTACCAGAGAGACAGCAGTGAAGGTATAATTCCCTGTGGGATAAATATCTTTGGATAAATGAGAGGAGAGCAGAAGGCAGAGGGTGATGAAAATTAAAATGCTCCATCAAATCAACAATGCTTCTCAGTCCATGATTTTATATCTTTAGACTGTTGTGGATAAAATGTTTCTAGAACATTTGATCAAAGCAGACTCAGTGACTGCTGCTTTTCAGGCCTTGAGTGTATTTCCAGAATAGTTATTTCCTTCAAAATTTTCAAGAATAAGGACTAAAATCTGAAACAGTTTACAATCCATTGGGATGTCTTTTCCCTTCCTGTTTTCTCTCTTATGACATTTTCAAAAAGCTTTGGGTAACTGAACCCTGTTGTCTGGAGAGCAGCAGAGCAGCTCAAAGAGCAGGGTGAAGCATAGCTAAAAACCTGGTCTTGGCTAACATTTTCTAAATGAAGGAGTACCAGCATTCTCATCTAAACAGGAACTTTTGTTCTAGCTATGACAGAGCAGGCATGAAATAGCAGGAAAAAAATGAACAGGCTTACTTCCATACATTGAGTATCAATTTGGACCATAGCAATGCTATGCATATGCTTAAAAAACATACCCACAAACAAAGTAGTTTCCCACACACAAAAACACTGGTTATGGAGAAAAACAGTGTGGAAGAAGGAAGATAAATTGTTGGAAGAGAATTGCTGAGAAAAAACAACCTGGTAATCATGACAGTGATGGAAAAGAAGAATGAAGAATTGGCATTCATCAAATCCCTTAATACTGGAACTAGGAGGCACTCATCTATTAGGACTTTGGCGGAGGCACTCATCTGTTAGGACTTTGGCCTAACACAGAAACATCAGTGATGTTTTCCACATTATTCCTTTGCAGAGCAGATAATGACCTTTTGAAATTTGCATTGAGTGAGGATTACTTTTTTTTTTTTTTATTTAGAAACAGAGGACTGTGATGTGACCCACTCTATGGGTCTCATGCGACACTTCATATATTCTTAGGTAGCTGCTGTGAGCTCTTGGAACTCAGACAGGTAAATGGAAAATTATATTTCAGAGATCAGGAAATATTAATGATTTTTAAGTAGGTTACAGAAACTGCACTCATATGAATGAAGTATGGGATAAGCAGATGCACAGATTCACATCAGAGGCAATTTGAAAATAAAGAACACAGAAGAGAGACATCTAAGTTCCTTTTTTTTTTCTCCCCCATGGCAAAACCTGTTCTGGACAAAAATATTTTAATAAAAAATTTTAATAAAAGAGGTGGGCTTTGTGTCTCATATTTGCCAAGATCTTTGTTAGCATTAGCTAATTCAAGTAGTCTGTGGCATTGCCCACTGTGTTCTTCTTTGGTATTTGTCTACCTTAAATGCCTACCGAATAAGTAATAGGGTTTCTCAAAATTAAAAATAAAATCCTGGTATATAAAAAAATTTCTTTAGACTATCTTGAATTAAAATCATTTCCCAAAACCAAGTTTTCTAAAAAAAAAAAGAAAGCTACAGTGCATCTCCTAATATCATGACAGCAATGAGTCCTATTCCACAGCTGGGCTGGAAGAAATGGGAACTGAAGATCAACACCTACAGTTTCAAATTAAGTATAGCATCTTTATGTCCCTATCATTCACATAAATCCTCAATCTAGGACTGTGTGGAAATACAAAGTACTGGAAGCCTTATCAACATGGTTTCATCATGCTGCCACTACACTCCCTTCTTAATAATGAGTTCCAGTCCATTCAGCCTCTTCTTCCAAGGAGAGGGGATTTTTTTTTTTTATTTTGTCTATCTCCCCTCTCTAAGCCCCTGTTACAATTTTATTTATTTCCTGACAAAGGCATAACTGAAACACAGATGCTAGTGCTCTGCAGAAGGGTGCCTCTATTTCTTACCAATATTTTGCTAGCTGATCTTTACCATATATTAGGCAGAACTTCAACTCTTTTTTTTGGTCTTTTTTTTCAGGTAAGTGAAGGAACCAGAAGAGGAACAGACAGAATTTCTTTCCTCCATCTCATCAGAATTCTGTATCATCAGTTGTCACTGAATAAAAGTGTGCTGTTGGCAGCACAATGACATAAGCCCAGACTAAGCTGCTCCATTAGATTAGCATTTAGATGCATCTAAACAATTTTACACAGCTATGCTGAAATGAGACAGCACAATCATAGCATTTATTTCAGCACAGCAAGCAAAGGCATCATTTATGAACATCTGAGCACTACGTTTACACACAGAAGCAAGATTAAGGGAATAATGTCCCTGACAAGGTACCAGCAATTCATAAGCAGCTAAAAGAGGGGAGAAAAGGATGCTAGCCAGGAAATCATGCATCAAACAGTATCACACCTGCTGGCCATTGCAGGTGAAGAAAGACAAAACCTTTATGCTTTGTTACTCATTAATGTGCTTTTACATATTCAGCTGGGCTCATGGCCAGCAAAAGGCAAAGCAGTTAGATGCTCTTTTATTCTTTATGACCATATCATTTTTACCCAGTGACAGAGCTTTTTGCGAGTCATCTCTGTCAGTGATCAGGTAAGCTCTATGTTGGACATCATTAGTGGTCTTAGATTTAAAAGCATAGCAGGAAAGAAATTGAAATGAAACATATATACTTGAGAAGGTATTTTGCAAGTTTTTTTCTGAGTACTTCAGAAACAAAATGACAGGCCCTGGAACAGTGTGCAACAAATGCTTTCAAGTTTGGTGATAAATATGATATATAAGAGCGCTGACTGTTGGTATTTAGCCAATTTCCTGATCTATGGTTGGCCTCTGAAGCATGAGAAATGTAATTCCTTTTCTCTTCACTCAATCTCTTCCAGAAGTGTATAAAATCATTGATGTAAACAACCTGTCTTTCAAGGTGGCAAGAGAAAAGGAAACAGTCTGAAGCACTGGGACTAGGAACTCAAGCCCTTCCCATTGTGTATAAAAGAGTAAATATGAACTGCTGAGGTGATGTTCAGGATTGCTCTTATGAGGTTGAGTCCCTGATGATTTCAGTTTCTAGCTTTGTGTGTCTGTAGAAACAGGGTAACAGCATGTTATCTTCCACCACCATGGGGTTTTTTCCTACTGCTTTTGCAAGAATGATTCAGAAAAGATAGCAAAAAGCCTTTTAAGGACACTGCATTAAGCAGCAGTTCCATCTCTTCAACAGTGCAATTTCATATGATGTTCTGAAGTAATTTCTTCCATTTTCTTTAAACTACATTAATCTCAGAAGAGAGCAGAACCGCACAGGCTGTATTTCATTTGTTCTGATGATGACCCAAATGACTGCAGGACCCACTGTCTCCTCTCTGTGCACCTCCTGCCCAGGCTCTGTCACATTGGCTGGACACAGGAGAATACTTCGTTTACTCTGTTTTTTCTAAAGAGCAGGCAGCCTCTGTGATTAACAAGGGTTTCATGTCCAAAGTAGAACACACTGGCATTACCCACGTGCAAGTGCTGAGCACAGTATCTTCAGCCTATTATCTTTCTAAGTGAGCAACTTTAATTCAAAACTGCTTTAACAGGAAAGGGGAATTAAAATTTTTACATATACCAGACAGCTTAACAAATCTCTTTCTAAGTATGTACACCTGTCAGTTGTGGATGATTTTCCATACTGGGTAGTGAAAAGACTGTGATAGCAGACTCATACCATGTTACATGGCTTCTATACATCCGAAAATTCCCCTGCAGGCAGAATGTAAACTGATGCTGACCAGGGAAGACTAAAAGTAAGCTAAAAGGTGGTTTTTTTTTGTAGTGAGCAGCTATCCAGATCTAGAACACTAACACTGATTTTCTCTCTTTTTACGCAGTTCAAGCTCTTACTTAGGAACCCAAATTCTTACAGAGGAACTGTTTAATCCAAAATTTATAAAATGTTTCTAGTGATTAGAGTATTTTAAACTTTTCCTTGGCAAATCAACTAAGACAGTTCAAAGCACATGGGAACTGACTGTCCAGGACATTGGCTTTCTAATACATTTCCCAGTAATCATCGCTGAAATGGGCCCATTTTTCATTTCAGAATGAAACAACAGTTTTTGTTCATCTAAATTTACAGCAAGCTTCTAACAACCTTTTAATTTAGCCCAGTTGCAGTTTTGGCTTTACTTGACAATTGCCAGTATTGTTATGACATTTAAGATGTCTATTTCTGTAAAGCCAGAAAGCCTAGCCTAAGTTATTTCCAAGCCTGGGACTCTCAGATTTACTTTTCTTTAAAATTTCAGATTATGTCTATATTGCTATCAGAAAGGACTTCTGAAGAGAGTTATGTTTGATGATGATGAAGTAGAAGTTTCATCTTCTTCCCTTTCTTCAGCACTGCATTGCTCCAGGTGATGCTTTCATCAGCATCAAATTCTGACTGAAATCTGCAGAGAAGAGCATTAGCATTGCTGAGCACAGAGATTTGAACAGGCTTGGCAGTGGCATGAAGGAGATCTAACCAGCATATTCTTAATAAAATCAAATTCAGCCCTTTTCATTGTCCATTTTAATCCTTCAGGCTATTCTAACCTGTGCCAACAACTTGCAGAGAGTCACTAAGATATAACTGGCAAAATTTTGACACTTCAAAGATTCTCTGTTCTTTAAAGATTCTCTATATCTCTGCATGTAGCAGTTTTAGTGAGGAAAGATGGGAGGTTCTTTGTAAAACACTCAGGTCCAAAGATGCTGAAGAGGCTTGGTTTGGTTTCTGAGTGATCTGTACCATATACCATCAGATCCTAGACAACATAGCAGCTTTCCAGCTGGCACAGGTCACAGATCCCAAAGGTGTAGCTCTCTTCAGACTCCATAAGGTGATGCTTAGAGTCACAGCATTCCTTTGGGATCACTCTTCCTACACTTTCAGAACACTAAAGTTAAGGCTTACTGATACTTAAATATCTTCCCACTGTGACGGATGCTGTTAAAAACTTTTATGAAATACTTTGTTGTTTTAAATACAATCTCTGCCTAAAACTAAAATCAATGCCATATTAAAACTCTGAGACACACCTAGTCATTTATTAGATAAAGTATATTTTTCAAGGAAATATATGACTTGAAAATTCTATGGACCTGATGGTGGAGATGAAAACAAGACAACAGATTTTATCCTCTTGTTACCCCCTAAGTCACACCAGCTAATTTGTGGAAATTAGTATAAAAGCAAGTTAATGAAAAGTGAGTCCTGATTTTGGCTTTCTTCTAACTCAAGGTAGTGTTTAAAGTCCAGCTAATGCTATGAAATAGCTACAGACTAGACATCTTCCTACCCATGCTCCCACAGCATTCCCACACCCAGGAGGTTATCTATACCATGCCATGCAGACTAATTCAGATGCATTCAGGTAAGCAAACTGATAAATCTATATAGGAAAACAAGATTGGTGTCAGTCTAAAAGTACAAGCAGATTCCCAGACTAGCAAGCTTAGTCTAGAGAATTTCCTTTCTCAGCTCAGACACCACTAAGCTGTTCCTGGACAAAAAAAAAAAAAAAACCAAACAAAACCCCCCAAAAAACCCAAACAAACAAATAAACAAACAAAAAACACAAAAAAACCCCCCAACCAAACAAAAAACCTCAAAAAACCAAAAATAACCCAACAGAAAAAAAACCCAACAAGCAAACAAACCAAACAAACAAAAACAAAAAACCAAACAAAAACCCACAAAAAACCACAAACAAAAAATCACAAAAAAACCAACCAAAAAAACCCCTCAAAAAACCCAAAAAAACCAAAAAACCCCCACCAAAACAACAACCAAACTAAAAACCAACCAACCAACCAACCAAAGAACCCCCTAAACCCTCAAAAACCAAGTACAAAACCAAACAAATACAAAAGAGAATTCCAACCCCTAAAATACCCCCTAAAAAATAAAGAAAATTAAAAAAGATTTGCACTTATTTTTAAGGTACTGCTCTCACTTCTTGCTTCAAGAGAAGTGCAGAGAGAATCAGAGAAAGTAAATTTGGAACTGGAAGGGAATTAGGGAATTACTACCCATCAATGCATTTCATGGGGCTATTTTAATATCTAAACTCCTGGAGTTATAAGACTCAGTATGGGGAGCCTTTTTTACTTCCAATATTTCCATCAGAAGACTTCTTCTGAACCTGAATCTTCTTATCATTTTAAGCTTTCCTCTTGCTTTCAGGTTCCTCTTATTATTGGCCATATGCTTACATTTTGGCTCACAGTATTATTTGAAGGAGATTCCCCTGTTCTTTTTTTAAATGATATTTGTGCAGAGAACAAGTAGTTCTCCTCTCAGCATACTAGGTATTCTCAGAGCTGCAACAGGAGAGGAATAAAACACAGTTATTTTTCCACCACAAAAGTTGCTTTTATATAGGAGGAAGATTTTTACCTGGCCAGTCTGAAATGTCTCCCTCGTGCACAAAGTGTATTGGAACTTCCTGTTCCAGAATGGAGGCAGGGATTGAATTTCAGTGTCCTGAAAGTGAGACTGGAGGGGAACCATTCTGGGCTGCAGTTCTCTGAACCTCAGACACCTATGCCCACCTATGCTCTCTTTAAATGCCTCTGGTATTCCTAAAGTAGACAGATTAATGCTCTCCTCTGATAATTCGGCAGAATAACACAATTCATTTACTTAATACATAAGAGAATTTGAAATTTGTATATCCCTTACTTAGTTGCAATGAAAAGAACAAAATAATAAATTTTAAAAAACATACAAAGAAGGCTGGAAATTAAGAAAAAAACCTGCATACATTTTTCCCATGGAAAAACGGCTAATATCAGTTTTCAGACTTTAAAAATATTCTACTTGAAAGGAAAATATTTTTTTCTTTTGAAACTTTAAAAACAATTTTTAATATTTAAAATACTGATATTCAAATTTTGATTTAAAAAAATGTGTGTGTGTGTCTATCAAAAGGCTGAGGGTGGCAGAATACCACTCAAAAGAGGAGATAATCTTTACTAACTCATAACTGCACACTTTAGACAATAACATACACAAACCCACACTAATTCCCCAAATTTACATTCAGAAAGGACAGGACTCATTTGAATACAAGGTGAGCTTTCATTTAACTCTCTCCCTTCCCAGTCCCAGTCCCCTGAATCATACTGAGCTGGGCTGAACTGCTGTTCGAGCCCCAGCAGTGCACTAGCAACTGAGCAAGCTGATGCCAGGGTAAATCCACTGAGAACACTGTTGGCAGCAACTCAGCTTGTGCTGAAGGAAGTCCTAAAACTGTTCTGCAGGGCTGCTGAACCGATTTTAAGCTTAGATTTTTCAAGGCAAGCACAGAGGCCCAGACATTGCTTTGCCTGATTTTCTATTCCCATTGAAAGAGAAGGTTGCCTCATACTCAAGAGCCTTCTTATCAGTTTAAGAGATCAAACCTCCAAGATCTAGGAAGCCTTAAACTTGGAAGAGATCTCACTGGAAAACAAAGAAACCATTGCTTAAAGATGCAGTACTCTTCACTTTCCTACAAAAGATCCAACACTACAAGTTCCAAATAAGCACTGTGGGTTGAAGCTCACGCTGACACCTCTGTAATTAAAGCATTCCAGCATCAGATGCTTGGCTTCTTGGAGAGACAGCAATAAAATCTAAACAGCCCGAAGGAAGACAAATGACAGATTCCATTATTTTCTCTGGCTATCTCTAGTATCATAACCTTTTCCTTATCTTGGTCAACACACTCACACTGAATGGAATGGGACTAAATTTCTTTTTAATACTCTGACAAACTGCATTGCTCTGTACAAGAGCAGCAAACCCTGTACTCACAGCTGCTCTTAAAAATCAGTTACTTCTATTTTTGAATTCTTGTCATCAATCATCTATGCTAATTGGCCAAGTGTATGGTATGTCTATAGAGTATTAAATGTCCCAAAATAACTAATGAGAAGCCTTTTATTTCATCTATCTTAAATGAAAGTGGTATTAGAATAAGAAAGTATTTCCTTCTCTGCCACTGGCATTCAATGAATATTTATGATGTTTTTCACTATATTGCAGTGATATGACAATGTTGAATCCCAGCTAGAATGAGGATATAGCACTTAAAAGGAGATTCTACTCTCTTTCTATCACTCATAAAAGGAATTAATAAATGCAAAACAGCTAACAATTGCTTCTCAAATTAGACCATATTTATCTTCATATTCTAAGCTGGAAAAGGAATTTCTTAATTTGTAGCAATAGCTATCTTTAAAAACACTAATATTGTGAACCCATTTATTAAATATTTGTAAAGCTATTTTATGCACAGCACTAATGCTGACTGATCAAAGCATACGTAATTAATGGACAAGAAAGCAATCATTGCAATAATGGAAACCTTATTAGCATATAAATTATGTTGTTTTCAAAAACTCAGAATACTCATATAAGGAAGATACACTTATTCCAGACTATTTTTGTGAAGCCTATAAGCCAAGTCAACTTCCTTGGAAGAGCCATATTGCTGTGTCTCATGGTATCAGAAAAGGCTTTACCCTCTGCAGAGGTACTTGTAGGAAATGACTGGGAAGTTTCAATGCAGATCTGGGTATCAGGTGCTACTGCTGGACTGTGTTACTGTCCACATAAGATAAAGGAATTTATGCAGCATTGTTTTTCAATCTTATTTTTCTCTCTTCTATTGCCATCCGCCAGATAAGGTGCATTGGTAACCCTTAGAGACAGGGAGGCATTCATCGATCTCACTCTTCTTTTTCTCATCAGAAATCTTCCCTCTGCAATGTGGCAGGGGGGATATACAGGAGCACAAGAGGTGAGATGCTTACTGCTGCTGATGTGACTTTTTTGACTCAATGTGTTCAGAAAAGGGATTTTGCTTACTAACCCCTGACAGTAATTTTTGTGGCTGGAAGCCAGGAACAATTTCCAGCACTCTCTGACTTATCTCCTGGGGTGGACACAGTCTGTCTGACAGACAAAGACACAGTGTCCGTACTCTTTTCTGCCAGGGTATGTTCATACTCTTGAAAAGAGACACGGTACTTTTGTACTCTTGTTTGTACTCTTACATTTTAAAGACTGAACTTTTTTTGCTCCCCATGTAGTGCACACAGGGAGTAGTTGATCCAGAGATAAAGTTGCTCCTAGTTGCAAACCTTTTTATATCTAACCCACAGAAGATATCCTCCTATTAAATATCCTATTTAAAGGTGGTGTCTGGAGAGAAAATTCACGTCTCCAGTCGTTCTAACCAGTATTTGATCAACAGCATCATAGAAAATATCTGAAGTCTTCTACTGACATCAGTGAAGTATAATTAATACAAATTTCTATCTCAAGAAAGCATTAATCTTTTTTTTCTTGTCAAAATGTATCCAAATGATGGTTATTTTTATCCAGAACATGTACTACTTTATTAATAAAGACCATAATTTAGAGATTTTCTGAGCCCCTGAACGTCTTTAAGATTTATTCCTATAAGTTGAGTCACTTCTCACTCCACCAAGTTTTTATTAATGGAATTTCCCCATTGAAAATGATGGACTAAATATTCTTGATGACAGCTAAGCAAAATAAACTTTCCTACTACCTGAAGCAAGAAGGATAAGACTTTCTGTTTTGCATGTGGATATCAGAGGCCATTGTAACCTTTTTGTTCAAACATCATGCATTTCACATGGGTCTAATATTCCCACTGTAATTTAAGCATAAGGCAGCTTCTGTCTTTATTCAATGTGCTTAATTTATACAATTTACTGTATACATGTATACAACTTACTATATTACATGCTGTAGAGCACTATAATAACTCTTTGTTTCCTCATGAGTGAAAAGGGTGGTCAGGAGAGTATAAAATATTCCCTATTTTAAAATTGTAAGACAAAGTGTGTGAAAACCAATTTGCCACACATCACAGATATACTGAATATTACTTACAGGTGCAGAACAGGGAAATGGCAGACAAAGTATTATCCATGCTGATTGTTTATATTTAATGAAATAATTGCAAATTCCATATTGTGATAGTCTAGTAGCCAAGCACTTCAAATATGTTCTAGGAACTATTATGCTCTTTTAGTATTACAGGATTTTTCTCTAAAATTTTCATTTTATCAGAAATGGTTTCCTTAAAGAATAACTCCAATTATAGCATGAGATGAACCATCTTTAGTTTCAAATTTATCTATGAAACCTATGGTAGGAAAAACAAGTATTCTTTAAATGCAAAACCTCCTACTGGAGTTTTATTTTTAAATTTTCTGTACATCAAATGCTGCAAACTTTCTCCTAATTCTCTTCTTCCCAACAGGTATTAGTTACACTAAAATTGACCTTTCTGTTTCTATGTGTATTAGGTAAAATCACGATTGTTTGGTCACTGTATGGAGTCAAACAAATTTGGTGTATCTCAGCATGATGTTTATCAGTGAGATATGTTAAAGTGCCATAAATTTAGCCTTCCCTGTAATGAACTAAGGATGCTGTTGTAGGAAGGCCTTCCCAATTTACATTTTGTTTCCTGCTTCTTATCTCTTTTACCTGATGATGTAAACAGAAAATCAACTAAACAAAAATACTGTTGCTCAACATTTGAAATAAACCACAGATTTCCTCAGAGCAAAGTACATTCAACAGAGCTACAGTCTTGTGTTATCTCTCCTTTTCCCATTTAACCTACAAACATGGCAAAACATCAGATCCAGAAAAAGCTCTCAAGTTTTGCCAAACCTGGCTGCTCATTTCAGTGTGCAGCAAACAGAAGTTTTTCATTCAGACACACTGCATGAAACACCACTCACTGAAAAGAAAGATCATGCAGATCAGATAGCAGCTATAAGAATATGCACTCAGCAAGAAAATGCATTCAAATTCAAATGTGCTGGCTACACTTCAAACATGCTCCACAACAGAGCTCTGATTGCTGTGCCTGACCTTCACACAGAGCCCTCTCAGCACCACGCAGCTACTGTTAGAGGCTATCACAGAGTTTTGTCTCCAGACAGAGTGGGAATTGGTGCTTGTTCTGGAGCAGGCTTGACTCAAGCGCTGCCTCCACCGGCTGCAGTACCCTGGTCACACAGACCAGCCCAAGCCCACTGCTCCTGGGTTACTCCAGCTCTACAACAAGAAAGAGCCCCAGGAGTGGCAAGGGAGAAATTACTCTCAACTCCCAGTTCCCATCAGAGCTCAGTTTGCTGCTCAGCATGGTGGGTTAGCTGGTATTACAGAATTGAAAAAGAATC
Source organism: Agelaius phoeniceus (assembly GCF_051311805.1). NCBI lineage: Eukaryota > Metazoa > Chordata > Aves > Passeriformes > Icteridae > Agelaius > Agelaius phoeniceus. Next base: position 92,109,177 of record NC_135265.1, on the reverse strand, counting down.
AGCAAGACAAAATGGGGGACAGCTGAAAAGCAGCCCTGAGATAAGAGCATGACACCATTTTTTAAGATTAATCATCTTTTCTTCTACCATATCCTGGATGGCTAATCTGAAGAGAGTTATGACCGCTTCTGCTAAAGCAAAGAGCACCATCTGGTTTTCATCTTTCTTGTTTTCACCTTTTTTAGCAGGATGGGGATACAGGGACTTCAAATTGGTGGCTTGCAAATGATGTCATCTTTAAACTTCACTTAACCTTTCTCTACAGTGAAATTAGGTCAGGTTTTTTCAAACAGATCATGAAAACAGTGTTTGTCAACAACTTCCTAGACGAAGCATTCAATGTTTTTTCAGCTTTTCTACATAACTGGTAGGAACAAGCTTCCACCCTTCTCTTGTTGCCTTATAACCCCTGTTAACCTCTTCTGTGGTTTGGAGAGTTTTTATAAGTGGTTTCCACTTCATCCACACTTAAAAAAAAAAAAAACCCAAAGCAAATTTACAGTTTCCTTATGCGGGCACATGCAGAACTTTAAAATGTTAAAAAAAATTCTAGTTTTGGAGAGAATTTTGAAACATCCAACTTTTAAAGAAATATTTCATATTTTTAGTGTTAAAAGCCTGCCATCAGTGAGTACAAATGCATGCTAATTACTGTGTATTTTAGAAGCACTATACAGCAAATATGAGAATCACTTGAAAGTCTTGCCTTTTTAAACATTATAGACCAACAAACTGGAAATACTCTGTCTGTAAAGGCATCCTTGTTACCCTGTCTGCAAAAAGACTGCACCAAGGAAGGCTGGGAAAGGGGCCAGCTGTACTCACCTGCATCAGTACTACCTTTCTACAGTTAATTACAAGATTAAGGTGAAAACAACATGCAGGCTTCAGGAATGTGGAAATTAGGACAGGAAAATAGCCAGTGTTTACCACATAGTAAGGTAGATCTGAACAAACTAATCTTCAAACTAAAGGCAAAGAGGGAAAATAGTGAGATAAGCAAAACTGCCCCATCTGTCTGGAGTAAGCTCTGGAATAACTTACATTGAGAAAGCTCCTATCACACACAAACACTGCCACTACAGAAAGATGTGAATTAATGAAGGAAAATTCAGAAAGCCACAACACAAAAGCATCTTTTGCCAACATCATACATGTCAAATACTATTTCCTCTCTCAGATCACAGTATTTAAATCAATGGCCTGCTCACTGCCAAATAACTTCTTAACATATGCATTGGTGGAGGAATTTAAATCAAATTAAGTACATAGGGATTAACTTCCTGGAGAGGATTAGGACCTTGCCATCTATACGGAGTGGCTGAATAACAAGTAAAAGGAGATATTGTCACAAATGTTTGAAGGAGGCAATCAGCAGACAAAAAAGCTTTTTCATTTAGGAACTGCAAAGGTAAAGAAGAACTGTAGCAGGAGTTGCAGATGAAATCACAGCACACAGGCTAGGAGGGAGAAATATATTTTTAATAAAGATTTCAAGTTTTGGTCATGACCAGCAGGATTTTTTACAGCTACAGATATGAGAACAAAAGATAGTGCCATCCTGGAGTGGAGGGGAAATTGTAGAGAAGATAGCAAGGTGAATATCCTGGGAGGGGGAGGGCTTCAAGGCTGTGCACCACAGCATCTGCAGAGCAAAGCATCCACATTTGATAACTACAACCAGTGTCTAAGTCAGACAGTGATGTCCGATTTCTGAATGTATTTATTTTGGCTGCCGATGAACAAAAGGTAAAAGGACATGAACCTAAAGTTGCATTTCCCTAAAAGATTGTGGTTTTTCAAAGTAACTTTTCTCATTGTTATAAGTGAAATAACATTGGAACAACAAATAAATCTTATGAATGTAATAGTGATTAAATGTTATTAACATGATAATAATTTTTTCAAATTGAGAAAATAATAATAATACTTTGACAGAGAAAGATAGCCATCCCTCTTTTCCTTTCTTAAAAATCTTATTAAAACACAAAGGAATTTCTGAGTTTCAGAATTTTTTTCACTTGTTCCCTTTCTTATATGAGATTGGCTGCTGAATGAGATTATACTAGGAACACACGGGGCATCTGGAGCAAGTTCTTTCCTGGCTCCTCTCACCTATGGACTGCCAGGAGTTGCTGAGCTTTGTGGAAATGCAGTCAGTATGAAAGACACAAGAGAAAATAAGGCTGCTGTGGTGCATTGGGTGGTGCATCACACACAGCTGCATTTTGTGACTAACTGAGAGGAGTCCATGGTTTGCAGACCTCTAAGAACAAAGCCAACCTAAAGTTAAAACACTAACTTCATTTTTATTATCTCCATTTGAATTCAGGATATTCTATGATTCTGTTATAAGTTAAGATCATAAAATACATGCAGTCTGCAGAAGCCTTAACACGTTATATTTTGGAGGTAGCACTGCCTCGCCTGTCACTCAGAGAAGTGAAAAGCATGTCACAGACTAGATTTTCAGCCATGACAAGCCCCCAGGCGATGGCATGCCTTTGTTGAAAAACCTAAGCCTGACATGCCTTTAATTTCACTGAGATGCACATTAAAACTTGGATAATATTCACATTCAAGCTTGTATAATATCACATTTTGTATAACAAAGTTTAGTCTCTCTCACAGCTAACATTTGGGTTATTGTAAAACAGTTCCACAAAGGGGGGATACTAAACATTAACTCTATAAGGGAAATGTTTCTTTGCAAAACAAGGAATGTACTCTTTAAAGAATTGCTTCAATGCAGACCTTCACCAGCCCATTTGGAATACTCATTCTTAATATTCTGTGTGTTTCTAAGCACTTTGCTTGATCAGAGCTTAACAGAAGGACCAGTATGAGCAGTTTGAAAGCCTCAGGAAAAATAGTTTTCAGAAATAAAATATAGGAGACAGCTATTCTGCACCTGATATTTTAGAGTATACATAGAGAAAATATATTCTGCAATTTTTAAACATTTGGTTTCACTTTACATGTTCCTTCAACTTACAGCAGAGAGATATACAGTTTGATATTTGTAAGTGGGCAACACTTAAGATATTCCAAGTTTATTTTATAATTATTATGGAGTTCTTTTAATTATCACATTTTTATCAGTCATCACTGGGTGAGCCTTTGGCCAGCTTACCAATTGATCAAAATCCTTGTCTAAGACATGCTATAAACACATAAGATGCATAACATGATTATCAGTATATACATAAATATCATCATCCACTTTTCTGGGGAAATACTTCATTGTATTTCAATCAGAAATACATCACTGTATGATTAGGTTTAAATATATACTAAATAATAAATTGCAAAATTCAATCAATATTCTTGGTGCTTAGCTGCATCTTTAGTTGCCTGAACATTCTAACAGCTGACATTTACTCACTGGTGCAGCATAAAAAACCAGAAGACTAAAGTGCCCAGATCTTAAAAACCCCAAATGACCAAATGTAGAACACAAACATGAAAAGAAATAATTGGCAAGGTAGTTACATTTTCCTTCCTTCCTTCCATCCACGTACATGCTATTTGCAGGAATAGCTACAGAAATTCATGAGCCCAATGAGTCAGATGCCACTACTTAGGTTTTAAGGGAAAGTATGCTTAATATTAATGATTCATAGCAACTACTTATCCAAATGTTTTCTGAACCACATCTACAGGGATTTCTGTTCCCTCTATCACAGCTTCTTCCTTAGCCCAGGAGCAGCTGAGATGCATTTTAGGAGTGCCCTGGAGCAGGATCCCTCCCCTCTCTCACAGGCTAAGGGTTGACTCAAATTGGGGAAATGGCGCCTGCTGTGTCCTTTGGGACTTAACAGCTGGGCTATGGAAAATAGACTCAAAATAGAGAGAAAGCTTGCTTTTCTGTACACTGTTTAGGGAAACAAAATTCCTCTCCCCTCTGTAACTCCTGAAGAACATTTTAACCAAAGCAGCTTAACACAAATGTGGTGAAGCTGTAGCCCCACCATGCCTGGTAGTCACCAGGAAAATGCAGCAACACCTCAGAGTATCAGAAAGCAGGTCAAGCAGTAGCATGCAGGACAAGGAAACACCTGAGGGAAATCTTCAGTGCTTGAGACTCCACAAAAATATCAACAAAAGACATCACTAAAGGATGTCTTTCTTCCCATAAGCTTTCCCCTTACTTTCTGCAAGAGGGAGAACTTGACACTAACACTCATAGGTCTAGAATATTAGGCTGAAAGCTGAGCATTGAATCTTTTCTAGAATACTAATTGTGGCTCTTTGGCCTCTATAATATAACTTGAATCTTGAAAATGGAAACTAGCAGAAAACACCATCTAGATGCAAAGAGATCCAAATTTCCAGAGTGCCACAGTCTTTGCATTTAAAGAGTAGGCTATAGAATAAATCTCATTAAAATTAATAGCTTTAAAATCACACACAAAAAATCATGAATCAATTAACAATTCCAGAATTTACAGTGGAAAGGTCCTTGCAAAGCATTTGTGATGCTGCTGAGGTCTACTGACAGCAATCAGTGTGTGACCCAGTGTTTGATGCTGTGTCGGTTTGTAGTGCCCTCATCCAAAGAGACCAGCAAACAATTATCCCTCAGCTGTATGTGTAGCTTGACAGATTTATTTCTAGATGCAATTTAACTGATGTATGTGTTCTTACCTCAGGCAATTCATACTTTTAATCCCCGATCAAATTTTGTAGTGTCATAATTGCTTTTCTTATATGTTTGCCTTGCTCCTCTATCAATGAAACTGTCGGAGACAAAATTGTGTAGCCTGACACCGAGAAAAGATTGTAATTTAAAAAAAAAAAAAGGAAATTCAGTGACAAGCTTGATATTTTGTGTTTCAAGTGCCAGTCTTCAGTGTCATTCATAATGAAAGCACCAATAATAAAATTTATGAGATTTAATGATCTTAGAAAACTTAACGTTAAGAATATCTAACAGAAAATGTCAGTGAAGTCTCTCTTGGACAAGCTCACATGCTTCTCTGGTCTGAAGCAAACATCTGAGTTCAGCAGAACAAGAACCTCCAGGCTACAGAAGTTTACCTCTGTCTCACAGAATTCATGTTCAGCTGAGACATGCACTTCTGACCACTGGAACTTCCTCTCCCCTCTGTAACTCCTGAAGAACATTTTAACCAAAGCAGCTCAACACAAATGTGGTGAAGCTGTAGCCCCACCATGCCTGGTAGTCACCAGGAAAATGCAGCAACACCTCAGTGTATCAGAAAGCAGGTCAAGCAGTAGCATGCAGGACGAGAAAACACCTGAGGGAAGATCTTCAGTGCTTGAGACTCCACAAAAATATCAACAAGCTAATTCCTTCACTGCATTGAGCAGGACCCTGTTCTTCACTGGGGGTGGCTAGGGGAGGGAGGGAAAATTGCCAGGCTCTGCTGCTGTCTCTCCCTCTGGGACAATGTTCTTTGCAGTCCCTAGGTGTGAATTTTAGCTCTGGCTACTCTGCAGCACTCATAATGATGACTACTTATGCACAACATCATCCTAACTACATGATCAAAAATGATTGAACCGCTGTCTAATTCAGCAGCCAGGATGAATGAGGCAGAACTGAAATTGCACAGGCAGAAGAATTTCACCAGAAGTTTTTGAGGCACAATTTATGAGGTAGAAAAAGTGTACAATTTACAAACTATAAAATAGTACCTTGATTTTTCAAAGAGTTCCAGTTCAAGTCTTGGCTCTTATATAGCTAATTTATACAGACAAAACCCCCTATGTCAATCCATCATAGATGGAAAACCATGCTGATTTTTAAATTTGCTATTATGGAGCCATTCTTCCCCCAAATAATTCTCTATAATCTCATGATTTGTGTTGAGTTACTCTTGAAAGTTCTTCAGTTTTTCAGTATAACAGTCATATTTCCATGTCACCAAGCAGCACACGGAGTATCCTCTGCAGTGAGGATGAAACATCAGCCCTGGACAGTTTTATTTACACCATCTATGGTACTGTATGACAGTGAGTTCACTCTTTGTACTCAAATTATCTTGTTTTGGTTAGAGTTCGGTTGTTTCATCTAATTACTGAAACTAAACAAGTGGCACTGCACAGAGACTCTGCAGGTTATGCTCAGGATGAAGGGTCACTCAGCCAAAAAAGGTTTGATGACACGTAAATGTGAGAGCTGGGTACAGCTCTCCTTCTCTTAGCCACATACATGGGGTTTAATGTCAAAGCAGTTAAAGAAGTTCTTGGATGAAGGGCAGAAAGATTTTTAGGAGAGGCAATAAGGTTTGATGAAGCTTTGGCTAGATGTTGGAGGCTGAAATTTAAAAATATAGAGGCTGTTAAAAGTAACAACAGCAGAGTGATATGTGAACTTCTTAGACCATGTTCTGAAAGGATAATCTGATTTCTGACAGGTTAGTAGGAGGCATGGTTATAAGTTTTGGTGCATTTGAGGTCAATATGAATTATAAAACTGGAAAAATTACTGTCACACAGAAAGACTCAACAAGTGAAGCACAACAGGTCACAGACTTGATTAATACTATTCATAAAAAATAAAAGAAGAATCTAAATCCTGTCCAATCCTGCTTTGGGTTAACTAGCCAACAACCTCAGCTGTCACTATGGACCTGATATAAAGTGGGTGATAATGTAGAAATCAGAATCCTAAGACTATTTTTCTAAAACGTGTAAAATAGAATTACCAACAAATTGTTCAAATGAGGTAGTTGGGGATAAAAAATCCCAACAAACTAAAAGGCAGCCTACTTAAGTTTTCCAAGTGCTGCTTTTGGTCTCATCCTGCTTTGTCATGGCAGGACTGAAGCTGGGATGCAGCCCAAGTGGAGCATGTTATCCTATACTGAAGAGGCTCCATCAAGGGCCCTGCTGCACTTTCTGCTTCATTACCTTCCAAATGTTTATGCTAAGAACTCCAAGGGGGAAATCCTACCATGCCATGTACTCTACTGAATTGCAAGATCTCTTTTGTTTTATGAAATCCTAAAAAATAACTATCTTTATATGGCTCTAGCAGAGGCTAGAAAATGCCAAACTCATCCTCAGCAGCAGATAAGAAAACAACCTATGAGAAATGGTGGGGAGAAGAGCAGAAAGTAGCAAATACAGAAGTTCTAAAAGATGACTCCAAAAATACTAGAAAACTATTTGAAAATGTACTGTGCATTTATCTGCAATAATGCCATTATAATACTTTAACTTTCCTGTGTTTCACTAAAATGCTTGCAGGCTCCAAGAATCCTATTTGCAACTGGAGCACCTCTCTAAGGAAGAAAACTAGTTCATAGAAATCATGACTGCCAGAAAAGACGAGCAGTGATGTATGAAAATATAATCCACTGAACATCAGACCTGACAACCTCAGAGCATTTCCAGGCTAAGTCAGCTAATAACACCACTCTTAACACTGCTGCAGGTGGATTCACACTCAGCAGTATTCTATATTCAAGTTAAGAAATATTTTTGCCTAGAGCTGCTGTAAAGATTAACAACAGTGGAGAATATGTTAATTTGTGAAGCTAAAAACTCAGAAGTGCTGCAGTGTGAACAGAGAATTAAAATAAATAGAGTTTTAAAAGTTAAGAGTTTTTTTACCGGCCATAAAGTAAAAATGTCACGTTGCAAAATATTCCCCAGGGGAAAATTTTGCTTTTAGGTGCATACAAAAATTCCCATCATGCTAGATTCTAATTCTTGTAACATCAAGTGGGTCACTATCACTGAAGACAAAAAAGGCTCATTTTAAAAGCTTTTCAAAATTGTGATGGGGTAACCTAGATGAAAGCAGAACATAAATTAAAGTTTGCCAAGCAACTATTCAACAATGGAGAGAAGTACAATTAATCTAAATCAATAGATCTTTGTAAATGGGGTACAAAAACTGTGATAGAAAATGTATGCATTTTATTTCTTTTCTTAGAGTATCCAAAACAGTGCTGTAGAGGATAAATAGAAGCAGGTTAGAACTAATTTTATATAGAATTTATTTATTAAATGAACCTGCTTTCAGATCTAGCTACATTTAGAATTGTATTTATCATTTATGAGCTTTACTCATTCTCTAAATGCTCAAGAAAAGCAGATGTTGAGAAGATTTTGGAGTAGTATGATGAAAGCTCTTCAAAAAACAGTAGAAAACACATTCTTGAGATTTCAACAAACTGGCTTATGAATATTCTTCCTATTGCTTCAGCCTTCAGAATATTATTTGTATGCTTTGAGATTTCTCATTTATCTTTTTTCTATGTTTCATTTTCCCAGCCATCTGATACCCAGTGAAGAATTACACTGTTGATCCAAAAGAATATATACAATGAGCCCAACCAATAGCCGAAACATTCAGCATTTCTTTGATTTAAATGATCTGCACTTAAAGTCTCAGGCTCTTATAGTCATCATTAGACATTATTTTTAAATTGCTAAACTCCACCCCATTATTTTAATCACTCACATTTATTTGATATCTGAGCTGTGTAATTCCATATAGTACACTCAACACATTCTCCAAATGCACTTGAACGAGCTCTTGAGCCTAATCATTCATTACTAACTTACAGCAATACACCTGATCAGCACTCTTAAAATACCTCCACTAATTCCAGACAGCATCTAAAAAGAAGTTTCTCCTACATTTTCCATAAGCAAAAACGATTTTAGATTAAGGTTTTGAGTTATATTTTCAAATTGTTAATTAGAGCACTTTGCTAGGTAAGAACTGCCTCCTGCTCACGATGAAGCTAAAAGGGATTTGTCCCTGACTGAAACAAGAAGAGGCTCAAACAACTAAATCTTATTATATTTTGCCTTTACAGTGAAATAATATTAAAATGAAGTCTACTTAGAGAAGGGAGAACAGTAATACTAAAATTTTGCATCTTAAAGGCATTTATTGTCCCAGAGGAGTCCTGGTGAAAGGCTAGTAAATAATAACTTCCTCATCCATCTGAAACCTCAGTGAGAGTTTTAGGTACACAGAACAGAATTACCAGAGCTGGAACAATCCCAAGGCAGCAGGGCTAACATCTGTTCCCATGGAAAATAAAAGAACTGCAATTCCCTCAAGCACTCAGGAATTCAGTTTTATATGGTTTCTAAAATATGTTAACTCCAAAATAATAGTGGTTTTTAACTCTAGAATCATGACAGAAGAGCATTCATATCCCAAATATTAAGCTAAACCAGGTGCTTCTCTAGAGCTCTATTCTAGGAGGGAAGGGATATAAATCAGATGTAGCCCTGAGGAAAGAGTTTACAGACTGAGGCTGATGCAGGATACCTAATGTGACCACTGTGCCCACTGAGAGAATATGCTGCACTTCCAGACTCTGTTTGGTGGTTTTCATCCCCAAACCACTGGGCACCTGAGGGCTTGGAAATATCCATATAAGATGTCTTTGCTTGTAATTCCAAATGGAGATGTATCAGACAGAAACGTTAACATCCCTTAATTTGCCATACATCTTTTTTCCTTCTTAGGGACACCAAATGCAGGAATAACTATACACTGAAAAAAAAATGTTGCTCTGGAATGCCCATAATCCATAGATTTTTTTTTTTTTTTTTTTTTTTTTTTTTTTTTGCCTAAGCTTCACTGCATTCACACCTTGCAGTATGGAGGTTGAGCTGTGCCTGTACCAGCCTGCACCTGTATGAGTCACACACCATCTGCCAGGTAACCATAAAAGAGCCTCGCTGGCTCTTCAAGACCATCAAGCTGCATCAAGTACATACTTATATGGCTCAGCTACTAAACACATGGTCCATGCACACCTGGCTTATCTGGACATATTTCTGTGGAATTGACATAATCTGTTGCTGATCTGCTCTTCAACAAAGACAGTAATATCAATTTCAGGAAATGCGTAGTCAGGTAAGAAGATGTTCATTAAAGTCTAAGCACTAATAAACAAATCAGAACTAGAACAAGAGACACTAGAGACTGGAAACTCAGAACTGTTCAGTGATGCAGATTAGAAAAGAGCCTTCCAGGAAATCTTTTTCCTTCCCATTATATTCTCCTAAGTACACATTCTCCTGCAGTCTTCCTTTGCAGAATCATTGTTCTTAAAAAAGCATGTGTGCGGGCTGGGGACATAGCTATGGATATAATTCCTCTCCAGGGCCTCTCCGCCCAGAACTCAGACCCTGCTGACACTTCATCTGTTCCCTCTGCACTCAAGTTATTTCTCTCTTGGGGAAGGAGCAGTCCTCCTTTACAGACATTACTTGAAAGGGGCTTGAAATAATTTTAACCTGTGCTATGTAATCAGAGCTCTCCAGACAGTTGTTTGCCAGGCTGCTGTACTGACTGACACACTGTGTGCTACAGCTGCTACCGAGAACTGCAACAGGTCCCAGTGCAGCTAAAGCACTTCAGACTTTCCCTTCTCCATCACACTCCACTTTCCTTCTGCATATCCCTTTACAGCAATGTTTCAGTCCTTCCTAGGGCTGTTGTACCTGCCAATCAGTGACAGAAACTGAGAAATTCCAAATAGAAATTTAGAAATTTGCAACATTGTCAACACCACATGCCTTTCACCACATTTTCATTTTGGCTAATTATTGCAGGGCAGACTCTGTCAAAGCAGTTCTTACAGCATATATTGCAAATTCTGAGCTGTTTTTATGGACTTGTATATGATGAAGAGTGGTGCTGATATTTTCTGGGTGATACAGGATCATCACCAGAGACCCACACTGATGTGTCATCTGTGACTGATGACAAGATACTGACATGGTTTGAAGTCACAGTACAGGTGGATGGAGCTACTCCAGATTTTCTATAATTTTAGGAGATGACATTTCAATGGTACACTTGTTGCAAGGACATTTCTCCATAAGTGTCTGTAGAATTTTATCCTATCACCCTTTTTCAGTAGGCACACAACACCTTCTCTCATATAAAAAAATCCCAACTAGTTGCAGCAGGACACAGGGCTTTAATGCAGTGATAGAAGGCACATAACATTTTTCCTTCTTTTTCTGATAGATGGTGAAGAGGTGGCAAAGGAATCTACCTAGTAGTACTTCTGAATAAGCAGAAGACAAAAGGCTATCTAATCATCAAGAAAAACAGTATCCTGCTTATTCAACAGACACCAGAACCCATAGTTCCATGTTGCCTGTCCAACACATACATACTGCCCACTCTTTCAGTATCTTGCTATTTTCAAAGTGCCCTCTGTAACAATTTCAGACAAACCCAACTGGCAAAGGAATAAACTGTCTTGAAAAGTTGCTTTAAAACCATCAATGCTCTCTCCCAGATTAACTGCTGATCTAGAGCAGGACAGAGCTTTCATAAATTTAACCTTTTTCTTTAGTCTTTTTATCCTTCAAATTCAAGGAATACAGACAAGAAAAACAAAACAAAAGGAAAAAAAAAAGCAATCCCAACATATAAGCAAAAGGTTGATTAGAAACATGCAGCTAAAAACCAAATCACACTTGAGAAAAAAAATCCAAGGTTGTGGTACTACTGAAATGCACTTGCTTTCTTTAGAAGCTTGAAGAGAGCTACCCTGTGAAGTACAAACTTGCACCACCACTCAGACAGTGCAATAACCTTCCCTTGAGCTTTGGTTCTTTATTATTTGTAGGGACTTCCACTCTTTGTAAAAAAAGAAGTAACAAAGCAACTTCTAGGGTATACTAAGCATTATGTTAAACACTGTCTAGATACAGACAAAATTAAATACAAAAGCAGAGGAAGCTAAGAGATATCAGGCAGAAAATGTTTTACTAGCTTTCCTATAAATGTATGTTGTTCATTTATTTTCATCAAATATCCAGCTATTAAAATGACAGATGCTGCAGTAACTGTTCTACAACTTCAGACAAAAGCCTTTTTTATTTGACACCTACTACAACTATTAAATCGTCAACTGCTGATTAGCTTGAGGGCTAATCTTTGAAATGTCACAGTTAATTTCAGATCTCATTTCTAAAAGTTACTATTTCCTTTTGTAAGCAGTTTTACACTGTTGGCAGATGAAAACATTTGCAATGAATTTTCCTAATGAGCAAACATTGTTTATGACCTTATGCAAACTTGCTGATGGCTTAGTTTATCAGCTCTCTCTTTTGAGGAGTCTCCTAAATGAACTGGCCACATAGAAAGCAAATTAGTTCACCAACCCACTGTACTGCTCTCACTGGCTCATGGGAGTTGGATAATTTACTGGAAGTCAGGAGGGAGTAATGTAGTAAGAGATTCATCATATTTATCTCTTCTCAGATAAATGGAGATTCAAGGTTCAAGAAAACCAGAAAACTCTGTAGGGGATCTTGCACACATCCAGATCCCAAGTGCTTTTCTTTTTTGTGCTACACAAGAAATGTCCTAACAGGAATCAAGTTCTGAAATATGGAAAGGCATTAAATTCAGAACAGGTCACCCTCACAGGGTCAGATGTAGGAAAAAACTGAGATTTGCCAAGAGTTGGTGGGGTTGTGTGCTTATGTGCATACATTTATAGATCTTCCTGACTATGTGTTTTGCTAGCTTTTTGTACTCCCTCAAATCAGCCAATTATGGTTAATGTCCAACAAGAAATTTTCAAATGCTCAAAATTAAGTCGAATTTAACTGAACATTTAAAAGCATTTCTCAGTAACAGACATCTTTATAGTGTTAAGTATTCCACTGCACACTAATCCTCAACCCCCCTCCCCCCCTTTTATAAAATTAACATTCATTTAAAGCTCTATTTTATATTAACAAGAAACTGTTTGATGGAAATTTCTGCCCTCCCCCCAATATTTTTACTATTCACCCTACCTCAGCCATGCCAACAAAGAAAATTTAACTGCAGGTATAAATAGCTCTTGAGGCATAATTCAGAACCATTCATGCAAAATTAGCCCCACTGATCAATGCTACTAACAGAAATGTTTGCTAGACTCCCATTTTAAGGATAAATTAATGCTGCCAAAGTCCATGCTAATTTTATCTGATTCTCTGCCAAAGACTGACACATTTTTTAATTTAAGCTTCTTGGGTATGTTATTTTTCCAGGATGACATTAAATAAATACTTTCTCCTGTACCTATTCCATTGCTAACATGTCCTGTATTTCTGAGATTCCTGTACAGCACAGTGGCTTCTGAAGCCCGGAAATTGGAGGCAAGCTGCTAAGATAAATCTTCAGAAATAATCAGCATCAAAATACAAAGCAAACGTCATATAAATAAGCATTTTTCCAGTTATGAAATATGACTAGATTCATTCAAATGCAGGATGCCAGGGACAGACTTGAAAGCTATTTCATGGCTGTGCTTTCAATTGTGCAGCAGCTACTGTGATGGAATTTTATCCTACTGTGCTAGTCTCTGGCTGACATAAAAGGAAAAGACAACACTGTATTTAATTTTCTCACTCCTCCACTGCAATTCTTTTTCCATTACACAGAAATAATAGAAGGTTATAAGGATGTGAAATAAATTAACAATTTTGAAACTTGATTTACAATAACAGATAATAGCAATAAATGCAAGAAGCAGAACACCCCGCTGCAACAGTTCAGGCACAAATCAGTGAGAATGGTAATATTCATGACTTCACATCAGTGACAAAGGTTTAGCAAATAAAAAATACAGAAAAAAAATTTTTAAAAAATAGTGTCATGTTTTGAATAAAAAAGGAATTAAAAAAACCCCTCTGACATGCATTTTTTCCCAATACTTGGCTCCCCCATGGAATCAAAACAAACTTCTAATATCCTGAGAACAAATGTGGTATTTAATATGGCAGCCTTGCAGTGCCTAAAGGGAATCAACAAGAAAACTGCAGAGCAACTATTTACGAGGGGATGCAGTGATGGGATAAGGGCAAATGGACTCCAACAGAAAGAGGACAGATTTAAATTAGATATTAGGAAGAAATTCTTTGCTGTGAAGGTGCTGAGGAACTGGAACAGGTAGCCCAAAGAAATCATGGATGCTCCATCCCTCAAAGTGTTCAAGGCCAGGTTGGATGATGCTCTGAGAGGGGATGGAACTAGATGGCCTTTAAAGTCCCTTCCAACATAAACTATCCTATGACATCTTTCCAAGTATAACCAACATTTTTTTGCTAACAAATATAAATATTGCTGCAATTTTAATTTACTGTGTAGTCATCCTTAGTCTCTACAAAGAGAAGAAAAAAGGGAAAAAATGACTAACATAAAATCCATCTATTCTCTAGATGGGTTTTGATTCAGTATACAATAAATATGATTTGGTATCCTGAGACGACAGCACTAATTCTTCACTAATTATAAAGCCTCCAAACTATATTATGGTAGCATTGCACAAAATAAAGTTTGACTTTTCCTCCTTTTTCTTTTTTAATTATCCCTTAGACAAACAATTCTTGCTTTAGGAGAATCATTCTGACTCTGTGGAAAATTCTCCTCAGCTTTCACACATACATGATGCACATGTTATAGGTGGAATGCTGAAAAATGCAGTAGAATTGAAATGCATATATACACATTTCCCAGACATATATTTTTTCCCATCACTTTATCACTCTGTACTGATTTAAAGCAGTAACAGTTCAGCAGAGACTTCAGCTGATCTTGCAAATCTAAATTACTTCCAGTGCCTCTACCAACTACATCAGGGAACTCCTCAGACATCTAAACTGTCTCAAAAAAACCTGTGTAAACACTTCTTTTCTTCCATTTTCTGGCACTCAAGTTATCAGAAAGAATGTGTACTATTTGAGAAGAGGAATATATTTAACAAGGAGACAGGACCTGGCACTTTATAAATCACAAGGGTAGTGTTGCACTCAGTTTCTACAAATGTCTCTATCTGGATTAGGAAAAGTGGGAACAAAAAGTTAAAAATCCTTTATTTTTTTTTTTGTATTAGCAACTTTCTCATTTATAACCAATCAAGTGGTCTGATAACTAAGGCAATTAGAAAGATGCACACCATGAAAGCCAAGCTAGTCCCAAATCAGAAGCACTCCTGTCCTGAAAGCTGGTCATTGCAGAGGGGCCATTCTAACCCTGAAATGTCTCAGTCAATTGGAAAATGGCCAACACCAGTGAATCTGAACGTCCTCCAGAATTAGGACATTCAGATTAACAAAACTGTAGGAGGATCCCTGCAGGTCTTTTGTTTTGCATTTCTCATCACAAAATCCTTTTCCACCTGTAAAACAGTATCCAGTTTATCTTTTAAAAAGTGTAGCAGATAGCTGTATTACTCTTTTCTGATGAAACACCAAAACTATGTTTTCCTGCTCTGTATTCAGAATACACAAGAAATTTATATGGCAATCAACATGATTATAAGTCTGATAAGTATGAAGGCAAAATAACAGAAGAAATCAATTTGCTAAGAAAAAAAACTCAGAAAGAGAGCAGAACCCTCAGGAATATTTAAAGAATATCCATAATTTCCCTTCCACTAGATTTCTGACAGCAGAATTAGAATAAATAACATTTTGTACTGAGTTTCTGATGCATAAAAATAGGATTTGTCATGTCAAGTCTCTGGGCAATAGCCTTATCTATTTTCTAAATGCTGTCTCCTTGAAAATTTTTAAAAATTTAAAAAATTTTAAAAACCCAGAAAGTTGAAAGAATTATATTCCATATAATTAGTAACCAGCACACTTCATCCCAAGTCTTTTCTAAATTGTTTAAAAAATTCCACAACTCCCTCCCCACTCAATGGTGTTGTCTTCTATAAATAATTTCAAAGAAAATGAAAACTGGGTAAAGGGATTTATTATTTATGACATGACAGTGTTTCTGCTATCATATTCACAGAAAGCATAGAGAAAGCTACTTAGTAGATTTTCCAGTTTTAGATTCTTGTCTACAGCTTCTTGTTTATCTTTTCTAATCTAACAAATAACAACATAGTTTATTATTGGATGAGTCTTTGAATATTGATAAGATTTAGCCTCCCTTTTGTTTCTTCTTTTTTTTTTCCAAAATTCACTTTATATTTGGCACAGATAATCTTGAATAAAGGAATGTCCTTTTCCTGTTTAGAATGTTTTTAAAAATAGACTGTAAAAAAATTTATATTAAAAGAGAAATTCTGGAAAAAAATGAAATTAGATTTAGCACTCCAAGACTTAAAACTCACATTCCAGTGAAAGTTTTAAATTAGGTTACAAATGACAGCAATTTATTAGACTGAAGAATAAAAAGTTTTAAAGTATTTCTGGTAAAAATCAATCTGCTCCTTCAGCTTCAACTTTCTGAACAATAAAATGCAAAATAATTAATATTCTTTTAAAACTCTTTTTTCTCCATGCTGTCTGGAAAAGCTTGAGCATTGTGTGTTGTAATTATGCCCTAAGAAAGCGTAGTTGCTATAGGCTTTCTTCTCTCCATATCTCTCTCAAGAAAATGTTTTTGTGGATTACAGGTACAGGAAGCATGATCCTTGCAATTACCAGATTTGGGCTTTGCATTGTCATTATGATTTGGTTGAACAATGATAAAGAGAAATATTTTACCAAGCACCTCAGACAGGTATTAAATACAGTGAATAATCATGCAGTAATTTCTCTGAAAACCATTATACATGAGACAATAAAGTAAGTAAACATAGCTGAATGTGGCTGTTGAAGCTTTGATTCATTCCCTCCCTAAAGGGATGCTCGTGAGATTTTGCTGGTGTCTCTGAAACTAGTAAAAAAGAGCTTTCTTTCAATCTTAGATTTTTTTGGGGTTGATTTTGTTGGGGTTTTTTTGTTGTTGTTGGAGTGGAAGCAGTGAAGGGTAATTAAGCAATGCTAATGAAAACTATCAATTTCACCATAACTGGCTGCAAAACTAAACAGAAGGCAAAAAGGATAAGGAAAAAAAAAAACAAACAAAACCCAAACAAAACAAAAAGTAACTACACAGCAGTATTCAATTTCAAGCCTATTGATAGATGTCGTACATGGAATAATGAAGGATAAATATAACTGAGTCCCTGCAGAGTCTGGTTCATAGCTTCTACTGTCTGAAAGCCTCATCAAAGATCCAGCCCTACTGTGCATTCAATGGAACAACAAATTCTTTTGCTGAAACTTTCAGTCTAATTCAGTGTAAAAAGAAAGCAAAATTTATATTGTACAAGCAACTAGTTACAAGTATTTTCTTGCCATATGGTTGGTTTTTACTTAGAAATTCTGAATTACTTTCAACTGTGTGTATCACATCACAGAAAGCTTTTTCAGCAATTAACAAGGACATCAAAAGTTTGAGCCTTTACACCTTGCCGATGCATTTCTGCAGGCATTTCCTCCTTGAACCAGTTTATGACATGTATGACAACCTTAGTTCTGGTACTTCAATATATTTAGATGTTAATTGATATCCAAGGCAGTTTGTTCTAACATGGGGACAGGATTTCACCAGCTCCCTCCAACCTTCTCCATGCTTTTGCTGCAAGGAGATGCCCCTCTGTGCACCACTGAAACACACCTTTATTCAAACACCGTTTTCCTTATCTAGCCATATTGCAGACCAAGCACACTGCTCAACTAAGCACGTTCCAGTAGGCTCCTTGTTGCAGCTATTGCAAACTCCAAAGAATAGTTTCCCTGAAATGGAGTCTGCTCATCTCTCTTGCTGAGGTCTGCAGACTTCTGAACACATATGCATCACTAACTTCCAACTGATGCTGCCTCAGATACAACTAAGTAATTAAGAAGCTTTAAGACCACACTCCTATCACCTTATCGCCTGTTTTACTCTGTTAAAAAGCAGAAGTAAATAAATTAAAAAAAAAATACTAAGGGTTTGCAATTGTACAATTGAAACCAGAATGAAGATACTATTGTATATGAGCAGTTCTTAAGTCAATGTGAGCATGCTTTGTACTTAACTGTGAAAAAATACAAATTATAAATAAATTTAAATCACAACTGAAGCATGCTGCAAGAATATCTAGGATGTACAGCTCTGGAGTTAGAGACAGTGTACTATAGACTACTTCCAAACCTAAATGATGGAGAGAAATATGTATTCTCAGATCACATTCCAGCTACTACTTAACTGCTAAAAAAATTTGCTTAAAAGGTCACTGCAGCTTGCAAAACTTGTGGTTCCCTTGAGACTACTCTGATTTGTTAATTTAGATGACATTCATGCTTAAAAATCTGATAACTCAGGAATTGTACACTGTCATCCCTTGGCATCTGAAGACAGGTAATGAGCAAGACTGTCAAGGCATTAATTTTTAATATAAAGTGGAACTGGAAGCTCTGAAATAGAAGAAATAAACAACTCTGTTTCTTTTTCATGAGTACTTTATATTTAATACTTGTTTCAATTACTGACACAAAATCACAAGCCTCCTGCATCCCACAATTATCTGGTGAGGACTTACCGTTACTCCAAAGAACCTGGTTTCATTCATAGCATTCAGGAAAATGTTGCCGAGTTTTTGATTTGAGTAGTTAAAATCTTCAATTTTTTGGTGCTTGTTGGTGGAATTCAGGTAATTCATTGCCCTCTGTAGAGTCCTGGCAATCACCCATATTCCATCATAGGCATAACCATGAAATTTGCTGGATTGCCCATCGCCACGTCTAGCGTTGTATTCCTTTTCATACTGCTGTGGAGTCTACAGAGGAGATAAAATTCAGTTTTACCTCAATACTTAATCTTTTACAGAGTTGAATCTAAACCTCAAGCTGCACCCCTCAATTTAGAGATGTGCATAACTAATACAGAAAATGCCTCCAAAAAAAAGTTATGAAAGAAAATAAAATTCAAGAAACATGTTTGTTTAAAAACTGGTTTTTAAAAAACTTGGTTTAAAAACTGCTGGTGAGATTGGGAAGCAGAACTAGGAGACAGAGATACTGAAAGCAGTTTTACTGCCTCACTGTATAAATGACAACTTGTTTTATTTTACTTTTGTACAAAAGGGTCCAGTTCAACCAAAACTGTACACTGGTGAGCCCTAATACTGGAACAGGGAATAAGTCTCTATCCCTGCAAATTAGTGGTCTGATTACACTTTACAGGATAACACAAATCAAATAACCCTTACTTGAGCAACTGTTTGCTCAGTATGAAATTTTGAGTGGCAATTTGTCTGTATTTTACAAGTTCACTACGTTCTGGATGGTGTGCCATCATATGATGAGCTATCCTTCAGTAAAGTTGCCTTTCATGCTCACTCAGCAAAGGCATGAAAGGCAGATGGAAAAAAAAGATTAAAAGCAGCAAAATCAGGCATGTTTATTCATTGGTCAGAGCTTGTATGGATTTGTTCTGTGATAAAATTTTATGTACTTTATGGAAATACCATATATTTTTATATTTAAAACAATCCTCACCTCCTGCTCCCTAGTTCTGAGAGACACAAAGCACCATTCAAATTGGCCATTTGCAGAATAGGTTTAATTATAAGAGTTTTCTGTTTTTGTGCTTAACTATTTAACTTGAAGTGACACAGTATATGATACTAAAGACTGTAATTCAAACTTTAACGTACATCTGAACTATAATGCTCAGACTGAGGGAGGAGGGCAGATTTGAAGCAAGGGACTTCACTGCTTTCTTACCCTGTAGAGAATTAGATTTGGTTTTGAAATATTTAAAAATTGCTAACTACTGGAAAGAAGTGAAACTAACTGTGATGACTTCCAGGTCACTTGGTAAAAGAGCCCTTTGGCTTCACCTCCTTCCTTGGTGCTTTACTGTGCCAGCCCAGCAGTGAGATAATTGATGGTACAGTAAAATAGATGGAAGAAAAATACTAACCCTTCCTGATATAGTCTTATTCGTTTTTGAGCTGAGAGGCTCAAAATCCACTCCAATATAACCTTCCATGGCTGTAAGAAGATTTTTGCTGAGACACTGTGAGGAATTAATCCAGGCTTCCCACCAAAGATTTTCATACCACCCTGGAATAATCCACTGATATTTGCTGCCATACATTTCTTCATCATAAGCCTGCAAAAAAAGAAAAACAGAAAATATAATGGACTTTGTAATAGAGGTATTGAACATAAAACCAATTGCTTTTGGTTAACTTTTTTTTATTATTAATGACATGATGGTGTAATTGGAGCACACAACTATTTAAAAAGTTTAGAATAATTATTTGCTAATAATGGAGACTTTTTTTGAAGACTCCTGACTTTAGAATTCAGGAAATGAGAATTTACTGAACCCTGTTTTTCTTTCAGGGGATCATTTCCTAAAAAACAGCAAAATGAAACTGTGTTCTAGAACTGAGGGAGTTAAAGAACAACACAAACAGAAGGCACAGCTTTCCACAGAAAGTTCTTTATAACAGAACTATTACACAAGTGATAGAACTACCATGCTACCACATTTCAATTAAGTAATTATCACCCTTAAATCAGTCTAAGGACTAGATTACAAGAAAACTTGGATCATAGGCACCATCAAATCACATGTGGCAAATATGAATTAGGTGACTGCTAAAATCAGACCACAGTAACATTAAATTAGCAGTTCCTTCTGTGGAGCATGAGTGAATAGTGAATTGATAGAGCAAAAACTTAAGGATTTTTTTTTCTCAGCAAGATCTTTCTTCATATGAAGTCCTATATTGTTGTAATACTGAATACAGCCAACTGTAATCCAAGATCCTGAGATTATAGTTATCTCCTTTCAATACTTAGTAGATATATATAACAGGAAACAGAAATACTTTCTTAATCAGGCACATATGCTGTTGTACCTAAAAGCTGATGTATTCTCAAATATTCTCTTTGATTGGGAAGAGTGTTTTAGGATAAAATTAGCAAATTTTATCTCAGATATTTCGCGCACTGTCTTGCAACTAGGTATTTTTCTTTTGACATTGCAGTCAGACTCCACTTCAAAACTGCATGTTTCATGCTTCTTTGGCTCCAAATATAAGCAATACTTGAGATAGAAGGCCTAAGATAAAAATTTTAATTTTTAGAAATACATGGCGCAAGCTTAGAGCTCTTGACAGGAAAACTGCTTCTTTTTCACAAAAAATATTACGTAAGGAGGAAATGATAAGAATGCAAACAGGACATATTAGTCATTCTGAAATAACTGTTTTGAAAAGTATCCCAAAGATCATACAAAAAGCCTATCAGAGAAATAAAGATCAATAACAGAATATATGAAATAGGAAAACCTCCTAAATATGTTAATACCCAAATTAAAACTGGGCTTTAAATCAGTGAAGTCTATTATAATGGTGCCAGCTCAGTTCATTACAGCATTGTGCACAAAGCAGATTTATTTGGCCCCTGGTTGCAGAAGCTTTTGTTCATACAAAATCAAATTTCATGCCTTTGTATACAATGCTGCTTGAAAGTCCTGTCTGAAACCTGGCGTCTTACATCTCATATATTACTTATTCCACAATCCACATAAACAGTTTGTCTTTCTCTTGCTTGCTAATTCTGCCCTTCCAGAAACATATCTGCTTCTGTCCTCCTACCCACCAGCACTCCTGCACAGCTATGGAGACACTGAATTCCAGGGCCACCTGTGAGGGAAACAGCAATTCCATCCTGCAGTGCTCCCTTCTAAAAGAGTTTGCATTGTACAGTTAGGTCATTCAAGACCTTTCAGTCACTCAGTGTTTTTTATCTGACAGTTTAAGAATCATGAGAATGCAAACTGACACAGAATAGTGCTTTTGGAGAAGGACAGTCTTATGTAGCTTCCCCTGCTCTATAGAGATTAAAGTATCAAATTGTGTGTTGCCAGAAAGTATTGGCTGTGGACTATTCTGAAATTAGAGCTGCTGGAAATTTTCTGTTTGCATAAGCACTTGTACTGTTTCCTGCATAATCTGTGAATGCCCTGGAAAATGAGCCGAAAATTGAAAGTTTCAAAATAGCCAGAAATTTCATCCTGGAAACAAGGGATCATTCCCAACATGGTTGCCTGAAAGACTGGTTACACTTTCACATTTCTGCAACAATCTGGTTTAACAAAAGGCAAAACAAACACTTTAAGAGCTGTCAGCTCTTCCTCTGAGACATGGTGGAATGACAGGGCTTGAAGGGTAGTCTGGGAAAGGCAAAAGTAGGAAGAAAATCAGATCCTCTGAGGCTCAGCACGATGATCATGCAGTGATTTTTCTAGTGACAGCACAGCTGACAGTATTCAGACATTTCAGTGTTTGTGTCCCAGAAGACTTATTGCAAAATAATGCTTTTTTTGCCACCATTTTCTCCCTGTTGATTCTGCTAAATGGAGATGATTTTGATGCTTAAAAGATTCAAGTACTTGAAACACGTGGATCTTTCTTGAGCTGTTTGAGTGCTCATAGACCAATACTTACAAGTTTCAGTTTCTAAGGGGAAGATTTTTTGGCAAACAAGCAAGCTGAAGAAGGTTTGCACATGCTTTGTAACACCAGAACAGCATAAAGTAGTCATACATTTTCCTTCATCTTTCTCCCATGCCCTATGTAGAATGCAAAGCCCTGAGTTGCTGTCAAGCAGCCAGGAAACTGTCATGGACATTTTTTGCCCTTGTGAAACTGAATTTTTATTTTTTTTCCTTTAAAGCATTTCATTCTTGTTTGAATCCATAAATAAATGCTTATTTACAACAAAGAGATTTGTGCAATAGATGTTTCTTATGTGTAGCAAACAAATACTGGCAATTTGTTGATTGTTGAAGTATTAAGTTTTGACCAAAAGGCTCTAATTTCTATTCCAAGAAAACATCACATTCATCCCACAGAGGTGAAAATGAATTATAAAGCTAAGATTTCCCATAGAACTAAAATTGCTCACTGTTTTTGACACTGGTGATAAATGAACAGCTAAACTTATTTAAATCCTTGCAGGAAAAACCTGCCAAAGACTCACTTTGGCTTGAACCAGTCCCGTCCTGTTTTTAAAGTTTGCTACTGAATTTTACTTTTAATCCAATTTTTTGGTGTGGGTGTGGGTGTTGGTCTCTTCTTCCAAATAACAAGGAATAGGAAAAGAAGAAATGATCTGAATTTGCAATAGAGGTGATTTAGATTCGATATTAAGAAAGACTTCTTCACTGAAAGGATTATCAGGGACCAGGGAAGAGGTTGAGTCACCATCACAGGAGGCATTCAAAAGATGTGCAGATGAGGCACTCAGGGACATTACTTAGTGGTGGACTTGGCAGTGCTGGATTAATGGCTGGACTTGATCATCTTAAAGGTCTTTTACAACCTAAATGGTTCTATGATCTTATATAAACTCCTATGGATATCCTGAAGAAACCTCACAGAATATGACTGCTGAATCCAGGCAGAAAAGTGAGGCAAACTTAAAAGGTTTTACCACCTGCATAAGTCATTACCAAATTATATTTAGGATAAAACCACAATCAGGAAAAAAAATAAATATTGCATTAGGGAAAAAGCATCTTCCTTTAACAAACTCAAAGCCTTTTTCTGACTGACATCAATAACCTTGCAGAATATAACAAGGAATCACAAGTGAAATCAGTCTGAAGATACACCTGAAAAAGAAGAGTTAAAAACTTGATAAATATAAATTACTGTGCTCTTAGACATATATCTGCAGGAGTACATGAGTCAACAATATATTTTATGAATAATAACAAGCTTTCTGACATATTGTAGTGCATTAATATATAAATGACCTACTTTGAACTGCCCTCTCCTGTATTCAGTCTCCTGCGGAAACTCTCACATAAATACATTTAAACAAGCCTAAATACATGATATTTCAGATTTCTCCAGGCTCCAGAAAAATCCACCTCATTATTTTGACACTAATGTACTTTAGAAGCAGCCATCAGCACTTTAAAGCACTGACAGTTACGCACATTTCCCATGTTCACACCAAACTGTAGCCACAGAAACCTGCGGCTGGCGCTCGTGTGACAGAGACATCCTCTCCCTGGAACCCTTCATCTGACAGTGATGCAGACTAAAAGACAGCCTGCCCCTCTAAGGAATTCTAAGATTTCTTCAGTGGCCTCACATAAACATGGATTTGGAAGAGAATCCTAGAGAAATGCAACTAGAAATGAGGCCAATCTCTTGCTAATGTTGGGTTGGAAGATAATTCTGACCAGAACCCTTCTGCTGGGGAAATGCAGCCCGACCCCAAGAGATCTGAGGAGGATCTGGGCTGCAGAAGTACTATTCTTTCTTCCAGGAATGAAAAAATAGGAGATTATCTCTGTCAATCCAATTTAAATGGCAGTACAAAAAGATCTCTAAATAAAGACCTACAAGACATGAGAAGAATGAAAAATAAAATAATGCTTTCCATTTCCTTTTGGATGAAAACAGATTTTGTTCCTTCCAAATATATTCTACAATCTCCTTTCCAAATTTTGCCACCAACTGGGACAGCTGCTGAGTAAGAGCCAAAATGCATCTGAGACGTGTAGCAGTCAGATTTTGAACTTCTGCCTTTCCTTTCTTTCCAAGGATAGGTAACTGTCTCACTAAGTGAACACTAAAAAAAACCCTTGGAAATTTAGATGCTGTCGTTATTACTTTTCCATTATATTTACTGTGTTCTTGGATTAATCTAACTATTTAGACTAAGAACTCAATACTTAGGCCACTAAAATATTTCTCTTTCAAATTTTTTTCTGGCTTTTACAAGTATAGATTCACATTTTAATTCTGCTACTTTTAATGGCAATAACAGTGGATAAGTTTGCAGCACATTCACATAAACAAATGGTGAGGATAGGGAATTTTATGTTTGGTAGTCTTACTGTTATGGTTAAAAAAACTTTATTTTTTATCAACTAATATTTGCTTTCATGTAATACATGTAAAATGTACGGCAGTCAGATGGGAAGGACAGCTGTACAATTAGCAACATTTTCAGTAGAAGAAATTATTAGTGTTGATGAGTTAGGATGTATAGGAACTGGCTTGAATTTCTTATGCTTTATAAGCAAAACATGCCAAGCCCATACACTCAGACATTATCATCAGAACACAGCTCCTGGACAAGACTGAAATCTTGCAGTTCTCTCTCTATCTGCTGCAACATATGCAAGTATTTCCCTGGATCTGATGTGAAGAGAAATACTCAAGTTTGATTTAGCACTTAATTCCACTACAGGAAAGTAATAAGAAGAAGCTAACCATGCAGTCTATGCCTAAATTTCACTGAAGACAAAGTATTTTATTGAAAGAGAAATGGAACCACAGATGTATAACCTCTTTTTAGGACATAAACCTTCACAGAGCAGAACTCCATGAAGAAATGTTTAAGCTCAAGTTACTTTTTTATGAAACACAGCACATTCTTTATTCTGATATGCAATTAAATGTATTTACTTACACAGCAGAAAACTTTCACAGCCATTTCCTCATTAAACTGGCCAAGGATTATCCGAACGTCATTGCCCTGCAGATGGAATAAAACACAGGGCAGTTAAACACAGTCACAGCTTCCAGATACCACTTTAATTGGCCATTCAGATCATGCAGGGAGTTAGCAGATTACAGCTGCAGACAGAATAATCACAGAACTATTTCATCTTCTATAAATCCAAGAACTTGAAGAACCACATAAGAAAAAAAAAAGCTGAGGTGTAGAAAATTATTAGTCTATAGTAGTAATGAGAGTAAAACTGACACTACAGTCAAATATTAGTGTTCTGTAACAATAAAATATCAAATATTCTTTTGCTTCTTTGCAATATTTCTTCTACAATTTTGCGTATAAGAACCAGTTGAAGACATAAACTTATCACTGTCTGCATGAAATAAAACTGTAAAATTAAGAAATGAGGTTTATGAGATTCAATGCCTTGATATTACACCTGCTTTAGTAATTTTTAAAGGTTTTACACATACAACATCTTCTCCACAATCACTACAACCCATTGTCAACTCCCTCTCTACCCCCTCCCCACCTCCACACATTAAAAAAAATCATCACAGTTTAAGAACCTATGACTGAAGTCCAAAGACAATTTTACTTTCATACTTAGAAACATATTAAGAGAGTCTTCCTAAATATAGGAACACATGCAGGAAAATATTTCTCCAGGAACAGGACTAACCTCTCCCTAACATGAAAAATTACTTCTAATATCCATAAAACACACTTTTATGGCTTCACATTACTTTTTCTTTCACACAATGGCAGAGTTCTCTGCAAAAGCTTGAGCAAATCAAATTTTTCATTTCTTTCATATAAGACCTGTTTAGAATTACTAATAACTCTTTCCCTCTCCAAGGAAAAAAGAAACATATGTTTCAGCATGATTTTCAGTGGCAAAAAGCATTTCAGTTTTAATTAAATCAATTTGTCAAAGATTTTTAGCTCAGATAATTTCACTGTTTATTTCTTGTTCAGCAGAAAAAATTATGATGGACAGTGCAGTAAGATATTAGAATGCCTCTGTAATTAAATGCATGAAAACAGTATCACTCTTAGCATGGTTTAAATCAGAAATAATGTGATGTGCTTTGCTCATTCTGAACCTGTGCATTTTCAGTAAGCCTGCTTCTCTTCAATTTTTATATTTGGCTGCAGACTGATAAAGTAATGTAAATCTTTTTCAAGTGGATTAGATTCTTTATAAACAAATCTAACAAGGTTAAATGAAACTAAACAAACAAATTATACAAATTACAGCAACAGTACTACAGTTTTTGTAAGGACAATAAATAGATTTAGGAATTATGCACAAAAAAACCTCACCTCATCTACTATTTCTTTTTTTCATATTTTAAAAATAATTTAGTTATTCTTGGAACCTCAGCTCTGAGTCACTCGACTGCTCTGAACATAAAAATGCAGACAATATTTGAAAAATGAGAAGCAGAGTTTGACTAAAAATAAATGGCACAGCACCTAATAATTAGACTTAAAACTGAAGAAATTCCTTTCCATTTTATAACATGATGAGAACCAATTAAAAGAGCAAACAAACAAACAAAATATGTAAACTGTGTGGCTTCATAAATAATAATCCCAGAGTGCACATGCAGCAATGCTGCCCACTGGCTGTGTGACAACATTCAGACTGAAGTCATAGTGCCTGGGGTGTGTGGTTTCACACCTTAAGACATTGCTTCCACCTGGTTATCATGTAATTTAGTATGCAATCATTAATTTTGTGTCAGAACACATATAATTTAGGAGCTAATTTAGGAAAGTCTGTACAACAGCTCTTCCTCTTTCATGCATAGCATCTTCCTCTGTGCACACACTCCTCAGCCAGCCTCTTCCTCCTGAACTCCACCTTTTGCATTCCCTTCCACATTTTCCCCAATTTTTTTCTTGAAGAATTGCATTCAATATTGCAAATCAGCCTGGATCCATTGGATGCCAGGTTTTTTTTCTGCTCGCTCCATCTCACATAAGAGACACTGAAGCTTCAAATTCATGCAACTGCACATAGCTCAAGACCTTTGCAGAGGTTTTATCTGCACAGACAATGAAGTCTGTACCAAAGTGTATCAGAGCTGGGCTCATGTCAGTGCTTGTGGGTCAAAGTCCACATTACAGACTCATGCAAAGAGTTACATCAGATGCCTGCTAGAATAACTTCTTTACCCCTTCCTTCATACTGCTAACTGATGAGAAACCAGCATGATTTCCTTGCAAGGATATGCTATTCCTTTACTCAAACCCTTGCAGAATGATGCAAGTTAACACAGTGGAACTTCCTCATAGGGATCAAAGAAATCATCCACTGGATCCCAGCAAGTGCCAAGTCCCTTATTCAGAGAGCTGTAAATTGCTTGCATGGAGCTAAAACATATTTGACAGAAGAGGTTTTAATTCATGGAACTAGGCAGGTGATCTACAAGATGATTAAAAACATCCCAGGGGGAAGGCAACTCCCAAAACTGCACTCACATAAAAAGACCAATGTTTAGACTGTTTGCCAGATGGTGAGCTGTCATATTTACTCTTCCTAGAGATTACAGTAGCAATATCAACATTTAAGCTTTGCCCCTCAGTAAGAAATACATATGTTCCCATATGGACTGAAGTTCAAACAAGAAAATGAAGAACAGTTACATTTCATTTACCCACAGTGGTGGCAAACCTTGCATAAAAACATCTTTTATAAATTAAGACTATAGCACAGCCTCAAAAAATAATGACTCTTTTTCTTCTTTCTTTCTTTCTTTTACATAGGTGACGATATTATTTGGCTAATAATTAAAAAATGCCTTGGTAGCACCAGGAGCTGAGTATCATAAACCCTGAAGAGAGTGAGGATCAACACACCTAAGATGCTCTGCTGCAAGATGAACAGCAACCTGTCTCCTTCACTGCCATTTCAAACAGCCTCAGACACCCTTTAGCCTTTTCAGAGTTCTTGAGTGATGCATATTATGCTGAAATAGGCAGCTATTTTTTTTCAGCCTTCAGAGCTTCCCTTCTTTGATCAGATTTTAATCTGTCTCATTTCTAATGAATAACACCACAATGTCGTATTATACAGCTTTTCAGAGAAGGATTGCTACAATATCTCATCTGCCAGGAAAAGTCAACACCTTGGCAGGCTCTTTATGAGATACCTAAATTGAATAGCTCAGATACTCTGTCTAATTCTTTACCACATATCTGACAGTCAAGAGGTTATCAATAAATCTACAAAATCCTGGGCAACTTTGACAAAAGAGGTAGCCACTCGTTCTGCCTTCTAAATGCTTGGATGTCCACTTGAAGAGCTAGAGATAAGCCTCTGACCTTAGCTATGGAATCACTGATGGTGAAGGTGAACCAGAGGACACCAACTCCCACCATAATTACCACATGATGGTAATTCTTTTGTCCTACACGCAAGACATGAAAAAGTTGGAAGCAGAAGTGCTATTGCTCTTGCAATTTGTCTGTGCATGCTTAGAATTTTCAAGCATTTACATGGATGTACAAATCCATCCCTTTCTCTGAACACAAAAATGAGTTTTAAAGATATCCTTCAGCTTAAATTTACCTTTTAACTGTGCAGTCAATGCAGTAGAAACTAAGCTGTTATCGAGAGAAATATAAAATATAAATGCATATTTCTTCAAATCCTGCAAGTTTTTACTATTTTCCATTCCATAATCATAAATTTCATTATTTTTAATGTGTTTGTGAAAATAAAATGCATTTCAGGTAATCAGATAGCAGTTTATCTTAGATATGAGGTTTACATGTCGAAAGGAATGAACATTATTATAATTGTTTAGCTAAATTCTGTGTCAAACATGTACCTAACGACAACTAACCTTTTTTTCTGTCAAGAGCAAGCAATTTTCTGGATAATTGCTTATTTATTATTTTACTAATTTGTTTTGAAGAAGAAATTGAGAGATTACAAATATACTGTTAATTCAGTTATCTCGAATTCCCTGAAAACAATCCAGTGTGTTGTTGATATAGAGGACAGCTAGAATCACATTGCTTCTTCTGACTTCCAGCCTAAAAATGCATGCTTAATATGCTTTTTTTTGTTGTTGTTATTACACCATTACTAGTCAAAAATATGGACTTTGCTGTATCACCTACTGGAGTCTCTTCAACCCAGACAGGTTTCCAGACAGAAAAAGCAAACTGGCTTAGACTGGACAGACACAAATGGTTTTAATCAAACATGAACTTTACTTATTAATACTTTAAACATTCAGGCTTACATCTCTAGATTGTGAAAATAATAAAGCCCACTTAGTTTATCATGCTCCAGAACCTTTCCAGTTTCAGTGGTGGTCTAGTCTTACACAGGTCAATATTGCTTTAATGTCATTTTTTTAAACATAATTTAGTTTAATAAAGTTTTTTTTGTTTTACACATATTTAAGCATTTGCAGACTGTGGCTTTGATTGTGTGTCATATGGACTTGATGCCAGAAACAATTTGATCTTTTCCATTTAAAAGTGCTTTCTCCTGCTGTTCAATCATTTTTTTCATGTTCCTGTGCAGTTTAAGATTTGGCTCTCCTGTGTCTCGTTTATTGCTGGTTGTACTGCATGGTAATGCTAAAATATAGTTTTAATTTTATGAGATGCCAGAAGTCTAATAAATCAATATAATAAGAGAAGGATGGGAAATTATTCTGCTACCAATTTTTTTTTTCTTCTTTTTTCCTTATGATTCATTTGAAATCATGCAGATGATGTTAGCAAAGAATTCAATTTAAAATGTGTATTGACGCTAATGGAAAGAGGCTCAATATTCTTTCTACATGATAATTTACCTTAAAAGGGTTCTGGTTCCAAACCCCAAAAGTTTTCACATGTATACATCACATCTATACATTAACTATGACTGGGGCTTTAACTGCAAACATTAAGCCAGCAACAACTTCCTTTGCTTAGTATCACTATCGGGAACTATTAAAAATGTTTACTCTACACATAGACCTTCATTAACTTAAGAAGGACTAGGCACTCAAAATGCCATTTTTGATATTATTATGCAATGGAACGTAGTAATACATCATTTTAACACAAATTTCATTTCCTTACTCCTCTTCAGAGAAGAAAAATCATTATCGCTTTCTCTTTTTCATCAAACAGCAACACATACCTTAAGCTTCTTTACACTTGTGCAGGGATCATCAGAAAAACTCTCAGTATCTGAAATCTCGATGTCTTTGCCATCAAGGACGCCAGTCAGGTTATTCCTCACCTGTCACAAGTTGAGAAAAAGGCAAACTAGTGAACCGAGAGCCAGTGAGAAGGAAGCAGATGGACTGCATTTATACCTGTAATGACAAGCAATGATCTTGACAATGATATATTCACCCACACAGGTTTTTCCATTTTGCCTAACATGTGATCAATGTGCTATTCCCCTACGACCACAATCTGCTATCAATGGCTGTACCACGTCAAGGACTTTACTCTGAGTGGCAAAAAAAAGTTCACACACAGCCCCCACAAACTGGGCTCCCACTTTGTGTCATGGGGTGGACAATTCTTCTGTGTTTCCAGGGCTGTTAGGACCAAAAACTTTGTTGTAGCCAAAGTGTTGTATGAGACAGTTCAAAGGGAAAAGGCTCATCAAGGGAACCCTCATACATTCTCAAGTACTTATTTCAGCAGGTCCTAGCATGAATCAGCAGAGTTTAGCTTACATCACTTAGGGGCTGATAAGGCCTAATGAACTTCTCTGTGGCCTACCCCTCTCTTAGACCACTCATCAAACCATGGGGCTTGAAGGTGGCACATGCCACTAGGTACTAGCAGGTTCTTTCACCTGTTTAATAGTGGCAACACTGACCTCTTTGAGCTGCCTAATAGCACAAAAAAGCCAGACAACATTCAAAGTAATCTAGCTTTCTGATTACAATTTTTTGCCGTATAACTACTTCAAGGTTTTCTGTCTTAATTGCTGCTAGTTTTCCTCCAGCCACACGACACCAAAACCAGTTTCACATTACTATTCCTAATAGATAAGAAAAATAATTTTAGTCTGCAACATGATTACAGACTGAAATGAAGAGAGTGGCACACCAATTTTAAGTTAATAGAATTATGATCACATCAATTGCAGTGATTGTCTATTTAATTTGTTTGTAATAGCAGAAATAGGAGAAGCAAATCAGTGTAAAACAGGTATCTCACATGCAAACACAGAAGAAAGAGGATGGAAGCTACATGATATTAAACAGGAGAATTTAGAAGCCTGTGTATCATATGCAGATATTTCTGATGACCATCTGTATAGGTCATTTCCTGACAATCATCATTACACCAGCTGCCTTAATTACTTCTTTCACGGCCTTTATGTCATCTTATCCCCTTTAGTCATGCTTTAAAATTACTAAGACACATTTTTTTACTTTATAATATTTTACAATGATTAGAACAAAAGGACATATAAGTAACTTTTGATTAAAAATTGTTTTATCAAGACAGATTGGTCAGCCCACCAAGATTTGTTACGTCCTTTATCCTTCTGTGATGTTATCAGTTTTTAAACTCATTCTGTGAAAATGTGTTCACAGAAAGTGATCAGTAGCGACTTCTTCTGCTTCTATACTAGTAAAACTGAATTATTGTTATTTTTCAGTGATGCCATTAACTGTTAATTACAACTGAGGTTTTTCTTCATACAAAGAAAAATTGTTTAAAAAAAAAAACAAACATCAGTGATAACAAAAGAAAACAAACCTCTCTTAATCATAGTTTAGCTAATGTCCAAAATCCTTCTACCTAGTGTAAGAAAACACTAGAACTATCATTTGCTACTGACAAAAAGTAGCATTTTCCTTACTTAGCATCAATGTGCTTTCCAAAGGAATAAAACTTGTCATATGCTTCTACCCAATACTGTCTGACTTCCTCCTGTATGGAAACAATTTTTTTAGTTTCAGACTTGCTTTTCTGATATTTTCTGACCAATACTAGTCAGTCTTTTAATCAAAGAAAGGCTAGATTAATATTACTCAGCTAAACTAAGCAGAAAACAGCTGATTTACCAAATACTGTCTAGTCAAATTAGACCATTATTAACGTAAGAACCATGAGAAAAACAATACATTAAATATTATTAATACTTATGGATAGGCTTCAGTGGTGGGCACAAGGCTGATGATTATAAAAATTATACTTCAGGCTGTCTACTGACTTGTTGGGATTCCATCCCTTCAGAACTTCGCACTTGAGGAATTAAATTGCGGATGTTTGGAGTCATTTCTGAGCAGCGCTTATTTAAATTCAGCCATTGAGAAATTACTTTGACATCTTCCCTGGCTCATCTTCTAGAAGCAAAGTATCTGTGGCTTTGAGAGCTCCTAGGCTTTCCATTTATCTACTGATTAATCTCCCAAAGACATACCTTACTAGATTTTGTGCCAAATAAGTTAAAAACCTTTTCCCTTTACTGCTTCAAGCAGATATTTGCTGTTTTCCAGATGCATCTGTTGTGGAGATTTTGCCAAAAGAAATTCTTTCCCATTATCTAAACAAGATAGCAGCTTTGCAGAATTTACAAGTCAGCAGCTTTGTAAGAATTTAGAAGGTTTTTCTAAAAGAAGATGTTTCCCTTTCAATGCTCTGACCTATGTCTGACACATGTCATCTTGTGTCCTTGTCTGGGAGTATTTTTACCATATTTTCCAGTTTTTACTTCCTATTTCCATACTTTTTTTCCCACCAACCTCAGGTTCTTTTCTTCCCTTATAAACGCTCTAAATATATCATGGAACAGAAACTTGTGGTTTTCTTTCTACAGAGGTTCTGGACTTTCAGATAAATTGAACTACAGAATCTTCTGATTTGGATTTAGGTCCAAAGTCAGTCACCTCCATTTCTAGACCTGCCAATCCTGACGCAAACATTCCTTTGGATGAAACTTGTGAAACTGAGAATACAAAATGCTGCATGTTTTGTTTTAGCAGATGCTTGCAGTCCTGGAAAGCGTATCACCAGCAGTTTTAGTACAAGCAGTTTCAGCACTCAGCAGCAATCATTTCATTCCACCAACCCCAAGTAAGGAGAACTGTAAACTACTGTGCTTCTGGTTTTTGTTGTGTAAATAGGATAATTTCCACTTTCAGAAACTGCTCTAAGAAAGTGGTAACAAAACTGCATTAATTTTTTATGGGGATCCACAGTTGCTAAGGAAATTTTGCACCAACTAAAACACAGAAGCAGTGTAATTCCACAGGATTTTAGACTCTTAACAACTTAATGAAGGCTGTAGCTCTATGTCTGTTTTTATCAACTTTACATTTTTAAGACAGCAATATTTCATTTTCCCAAAACAAGAATTATCAGCCCTGGTCATCAATAAACCTGAAGATTTTCACAAACGAGTTAAAGACAATTTTGCACTGTTGTGCCTACAAAACCAGATGAAAGCAGTATTTCACCATACTACATATTTAATCTGTGTGATCAACTGCAAAAATTACTGGGGTGCAAATATGTTTACCCAGGGGCAAGTTCCAAAAAATGAAGGGTTCGTAAGGGATGCTTTTGCAGGAAGAAAAGGATGTCCCTTTTGCTTTAGGCAAAAGTGAAGATGGGATGCAAGAGAACTGGTTTTTCTCTCTTGTTCTGCCAGAGCTGCCCTTTGATTCAGCTCCCATGACTGAAATAAAGGTTTTAAAGTTTGCTACCAAGTCAGGCTGTATAATTTCTTGTGAAGTGAATGGCAGCAATACTTGCCTACCTCATAGCTCTTGTATCAAATTTAGTGATGTTTGAGAGGTGAACAACAAAGTCCCTCACCCTGCACCTGTGAAAGAAGAAATACAGGGATTTTGAGGAAAAATGAACTTGCACTGCAAAGGCAGAAATTTTAATTTCTTTAATCTCTATCAAACTGAGAGAGTAGATAGAAAAAATAACTGGGATGTAAAAAATGGTGAGTCTAGAAGAAATAAAATTTCAACATACTTGTGGTATGTACCAGAAAGAATGGATATAGGTTTAAGAAAAGGAAGAAAATGTTGGGGAGCATCATGGTCTGGCAGCCTAAGGAAGTGGGACACAAGTGCACAGCCCCTGGACCAGGGACCTCACCTGCCAGCAACCCAGCAAGGCGAGCAGGACAGTCTTGGAGGGAACAGCCACTTTCAGCCAGGAGGTGACACCCCCATGCAAGACCATGGGAATAAGGCAGGTCCAGTGCAAAGATGAGAAGTTGATCCTCAAATCTGGAGCAGGTTTGGTAAAAGTAACCAGGATCAGACAGAACTCATGGCTGCTGGGCAGGTCCATAGCAAAATGACAGGACTGGGAACAAGCTTACAGGGTCCCTGCCAGCCATAGCTGTGATGGAGAGAATGAGAAACCAGCACCCCACAGCATCAAGGGGGCATGGACTGATGGCACTGATTTGAGCTGAAAGGGGGTCAGGGATGGGAAAAGGGTGGGGGGAGTGCTACTAGAGGGCTACTCAGAGTAGGGGATGGGGAAAGAGGGGGGGAGTGCTACTAGAGGGCTACTCAGGGGCAGAGAGAGCTTTTGGTGCCCTCAGAGCCCCGACACTTTTGGCTGTTTTTTACTTCCTACATGAACTTGGTGTGATGATTCTCTGTGTACAATACATAAATGACCTTGTCCCTCACCAGGATACAAAAGGTGTACAAGAAGTGATTTTTTTTCAGGTGAGATGAGATTGCTCACTTCAGAGACATTATGAGTGCAAGCACCTTGTGACCTGTAGTAAATAGTTAACATCCATTTGACCACACTATTTCATTTTTTTGCAAGCCAATTTTATCTGTTTTTTCTGAGGAAAACAGTAAAGAAAGGTGATATTCCTGATGAACTATCATTCTAGTTATGCTAGTTTGGATTTAGGTGTCTCCACTGACCAACATTTCAAACTGTTTCAAATTATACATTTAAAGGCACAGCTCACTCAGTTAATCCTAACTCTGCCAGTAACAAAATTAATTTAATGATTTTTAGATTAATCATACTACTTTGCTTTTAACAGATATTTTCAATGACCTTTTGGTTCACTAAAGCTGCATGTAAGTACAGCAAGCTAAATCCTTGTCGTTCAGGGCAGTCTAATCCCACCAGATGTTGATCATAAGAGATGCCTAACAAATGAGAACTGGTCAAACCAGATGGATTACACAGTCAGATATTTTACTAAGATTTCCTGTTGTCCAGAATATACAGTTCACTACAAAATGTTATACCATAGGAGTTTCAGTACAGACATATTTTTATATATGTACAAAACAAATGCTTGAATTATAAGAAAAAGTTTCCTCATTACATGGACAAAATGTAAATTGTGAGTAATTGCATAGGACAGATTACCATTTTTGGGATTAGTATAGATAGAGGTCTCACTATACAATGTGTTACAAGCAAACATAATAATCCCTATTTTCATTCCAATGGAACACATTACTGATATTTAGAGGCTTAGTAGCATTAAGTGAAAACTTACATCCAAGAAATACAAACTGCAGAGATACTCTTTCATTGATATACACATCATTTGGGACTACAAGAATGAAACAGGTGGTAAAACCTTATTTGAAGCAGAGAGACAATGCAAAAATAAAAGATGAAGCAAAAATACACCAAGAGGAAACAGTAAAATATTATTTTGGCTAGTAAGAAAGAGTTTCATTTAGAGGAAAATTAAAAAACTAAATATGTTTTATTGTGTAAAGGAGAAACAAAATCAGAACTGCATTGGATTTCCTTTTCTGTTCAAAAGAAATCAGGTATTTTATAAAAGTACCATGTTTATGGTTTTCATTGTGTCAGGAAGGGAAGAAGAAACCCCAGAATATTGGATTTTTATTTGGGCAAACTGCCACAGTAAAGGTTTTCACAAAAATATTACTTTTTTCATTGAAGTAGGATGTTAGTAGCTGGGTCTAACCTGAAAACTAATGCAGGCAATATTAGTCTTGCCTACAAGAAGCAACCATGTGTTTCACACTGGAGTAATAATAACACTGCTAATGATATTTTTGTTGTATTTGTACTATAATTGCACATTACAGTTAAAAATGGTAACTATCCTCCTTTCTGCCTGGAATGGCAGTATGGTAAATATGGTTTCACATAAAACCTACATATGTGTGACTATCAAACAGATCATACTTATTTAAAAATAAACCTCTATGAAGTCACCTACAAAATGCTCTAATTTCCTCCCAAATTCTCTAATGGAAGAAAGAAATTTCCTTACTTTACCTTTCTTGTGTTGTTTGATCACAGAAGTTAAACATAATCAGGAACTCTGATGTTAAACCTACCATTTGTGTGTAAGAAGAACTGGTGGGCATGTAGGGTTCCTGTGGTAGGGGGGAAGTTAATTAGGGGGCTTTAGGGTGACCTATAGACAGTCCAAGTAAGAGGGTGATTTCTCTCCAATGGATAAAAAAAAAATCAATTCATCTTACCAAGACGTGAATCAGTTACTGTGAGGTA
Source organism: Agelaius phoeniceus (assembly GCF_051311805.1). Taxonomy (NCBI): domain Eukaryota; kingdom Metazoa; phylum Chordata; class Aves; order Passeriformes; family Icteridae; genus Agelaius; species Agelaius phoeniceus. Next base: position 92,072,403 of record NC_135265.1, on the reverse strand, counting down.
TTTGAAGAAACCAGCATATTACAGTGAAATACAAATTTCCTAACAAATTTAGTTAGGAAAAAACTTCAAGGATCTGCACTATGACAAAATAGGAAAAGGTTAAGTTTCACTTAATCTACAGGCATGTTAAGAGCATGCACACAATGTTCAGCAGGACTTTGAGCAGTCCAAAAAAACAAACTCCATCACTAAGACTGGACACTAAGACAAGTTAAAACACAACTCAGTAGTACAGCAGAGAGAGGAAAGGAAAGGTACATTCCTTACACTAAAAAATACATAATGCATTGCCATGCCAGAAAAGATCTCAAAGAGAGTAGGCAAGGATTGAAAGTAATGATGTAGTCTATAAGAAATAATATCTGTTCACACGAGGAGTTAAGGAGAACCAATGAACAAAATTGAAAAAGAAAATACACCAAAAATATACTTCTGGTTCCTTTACTGTGAGATACCATCTACAAAACTGAGGATAATGTGATTTCTGATGGCTTCCAGGGAAATAGGATGACCATCCTTCTACAAGTTTATCAGATGCGACTCAGAGAGAAAGCAGAACAAAATTAAAGGGTCTGGAGGCTGTAATATTATACAACAGTAATTTTCATGTCAGGTATTATGAAAGTAAATAGGGGCCATATTGAGAATAGATTATTTAATAATTCATAAACCAATGCCAGAAGTGCAAGTAATTAAGTGAGACTTTAGAAATGCTTGTTTATTACAGCAAGAGAATGCAATAGGACTACTGAAGTTGGTGCAAGCATTCAGCTAACTGGGAGCGTTGAAATTCTCAATATTTTTTCTTGGAGGGAATGTGGAGGCAGACAAGTAAAGGCACTCTATATTATTATGTGTGAAGTGCATTCAGAACATCAAATGAAGAATATAGAGTACACCTTCATCTTTTTCTGTGAAATTAAATTCCACAGGGTTTATATATGAGTTTAGAGAAAACAATATTTAAAGAATTTTTTTAAAATTAAAATAAATTTAAACCCCATAGAATACATATTAAGGCTACTTTACATTGGTGAATTTAGTCTAGCCTAGGAAATAAGAATAGAACAAGATGGAAAGGCTCATGGTACCACAGAACTAAAGAATAAATCAAAGCTTAGTAAAAGATAATTAATATCTTTTGAAGGACACACTGTACCACTGCCCTCAAACCCACTTCTGTAATAGTCCACATGTAGCAGAGACTGAACCAAAAATTAGGGACTCAAGATTTGCCTATATTATTAGAGGTGGACAATGTATAGTAGTTAATAATTCTTACATACATACACATTTCAAACACATTTATCACACTCAGGAAGAGCCTGTTTACTAAAAAAATTTTGAACAGAATTCATTGAGAGGGATAATTCAAACAAACATGAATGATAATTAAATATTGCTTAAGAAAATGTTATCAGTGTTAAAAGAGCTTTGATTTATAATTACATAAAGAAGCACCTTATGTAAAATCCTCCTTGATTAGTCAGAATGAAAGCAACCTACCATTTATACATTTGAAGTCTCTTAATCCATGACAGATAAAATATTTTTTTATTCCAGCACTAACTAGGAAGGGTGTTACATGTATATTGCTAGAGTTAAGATAAATGAGCATTTCCAAGGAATGAGTCATCTCATCAATAAATAGATGTCTAAAACAGGTGAGATGAATTGCACCCTGGAAGAATCTCTCTCCTTTCTCCATTAACTATAAATGGAGCTAGATGACTCTCAGATACAGACAGCTCAACTTTAGCTGAATTCCAGGTCTAAAATCTAACCCTGTCTCAAAATGGTGTTCCAGTAGCACTGCTATCCACTGAAACTTAGAAGCCCCAAAGATCCCTTACCTTAATAAAAGGTTCTCAGGGCAAGGTCAGAGGAGTGAGCTGCCTTCTGCATCACTCCTCAAACTGTCCTTCCAATGGCTGAGGGAGAACACACAGGGTCTTATTCCACTTCTTGGCTGGCAGAGGAGGTTTGTTCAAACCATGGGTTTGCAAAAAACTTTAAAGTCCTTATATATTGCGATTCTATTCTTTCAGAAAACCTGGACCAAGGTGGAAGTTTTGCCATGCACTCAGTCACTGTTCCAAAGCTACATCTCCTTGCTAATGGTTTAATTGCATCAGACTGAGGGGGCTATGCCAACATTTAGAAAAACCTCTGCATCCAGGAGTAAGTCTTGTTATCAACTGAAAACTATGAATACAAGCCTCGGTGGAAAACTAAAAAAGGAAGAAACATTTACCTAATATAAAAATTGGATGACATTTTGATGAAAGGGAGGTTATAGAACCTCTGAGGATAGAGATCACAAGGAATTATCACATTATTTCAAAAGTCCTCCAAAAAAGCAATCCATATTCCTCAGACTTCCTAAATGTGGAAAGGTCAGCAACATCCAGCTCAGATTTACTTCTGTTCTGTGTCTGAACTATGGGAATACTTGCCCTCCTGGCAACACACTAGGCTATCAGGGCGTGAGGCTTTTTAGGAGTACAGTGATAGGTTTGCTTAAAATTTGAGAACCGTTTGATAAAGCTTTTCATTACCTTATTTTCCACTGCTCCAAACATCTTTGTTTAGATCAACTTTGTAAAAAAATCCCTGCAGCTTAAACAACATAAGTCTATATTTCCTCTTTCAGATGAAAAGCAGAAAAGAGACACCATTTCAGGGATCCAAGGTCACCACATTACAATGATAATGCTATTATAAATAAACAAGAAAATTTTAGCATATGAACCATGTTTCAGCCCCATGTTTCTCCTTTCTGGAAAAATACATGAGAAGTTACCTTCTATTTCTTCTGACTCAGAGAGGTTCTGCTACATTAGAGAATTAAATTGGATACTAACTGGAGTGATATTGCTGAGCAGAGACAAGCAATAAGGAGATTTTAAAAATAAATATTCCTCTTTCTCTCCCCTGTGTATCATTTGCATTCAAAAAACTTTTTTCATTTGTGCATGTATATTAAATTGAGCCATTCTTTTCTGTTTTCTTAAGACTGAAATTTTGTAGCACATTGTACTAAGAACTGTAACTTTAATCCAGTTGGAAACCAAAGTCAGAAGAAGATAAGCTGAAGATACATGACACTAAAGTAGTAATGCATTTCTTAGTTTTATGTATTGAAATTTCATACTACTGGATTTTTTTTCAAAAATAACTTTTTAGAGTCTTTGAAGTGGAAAAAATTGCTCACTTATTAATTTTTTTGCTGCCTCAGATGGTCACAAATATCATTCCTGTGATCACTGGGATTTTTATCTGAGGAAATAAGGGGTTTACAATCACAAATGGCCACCTTCTGCATGTACAAGTTCTGCTGATCTGGTTGTTCTGCCAAAATGCTTCAGCATCGCCTCGCTGTAAAGACACCATATAAGCTTTATTTATAATTTATATTTATTTATCATTCAGAATACCAAACTAGTTTCACAAGTATTTGTGAAGGAAAATTTTAAATTTTTTTTTTTTTTTGCATTCTCTGTCCGTGGCATGCAGAAAATCATCAGCAATGCAGATCCAAAGAAGGATTGTGAATCTGGCTATAATAGTTGGCATAAAGAGTCTGCACTCACCCACCTGTACTGGAGAAACTGTAGTGTTATGAAACCTTGAATGACTAAGATACTGTCAGCATTACAGGAAAATCTCTTTTCTCCCTGCTTTCAAGCCCACAAGCCACAAGAAGGCTGAAATTCACAATCTTAGTTGTGGCAGTCTTCATAACGGGAGCAACATCCTTCCCTTTGGATCTCCTTGAAGCACTTTCATTTCAAAAAAATAGACATACTACCTCACAGGCTAGCTGAAAGTTAACTTTTGGGAAAAGATCATCCCAAAATACCAATCATGTTTTCATTTAAATAAAGGTCTTCTGTAAATTCCATCTGAAAATCCCAACTGATTTCCAAATCTGTTAACTTAGCTGTCACTACATTCAGATCTACATATCTTACATGAATTTGTAGAGTGAGCTAAACATGCTGACAAGAATACTTGAAAAGTTCAGTGTTATTGTCATTGGATGCTGCAAGAAGGTTCAAATGGCCAAAGACAAGTAATATTTTTCTGTTTGGGAAATTTATTATTCAGTGCAGTAAACCTCTTACAAAGTGGTTACACACTACACCTGTAGGAGGAAGCAGCAGTCCTGAAGGAGCTGTATGATGGCTTTGGTCTTAATTGTTGTAGGAAACCCTGCTTGAGTCTACCCATTAGTAAATGCTTCCTGAAGAAATGTCCTGATTTTACTGTTCTGGTTCCAAACAAAAAACAAACAAAACAAAACCAAAACAAACAAAAACAACAAAACAACCCCCAAACAAACAAACCAAGAAAAAAAGGGGTGATCCTGGAAAATGTCAGAAATGCATATAAAGTGGCTCACATTCAAAATTAATGGTATCTAAAATTTAGTTGCATTTAGATTACCCATGAGCTCAGTAACAAAGGATAAACCTAAAAGTAAAGGTTGGAAATTCAAAACTAATAAAAGACAAGGCGTACAATTTCAACTACTTAAGTGTATTTTGAAAAGGTGACATGTACTTGACACAATAGCCAACTGTGATTTCTAGGAATCACGCAAGGTTGACCCTGTCTCTTATATGCAGCAGCAAGCTGAAGTTCAAAGCTTCTTCAGGGAGTGTGACAGAATGTTGCTAAAAGTCTGCAACATAAAAAATAATGGATGTTTAAATGACACACTCTGGCAAAAGGGGACCTACAGTAGCTCATATAACCTGCGGAGAAGAAAGTTACAGACTAAACTACTATTTCTTCTTCTAATCTCTCTGCTTCCCACCTCTTTCCCCTAAAAACTGATAATGGCACTATCATCTACTCCATCAGTGATTTTCCCAAATTCATGAGAGACATGACTGTCCTCTGCTAAAGGCTTTGGAGATCAACCACCCCTGTTAAAAAAACCAAACAAGTTAAAAATGGATAGAATCCATAATCACATTCCAAAGTTCAAATTTTGATAATCAAGGTAGTTAATAGCTCAGTTAACCCATTCCAGTTAATGTAATCAATTCACATCTGCTAAGTGAATTAAATTCACTTTTTAAACAAAGTTAAATTCAGGGAAAGCAATAAAAAGTACTGTTGCTATTAGAGCATTTTCATACAATTTTCTATAACTACTAGATGATTAAACTTTACTTTGGAATTTGAGGATTATCCCTTGGTTCTCCAAGATTAAAGAAAATTCAGTAACTATATTAATATCTTTTTTCATATTTCATATTGAAGAAAACCTTGCAGCAACATTTCCTGCAATGGCGTATGACTGTTATTTCACACTTTATTTACTCCAGAATCCTCAGAAGGACACCATATGGTGGTGATAATTTACTGTACTTGAGCGTCTCAGTTTGATTCACATACTTCCTCCACTGAGATTTCAATTGTTGGCTGAAGCTGGACTGCAGTTACCTGTGAAAAGTCTTTCTAGAAAAAAGATTTTCTTCTGGCTCTTGTACATATCTTTTCGAACCCTTCAATGCCTTTGTTAATTGCTCTTTCTCTTCTTTGATAGACTTCTATGTTCTGAGATTTTTCCTTGTAGTCTCTTTTCCTGAAACTTCTTAAATGAAAATAATTTCTTGTATGTCTCATATCAAGTTCTTTCTAAATAAGTTCTGCACATTATTTTATATTATTCCCAATAGGATTCTGAATAGGTCTTGTGCTGCATCTTGGTAGATTGTTTTAAGTGGCCTTTTGGAGTTTGCACTCGTTCTTACAGCAGCGTAGTTTAAAAGGTGGTGTTATCTTTTAATTTCATTAGCTTCGCATTTTCTTTTCCTGTAGAATCCTCCAGAATCACATTAATACAAGCTGTGTCATTTAAGAAAGTAAAGCCAATTGTATCCATGACTGGAAAATCATACAAAAATGTAAGTGGTCTATCAGTACTGTCTGAGATGAAGTCCTTAATTCAGTATGGAAACCAGAAGACACAATCTTCTAGGTAAGAATTCCAGGTTGAGAATTACTTGAAGTGCTTTATGCTGAAAATTAAGGAACCAGTTTCAATCTGTGTCTTTGAGCCACTTGTTGGCAGCTTCAAGTGGGAAAAATTATGTCTGCTTGTATGGACTGCTGGTCCTCTCCTTGGCCATATGTCCTAACTCCCTTTACTATTGCTAACCTTTTCTTTTTAAACTTATGGATTGCTAACTTTTTCTTTTTAACCTTATGGAATTCAAAGAACAGCTGGAATCAGACTTCTATATCCCCACGAGACCTAGTAACAAGCTGGTATGAAAAAATGTTTGGTACCTTCATAAGCACATACAATGCTTTGTTACATCCCTCTTAGGAAGGGGAGTAAACATGTACTATCATTATGGGTTACACATTTGACTTCAATGGAATTGAATAATCTCCCTCAAAATAACTTCTATCTATTTATGAGTTTTAAATACATTCCATGCCATTTCTTATGTGTTTTGAATTGGTTTGAAGAATAATGACCATTTAGCATTAAAAATTCAAAACCAAACTGTAACATTAATTGCCTGTAAAATTAATCTCCCTCCTTTAAACAAGAAAGAGACTTAGAAGCACAGGGAATAGTCCCACAGTCCATACAAGCAAACTCTGTGCTGGCAAGAAGAAGCTGTACTAGACTGGGAGTTAGGGAAAGATATTAATTTTGTTTAAATTATGTTCTCTTTCTTGCCATAATATTTCTATTAAAGCTCTGCAGACGTGTTTGACTATACATTTGTGGATCCTGCAATCTGAATAATTCTTTAAATTTCCATCCATTTATTTATTTCAATGCCAGGAAAAATTGGTGAATATTATCTAGGAGTGCGGGTGTTATTAGAGTATTTAGGAAACTGACCATTCATTACTGATTTGTGTGAATAAAGGTTTAAATAAGAATCCATTGACATGAAACTATATTTTTCTCCACATTACATGAACACATCAAAGTAAGGGAAGTAACAGCTGCTACTGCTATTTGGGTCTAAAAACATATATTAGAGAAGGAAGGACAGGAATCCTCCCTCTTTCTCTCCCTGCCCTGATTCCCTATTGTTACCAGATAATGTGATACTCTTAAGTATGGTCATAAAGGAGAGAAGAAATGGAGGAATATCGTGGTGCATCCCTTAGTTTTCAATCATTTCTCCAAACTGCTATTTAATAGATTCTAATAGATTAAGTTTAGTGGTTACACTTACATGGTTATTCCATAAAACGTGACTCTTATTATTACTGCTGAGAATGTATCTTCTGCAGTACATATTTCCTTCAATGGCTCACAAAGAAGTACATCTTTATCTGTTCCACTTTTGAAATAGAACCCAACAAATAGCTGAGACACATAAGAAATATCTGTACTTTTAGATACTCCCAACATGCTACATTGTTTTTAATATCTCTTTCTTCAACTCTTCAGCAGCTCTTCAACTTTTCTGTCCATTTTACAACAGGATTTGCTGACAAATGGACTTTGTCACCCTATTGTTCTCCATGCATCATTTCAGCCATTTTCACTGGAGTAATAAGAAAAAGTGTTGCCCCAAAAATGTGGGCATTTTTGTATTTTCCTACTAAGTAAGAAAATTCAGAATTTTCTTCTAAACATTTATCATTATGTTTAGCTATGTAAAGTACTGGACAGACTATCACATGACCTTACACATCACTTGAGGCTTGTTTTCATGTTCTGGATGCTTAAATTTTAAATGTCTTCCTAATCTCAATGGCTTCATTTACTGTCAATAGCAAACGTCTCAAGGCACAATATACCTTTAGAGAAAAGTTTACTATTAGCAACAGTATCTATAAATCTATATTTCAAATGGTCTTGGTAACTTGGTGGGGTTTTGCCTTTTTTTTGCTTCACTTTTTTTCAGATCTGCTTGGCTCATCATAGTTGTTATCCATAATGTGAGTGATGAAGAGCTCATACTAGTAGGAGGAGAAATGTCAGTTCTGTCATTTTCTTCGTGTTCACTTCTACTGGCATTATCAGCATTATCTTCAATCTGCAGTTGCTCTGCAGGAATCTTTTTAAGCCCCTTGTCCATTCAGTAGTTTAGTGAAAACTACATAATATAATCCATAAATCCACTTAACTGGACACATGTAAACAGTAATACATGGAATAAGCTGAAAGTGAGTGAATGAGTGAGGATGCCACTCTCAACTCCCCAGTGTTGAGAAGTAGCCCCTCTCCCCTCAGGACACTTCAGGAACCCTATGTGACTATCTGACACATGGATTGGCTAAATGCACCAGTGTCAATTGGTATACTAAATATTAGTAAAGCTTAATTTCTTCCTTATTTTTTAAGATAAAAATGAATATAAATGGAAACATGACAATTATCTTCCTGCACCCCAAGAGACCATCTCACACAACCACTGGTGTGCAGACACCCCATCTGGAGACCATAGCCCTACTCACTCTTTAGCTGGGCACAGTTCAGAGTTTGCCAGCCCATATCTGGACTGCAGCATGGACTGAAGGCTATCTCTGGCCACTTGCAAAAACATGTGCACTTCAAGATATATACCTAGCAAAAAAAAGACGTATGCCTAAAGTGCCTACAGTACTACTACAGTACCTACACTCTTCTCCCAAACCGAAGATAACCAATTCCATCCAGTTTTTCCACTAAAAGCAATGTCAAGATAGAGCTCAAACTTCAGAGGAAAACCGTAAGATTGATTTGCAGTTTGGAAATAGACTGTACAGCAAGAGACTAAATGAGCTCTAAGATGGATTAAGACAGAACTGGATCTTGATGATAGTCTGTACATGATAAATGACCTACTTAAGGAGATTTTCTAACTTCAATCTCCAATCTAGCAGACAAAAATACATAAAATATAGTGACTGGAAGTTAAAGATTAAATAAGACACATTTTTTTAATGTGTATCACTAACCACTAAGACAGTGACAAAGATGGTAGTGAATTTCCCAGCCTTCTGGTGTTCTTGAGCATCAACACATGTAAAACAACAGAATTATACACTTTATAATTATATTTTGTAGCATTTTCCCTTAGCAAAACAAGAAAAATCTACATTTTGATGAGATAAAAACAAAACTTTCCTATTTTGAACTTTTCACTGTTCAAAATATCCAGTCTATACTCCCATCCCTCATTTATCTGTACTTCATTTGTACTAAATGTCCGCATTTTTAAAATTATAATAAATCCCTGTAGATAATAAAAATGGCAAATTCTTTGATGTCGGCAGAAAGTAGTTATTTTTAACTGTTTAAGATCTACTGATTAAAAACACTGATGACTTTCATTCTCTGGCAGCAACCTGAGCAAAAGGGAATAACAGGATGTACTGGTTCTGGCTGGAAAGAAGTTATCAACACAGCTTTGTTCACAGCAGCCTGTGCATTGCTGTGCTCTGCATGGGTGGCTAAAACAGCACTGATAACCCACCACGGTTTTGGCTATTGCTAAATCATGCTTGCACAGAGTTAAGGATTTCTCTCTGCCTCCTGTCCCCCGAAATCAGTAAACTTGGAATAGGTAAGATGTTGGGAGGGGACCCAGCCAGGACAGCTGATCCAAACAGACTAAAAGGATATTCCCCACCATATGATGTCATAGTCAGCAACAGAACCTCAGGGGAAAATTGTTATATTATACCACATAACACTGTATTAAGATCTGGAATGTAACAGGCTTTTTAAGGAAAAATAAAAATATTTTAATACCAAAAGGAAGTTCATCAGTTGGAATTCTTGCAAAATAGAGGGCACAATGCTTTAGTCAGAAAACACTGCATGAAAACCCTGTGATGGACACTGACAGAATCTTAGCCTTAATAAAAAAAATCCTTTTTGAAAGTTCTTTCTGTCTTGGAGACAGGTAAGAACTTTTATTTTTTTGGTGCAGATATATTCTTAAGATCTGCAATCTCAGGTCCCATAGAGTTCAGCATTTGCTTATCAAGTATTTCTATTTAGCTTTCTTCTTTTCACAGATAAATGTTTGCAGCTAAGCCTAGCTACAGCTGAGATTGCTTTTCTTTCCTTGCATCACTAACTGAAATTCAAACATATGCACTGTGTACATCTGAAAAGATGTGCAGTACTTTTCCCTCCCTGTCTTTCATTCTTATGTTAAGTTTTACAGGAAAGAGGTCTTTCATTCTAATAATTGAAAACTAATGTGCATTCAGTTCTTGGCTACAGTTTTATTTTAAATTGGCATAGAATTTCTGTCACAGATTCAAAGGATCTGGGAGCCTTGCTTAAGGTTGCTTTTTAGTAAATGCAAATCACTTACTTCATCAAGAATTACACAGACTGCTTAATATTCATTCAGCAGAAGTGACGTTTCCATAAGAGAAATGAAAATTAATCAATTTATTTTCAATTAACCTTTTTTATTTCTTATGCAAATATGCTAAGCCTGTATCCAAAGCTCAGTATGTTCCATATTTCAGGCTGCCTGATTACTTTCACCAAACTCTGATCAATAGCTGCCACAACACAGCAGTGCTCTTCTGTATTTTTCAGCAAGGGACTGTAGACATTTGAGGCAGGTGTCCCTTGACCCTGCTTTATTGCTCCTGTAGTCTCTCTTGTGACTGTGCACCCTGTGCTCTTGACCCCCCCACCCATCATCTCAGCTACAGATCATCATCTCCCTCTCCTGTGGTTAACACCACAAAAAATGAATTCCAAACACAGAGCAATTCCTGTGAGCAAAGGGAGCATTCTGGCCCTGAGGCATCAGTTATGCAGGCATGTCCTCAGTCATCTGAAAAATTGAAACTTTACATGGTTCACACCCTGTTAGTACAGTAAATATTTAAGAGGACCAATTCTGAATCTAGTTGTCTGTTTTATCAAGACCATTCAGAATTAATCTTTACCTTTTCTTGAGTCAAAAATTTGCCTAAGGGTGTTGGTCAACAAAATACAGGAAACTTGCCAGAGGAAGAAAGTCTCAATCAGAGGTAAATTTAACAAAGTATTTTATATGGAAAGAATGAAACAAATTATGCAAAGCATTTTAAGGACACAAAATTTAAGTTAAACAAGGCAGTCAAGGTAGGGGTATTTCATTAGTTTTGTATTTGTAGAACTGCACAAATTATAACTTTAACAGAAGGGAAAAGCTCAAAACAGCTAGCTTCCAGTTTGTTGAGAACTTCTTGCATTTTGCCTTTGCATTCATTCTGAAGTGCCCAGTATTCATATAAACACAAGCATCTGTGAAACCATTGGTGATGATATCCACCACAGAAAACTGTGTTTTTCATTTCACCATGATGGACAAACCAAGCAAAGCTGGTCTGGGGGAAAACCTCAGCACCAGTTGCAGAAGACTGACAAGGGTAACATAGAGCACTTGTCTGTTCTACCAGTGCAAGAGCAAACACTTTTGCAGTCATTAGATTTGACAGAGGCAAAACACGAGATTTTTTATGCGGCTGTAGGCAAATTGGTTTGCTAGTGCATCAGAACATCATACAACCTAAAATTAAACAAATAAAGCTAAAGCAAAGAATATTACTGGAAAACAAAATAAGAGCTAAAGTGTGCACTGCAGTGTACCATAATGAAAAGGTAAGTCTCATATTACCCTCCTCCTCTTCTCCAGGGAATATCATTTCAATGTGATGCCAATAGCCTGCAATCGGTGGTACTGTGAGGAATAGAACTTTTCAGTACAAACATATCAGAGCTGGGAACTTTGCAAGCAACACACTGCATGAGCATGGCAATTTGGATCCATTCTAGCCTAAGAGTCTCTGAACTCCTATGTATTCTTACATGATCATCAGGACTGGATAGAGAGCCATATAGTGAAAATCAAAATTTATATAATTTGTTGTATTTTGAAACAGATTCCACCCTCTTATACCTTCAAGATAGTGATTTTAGTGCTGACATAAATTGAAGTTTTACAATTTTAGAGAGGACGTCTTGAAAAGACAAGTGGACAATTCTTGATGAAGCTGGGCAATGATGAAAATGACTTGAAGAAAATGAAAGGCTACACTTTTCATTGATAAAGATGATGCACCTGGATTCTGCACTCAGTATAAATTTAGTATCTCATCTATAAAATCAGACAGATGAAGGGTTTAGTAGAGCACACCTCTGCTACATGCAACCTCAAGAGGCAGAAGGATCATGGAAGGGAAATTTTCAAGCTAGAGACATGACAAGATTCAAAAGAGTTCAGCACAAAGCAAGGGAGGAAAGTGAGCCAAGTAAGGTCTATGAAAAAACATCCTGCTTCCTTCTTGGTGACTGCAAACAAGCACTTTGTTGTGTCCATGCTTGAAGGCAAGAGGAACTACTGGGGTGTATGGCTCTACACCGAATAGGAAGGACATTTGTTTTATGGATGGATTCCTGCTTCTGTAGGAAGCCATGGTTTCAGCAATCACCATGCAAAGCACCATTCCTGATAACTGCAAAGCCAGAGCCTCTTGTTCCCCACATGCACACTTTGAGGCATTTTTCTAAATGCTACTGTTTATTTACTTATTAGGAAAAGTAACTGCATCCTGAGTATGCAACTGAGATGGCTTAACAGATTACCCTACTCCTTGACACCTGTTTGTCCTGGCTGGAAAGTTGCACTTGATCACAGAGCAGCATTAAAGAGGCTTTGCTGTGCCTGTTAAGACCTGCTAATGCCATATATTGCCTGTCACGGTGAAGTTTTCATTTCTTTTAGCAACCCTTATATAGGCTGGGGATGTAAAACATGTGAGAACAAATCTCCATTATGTCTCTGCATGGCAAGCAAAGGTGCAGCAAAGGCACAGCAAAGGCCCTCCGGCTCATGCTGCATTACTAACTCTGCATATCTAAGGAATGACTAGAACAGTCTCTGCAGAAGGAAGACCAACATCTGCTCATTTCTTATCATCCAAACAGTGCCAGCTCAATGTCCATATACAGGCTGAACTTCAAAAGAAGTTTTGTAAGAGACACGTTCTGTACAACACTGTCTAATTCTGTTCTGTACTCCTCCTCCCTTTAGTAGATGTGTAATTTGCAGAATGAAGTACAGGAATTCACCACCCACCTTCCTCCCTCAGAGCAGTGCAGAGCAAACATAAGCATTTCTTGTTATGTATCTGTTTAAGAGTACCTGGACATATTCCTCGTTTTCCACCTACACTCTATCCTTCTGGAATAGGTTATACTCCCATTTATTACAGTAGCAAAAGTACTTGGAGTTACTGCCAAAAAAGTTAGCAGATGTCTGCCACTCTGATGATTAGGTCCCCATCCAGGCAGTGGGCTGATGTGAGTTTGAATTCATTTCAGAGGATTCAAAGAGAAGGAACGGAAAAGAGAATTTCCAGTTCCTTGGCATGTTCTTGAATGAGAAACTAAAGCAAAAATATCATCTGCAGAAATAGCTTTCTGAGAGAAAGCACTGACCTCCATTCAGCCTTTGAAGTACAGACAATAGCACTCTGGAATCCCGAAATTTATCTAGGGATGCAAATTCTGCATGTGCGGAAGTTCATCCCTGTAGCCCCAGAGGAAGGCTTTAACTTCCTAGAAAAATGGCAGCATTTATAATACATGGAAATCTCAGTGCTGACTCTTGGTTACCTTTGCTAGTTTATTGGTCTGTGTGCTGTCATCTCTGCCTCTGAGTTTGGAAATGCACCTCAAAATTATTTATCCACTACCCCATCAAGTGTGTCAGGAGGAAGAACAGTTAAACTCCACAGGTTTTGAAGCCTATATACTTTTTACAGACCTTGGTTATGAACCTCTTGAAAGCTCCTCCACAGCAATTACAAAGAGCTCTGGAGAAGAAGCCAAGAGAGCCACTGCAACAGTTTTAGTGAATTTAACTCCTATTTAACATGTATGTCATTTAGCTTTTGACATTTACAGAAAGGGTTGATCTCAAGTTTGTTCTGACAGTATTGATTGCAGTCAAAGTTTAGAAATCTGTATGCTGGAAGTCCTCATGCATTCATTCAGCCAGGTAATACTAATACAATGCACAAGTAGCTGTCTGAGCTGGACTAAAAAAGAGGTATTTGGCAAAAATTAAAACACTTTCAAGTGTATCTTCAGTATCATAACAGTATGATTATTATAATAAAATTTTCAATAATCAGAGTCTGAGTAATTCTGTATTTTCTAACAAAGAGAAAAAAAAAATCTATACTTAAGTAAATTCTGCATAAGGTGAACACTGATTAGGGAAATCAAAAATTTTCACTTGCAGAAGGAACGTACAGTTCTGGTTGATTGGATCTAAGAAAGAACAAGGAAAGGAGTTTCTTGTTAAGAATGGGGTGTGTATAAAATCCACAAGAATTTATCACTGAAAGGGACTGCCTAGTACAACCAAAGAGTTGATACATGGATTTAAAATATCCACACATGGGAAGTCTCTTCATATGCTGTAGGGGCTGTAAAACATTTTACAGAACTAAAATTTAAATCTGCAATAAAATATTTAAGGCAACAGCTATAATGATCCAAAGGAAGAGAGTTTAAAAGAGAGTATTTGAAACCATCCTCAAGGTCTTATGATCTGCATCAGCTGGAATCTGTTTAATTAAAATCCAGTAGTATCTGGAAACCTTACCACATGTAAAGCCTACCACACTTCATTTTCTGATTCCTTTTAAAAAGATCATACAGAACAACCCTTGTGATGATCTGGGTTTCTTTTTTGTAATGGGAATTTCTTTATTCCCTATGTCATCTACAACTTTCACAAGTTTGTAAGTTGTTCTCCCTAAAGTAATGAATTAATACAATGGAAAAAATCCAACCCAGGGCTATTCCTTTAAAAAGAAAAAAGTCACTATCAACTTCTTTATTCTAAAAGTACTGTTGTTTGCTGGAGCCTTCCCTCTGGCTGTGCTTCTGAACTGACTTAGAACTCCCTGCACTCATCCAATCTTCCCTGTTCTGCTCAGGTCCTACAGGGCACTGTATCAACCAAAATAAAATTCAGCCAAGCATTAAAATCCACTCTAATAGTTCTAAGAAATCAATTAGTTTACCATCTCTGACATAATTTTCCTTCAATAAAACTATGTTGTGATTTATTTTTCCTTGCCTCTGCCTCTCTTTTTATTATCTCCATGCAGACTTTGCTTTTCGCATGTCCCAAACAGATACGGCCGCCTGTGCAGCAGTCCATGGTCTTTGCCTTGTGAACCTCTGGGCACAAGGTCCAGGATGAGAAAACTCAGGAACCCTCTGAGAAACATGAAGGTGCCTGCTACTGCCAGGCAAGGATGAGATAAGGAGAGCCATGCCAGCATGGCCCCAAAATGCTCTAGCAAATTCTAATCAACATGACCAGGTGTCCTTGACCCAAGGTGCTTAGAGCCCTCTTGCAACCACCAATTACAGAGGGTAAAGAATCCTTTCAGCTGGTGCTCAGGAGAAGCCTCTTCAAGAGCCAAGCCTAGAATCCTAGGATAGATAAGCAGAGAAACTTGTGTAGAAGAGCACAAAAAGAAGAACTGAGAAGTAGAAGAGAGAAAGAGGCAGATGACTGTGTTCAAATCATCATAAACACAAGTGTGGTATTGACACATAGGTTGCACAACAGCAGGAAAGATGAAAGAGAGACAGACAGACACACAGACTTTTCAGACACATTATAGTTTCAGTATCTCTGGACCGCAAGATGCAGTGGAGATTCAGGCTGCCCACGCCAAGTCAGTGATCTCTGGTACCAAGAGGAGAACTCCTGACTCACATAAAGGTCTACAAATCTGACAGATTCACTACCCTCCCAGTAGTGTAGTGAATCCTGAAGATGACTGAAATGCGTTTTCAAGCAAAGTATCTGGGTTCCCTAAACCTAACCTTAAATCATGCAAGACTACCAGGAATAAGTAACAAGAAATAGTAATGGGTGGCTCCTTGCTGTGGAGAGCAAAGGAACTCATCTGTGGACTTGACCTATGATCTAGGGAGATTTGCTGCTTTCTGGGTACCTGGATCCAGGATAATATTTAGAGGGTGCCAAAGCTTTCCTGACACTTGCTATTACTCTCTGCTGCTCTTCCGTGTGGGCACCAATAATGCTGCCTGGAGAGTATCAAAAGTGACTTCAAGCTCTATAGGCATTGGCCAGGGTCATAGGGGCTCACATGGTGTTTTCCTTACTCCTGCTTGTGAGGGGAAAGGTGGTGGGGAGCAGGCAGCTGGCAATACATATCCACAACTGGTTGTGGAGCTGATTGTGGTGAGAGGGTTTTGATTTCTACAACTATGGAACCCTGTTCATGGGTCATCATTTGCTTGGGAGGGATGGGATCCCTCTCACTGAGTGAGACAAAGTTATCTTTTCCAGCAGAATGGCTGACCTGTTAAAGAGGCAGTTTAAACTAAGAATGACAGGGGAGCTAGTTATCAGAAGTGCTAAGAGACTGTGAAGGGCAGAGAGGATTGATAAGTGAAGGGCCTGGAGTGACATGACCAAAAGAGATCCCAAAATCAACAAAACAAAGCTTAAGCAGCCTTAGCAGGTCACCTCCAAAATGTAAGCAAGGATGCACCTACAAGGCACTATTATGGAGAAATCTTCCCATTGTTTTGGGAAATCAGCATGTGGGGCTGCCCTCTGTAGTGCCCATACACTAAATCATGCAGTATGGAGAATAAACATAGTGACTTAGACATCACTGAGCTGCTGTGGGGCTAACATTTTATGGGGCTCACAGATAAGGTGGGATGGATCATGTAAATTGAGTGATGCAATGGGATACAGGCTCCTTTGGGAGGACGGGAGGAAAATGAGGAGGTGGGGTTGCCCTTTATGAGGCAGAACTGCTGGACTATTTGGAGCTTTTCCTAGGGATAGATAATGAGGCCAATGAGATCTTGTAGGCAAACAGTTACTGAGCACACCAAAGTAGGTGATAGTGTATTGCACCAAACCAAACAATCATGGTGACTGGGAGAAGAGCCTGAAGACTGAAGGGAAGGAAATGTCAGGGAACTACAGGCCAGTCTACCCCACATCAGTCCTTGAGAAGGTGATGGAGCATATTGTCCACCTAGACTTCAGCAAGACTTCTGACATCGTCCCGAAAGATTCTCATAGAGTTAATAGAGTATGAGCTGGACAAATGGACAGTGAGGTAAATTGAAAACTGGCCCAAAAGGCTGCACCCTGTGGCATGAGGTCTAGGCAGAGCCCAGAAGGCAGAAATGTAGCAGTGTATCCCAGGGGTCAGTACTGGCTCCAGTCCTGTTCAACATCTTCATTAATGACTGGGACGATGGGGCAGAGGGTGCCCTCAGCAAGGTTGTCAGCTGATGACACAGAACTGGGATGAGTGACTGATACACAGTAGGGTCATACTGCCATGGGCTCTCAGGAGCCTCATGTTCAACAAGGGGAAGTGCAAAGTCGAGGGCTAGGGAGGAACAACAACCTGCAGCAATATATGCTGGATCTGCCCAACGGAAAGCACTTGGTGGAGATGGTCCTGGTAGACCCCAGGTTGAAGATGAGCCAGCAATGGGCCCCTGTGACAATTAAAGCTAATAATATTCTGGGCTGTATTAAGGAGTGTTGTCACAGCACGTCAGAAGAAGTAATCCTTCTCCTCTGCTTAGCACTGCTGAACTCATACATGGAGTGGCAGGTTCAGTTCTTGGCTTCTCAATACAAGAGACAGGGGCACACTGGAGGGAGATCAGAGAAGGATCATGAAGGTGAAGAGGATGAAGAAAGGCTTCTTTCAGTGATGCCCAGTGACAAGATCAAAGGGCATATACTGAAACCCGGGAAGTACCATGTGGACATCAGGAAATGCTTTGCAACAGCGAGGATCACCAACCACTCACACAAGTTTCCCAGGGAGGCTGTGCAGTCTTCATCTGCAAAGGTACTAAAAGGCTGCCTGTATATAGTCACTTCTATCTACTATTCACAATTCTCACCTAAAATGACCCCCTGATTGTAGCTGAATGTACACAGACCATTTCCTATGAAGAGGGACAAACCTGGGCTAAGGTTCTGTCTCTCTGGTTTATCCCCATTTCCCATATCATAGTCTTATGACCTTGCCATAATCTCATGGCTTCTAAATATTTACCAGGACCCAGAAGAATCATACTAGATCTAGTACTTCAGTTTTCCTTTAATTAGTATAAGTCACTTTCAGAGACTGCCTTTCTGTGAAGATCTTAATGTATCAACTTGAATTATAGGAAAGCATAGTTATAAAACAGAAAAATAGAGGACTTAATTCTTCTCTGCAAGGTCAAGAAAACTTGAAATAAATTGTTCCTTAGATTTTGCTACAGAAATCAGCCAGGAATTTGGAATGAGGCAATATGAAAGAAGATCTCAGGCACATGACACTTTGAAAAAAAGCAAGCATTAGGAAGAGATATTTTCAAGAGTTCTATAGTTAAGCAATTACATTTATAATGTCTCAGTTTTCCTGCTCTCAATATCTTCTCTTCATGCTTTTCCCATATTTTCCTTTTACTGCCTTCTGTGTCTCTCTAATCTTCTGCCTTTCCTTTTTTCTGATCACAAATTTGAAGGTAGAGTACTCCTTCTAGGATGAAATTCCTGTGTATTATTCAGAGCTCCCAGATTAAACATTTATGTTATTTGGTATATTTGAGGCTTCCAAGCTCATTCATGGACAAAAAGTAATGTTTTTCTTGCTGTCCTAAAACCTCTTGGCAATTGTGATGGAGAGCAGAAAGCTCTGCTCCTCTTTTTGATCCTCAAAAGCCAAACCTAAGAAGTCAAAAAGCATAATCACACCTTGAAATCTGCATACGTACAGTCATTGAAAACTGGTGTCTCAGGCTTGTTTTCTGGCTGAAATTTGAAAGGCCAACAGCTATGTCATTTATTTTCCCCAAGTCCTCTTAGCTACACAAAAACTTGCTCATTGACTCTGCTTATCCAGTGAATTCTTATCAGAACTGACCACTAACTCAGATGCAAGTTTGCAGACTGCACAGTGGCAAAGCAAGGCTGCAATAAATAAAACTCTAGATTAATAATATCTCTACCTTCTTTCTCTACAGCAACAGACATATACTATGTTGAGAAGACAGAGTTCCTAAATTCATTAAATTTAGGTAAGATGGGCCCTGACAGCCTGCTGATTTTCACAGAAGTTGAATTGTCAGTGTACAAAATGCAATATAATCTAAAGAAATCCATAGTGTTCACCATGTCCCTCAGAAAAAAATACCTTTTTGTCCACTTACAAGGTTTGTTTTTCTTAAGTTTTTGTCACTGACATATTTTGAAGTTATTGAACTCAATGAAGACTGTGACAGAGTCACAGGAAAGAATATTTAATCTTGATATCCTTAATGTATTTCATTATCATACTGCACACTTCTCATTTCTTGTGCTTTTTTGAAATGCCACCTACATTTAAAAAATTACATTACAAGTTCTCAATATTTCCATGAAGAAGCAGAGAAATCACATAAAGATATGTCTATTAAGAAGTAGGGAAAAACAAAGATTCACTTGAGATGAACAGAATTTAACTTATTTTAAAAACAATCCCAGACAAGGTATTCAGTGGGAGGAAAATGCATATATATCTTTTTAAATGTAGAAACATCATGAATATTCTATGAAATGCTAAGTTAATATGCAGTTTCAATGAATTTCAGCATGACATGATTGCAAAAAGAAGTAATTGAAGCCAGTCTATATCACAAAATAAGGAAGCCCTCTTAGTGTACTATTGCAATCAAGTTCCAGCTTCCAATTTGAAACATATTATAAATAAAAAGGTGGATAAATAAAATGAAAAATATCCAGGAAATAACAGAAAAATACTGAAGGAAGGTATTACTAGAATTACTAATAGGCAAATAAAGCATTCTCTGAAAACCACTAGGTGAGTATACATTTTTCTCTTTCCCAGTAATATTCTGTAGCCTTTACATTTCTTCAGTACTGGTGACATCCAAAACTTTTGACTTAGTGATAGTTAAGTATGGCTTTATTCCCATGACTCTTCCCACTGAAGCATGAAGGACAACAAACCACAGGAATATTGCTTGGTTTGCCTAATTCAAAATACAATCCCAAACAGGTACTGCAGGCAGCAGTAAAATTTGAGGCACCAACCACTGAATAAGTTTCAATCAGCTGAAAGCTCATCTGTGAATCAGAAACAGGATATAATCAGGCCTTTTCTGAAAACTGTGTGTGTGCAACAGTGTTGTGGTTCGGTAATGTTATTCTCCAATTTACTGCTCCCAGTGAAACCAGGAGCCTCTTGCTCACACCCTCTTCACCCTCCCCTGTGGTGGGATGGAGAGGAGAATAAGATGCACAAAAGCTGAAGATCATGGGATGAGAGATAAGAACAATTTACTGGAAACAGCAATGAGATAAGAGAAGGTCCTGTGACAGCAGCAATACTAATGACAGAGGGCACAAGAAAGAAGTGAACAATTCATATGGAAACAACAATTCCTGACTGCTCCCTCCACCATGCTATGCAGAGGAAGGGACCCCTTCTCCCTGGAAGAGACTCCCTTCCCCCAAATCCCAGCAAATGAGGCAAGGTGGTAGAGAATAACTTCTGGATCCTGGAGATGTTCCCTCCTGGATACTGCAAAAACTAACCCTTCCTGCCCAGAACAAGGACAAACAGCTACACCTCTTCAGGGTTATGAAACACTAAAGCTAGACTGGCTTTGAGCAGCAGGTTGGACAAGAGACCTCCCAAGATCTCTTCCAATCTAAATTACCCTACAGTTATATACCACAGCAAACACTTTGAGATGAAAATCCTGAAATATTTTGTAACCTCATTTATAAATCTTTGCCCCAGAATTAACTTTTGAAACAGTCTTCTCCCAGAGGATGAAAACAGGGCAGCAATCCATAAAAATCTAGGACACAGAAGCACAGTAGGTATGAATTTGTCCTAGTTAAGTAACAGAACTGATGAAGTGTGTACATTATTCTTATACCAAGTCAACTTACACAATTGAAATATTAACCCAACGGAAAGGATATTTATGGAGACCTGAAGAATTCACAAAGGATGCTAACAGTGAGCTCATCTATTGGCAGCCATAAAATACAGGTCACTTGAAAAGCCATAATCCTTGAATCCAAGTAATGCCAAGAAAGGGAGTGTCAAGCCACAATAGCAGTATAAGATGTATAGATATTGCCTGTGTGTTCTAAGAACTGAAAGCACAGTGGCATAAAGTTCTCCATTCTCTCTACCAAACCTTAATCTCTCTTTGTGACCTGGAGAAGAAGGAAGATATAACATTTTTTAATAAGGAAGAGAAGTTTTTTTCACCAAGTAAAAGGAAATGTGTGAGAACCCAAAGCCCAATGGAAAGAATTCCCAAAGGAAACAACTGAAATAGAAGCAAGAGATCCTCTGTGATCATGGCCTCCAGAGATATACTGGAGTTAGACAGATAAACTAAGTAATTGAGACAACTGCCTCATTATTACAAGGCAAAGTAAACCAAAAAGACAGCTTGATGATTTTAAGGGGCAGCTAACCCGCAGACAAGTTAGGTGAGTTTTAATTATTCAGGTGATAAGATCAAAGTACAAATTGCAGAGGGACAAGAGACAGTGATCTAGCTAAGGAAAAAAAGTCATCTCACCAAAAATCCCTGAACTTAGATGGCAGGTAAAGATTTGCAGTCAGGATTCCTGTTGACTAAACTACAGGGGTATGAAGTTCCTATGTCAGAACA
The DNA here is from genome assembly GCF_051311805.1 of Agelaius phoeniceus. NCBI lineage: Eukaryota > Metazoa > Chordata > Aves > Passeriformes > Icteridae > Agelaius > Agelaius phoeniceus. The sequence continues at coordinate 92,050,682 of NC_135265.1, read as the reverse complement.
AGCATCTAATTCCCCATGTGTTTAGGTGGAATGACCACTGAAGGAAATTTAGATAGATATCCAAACTGCTGTAGATTAAAAAAGAGAAAGAGATCTGTCAAACTGATGCAGTTTAGGAGATGGGAGATGGAAAAATGAAAGAACTGCTCTGTCTCAATGTAAAGAGTAAAACCACCTGAGTTACTACAGAGGCTCCTCCAAAGATCCCATTCATTAGTTGCATTATTTTATTTCGCATAAGAGTAAGAGAAGATATTCAGTTACTTCTGATCTAATGGCATGTAATGCATTTTCCTTATAGATGAGACCATTCATATCCCAAGCTCATTGGCATTTTACAACAGAGACAGTTTAGATCCTATTTGACTATTGTCACTTTCAAAAAAAGTCAAGAAGAATAATTTTGCCTGATATTCCTTTAGAGGGAAAATTATAGTTTCAGCTGACCAGCACCTGAGGGTCGCTAACAGGCCTTGATGGTCCTTTCTCTGGGAGCTCTATCCAGCCTTTAGTCCTGTGTCTTCAGTCTCTGCCATAGACCTATCCAGCAGACACCAGACCCGACCCTGACTTGTGGATTGATTTTCCAGCTTGGCCTTGGATCTGCTTCACTGCCATGGACTTACTTGCCTGATGATCTGCACACTTGGCCAATCCTGGCCTCAATCCCTGGGTCTGCACTCCTGTCTTGCAGCAGGACTGGGCTCTGCCCAGCCATCCCATGATCTTCTGCTCTACTGCTCATGATTCCCATTCCTCACTGCTCCCAGTCAGCAATTTAATTAGTTCCTGCAGTTTTTCCTGCACTTTCACTGTCTGTATGGGGAAGGGAAAAACTCTACATGGAGCTGAAAAAGGAAAAATCAAGCTCTAATCATTTTGAAGACACTGGACTCAACATGCTATATAAAAATCACTGCAATTCAAGGAAGCTTTAACTGAATCTTGCACTACTTGAAAGTGGTAATGAATCAAGAAAATTGGGTTTGCAGACACAGAAGGTTGTTGCTTACCTTTCAAGAGAAATGGAGAGACTTTGAACTCAAGTGCAGCACTCTTGAAAACCCTTGAAAGATGCAGTTTTATGACTTCTTAAGTGACCCTGACAGACACAAAGTCCCTCTGGCTGTCCCAGAGGAAGACCAAGAATCCCTGTGTTGTGTTTGTTTCATTTTATCCTAAAAAACCCTATACAACAAAAGTTCAACAATCTACCCTTTGTATTTGACTTTTTTTCACTTCTAATCTGTATCATTAAATGTTCCCAAGTGACCCAATGTTTTTTACAGATTTCTCTGATCTACTTCCCTCTTGAAAATGATATTAGACCTGATGTTCCAACTTCCACCTAATGATCACTACGTAGAGTTATACTTTACTTTGTGTGCCTTAAGTGTCAATATTGCATTACATTGGGATGGTGCAACAAGAGCTCTTTGCTTCCTTTCTACTTTTTACAGTAAATTAAGGAGTCTAAATGTCTTGCCCATTATTCTATTTGTGGTTCATTGTAGTGCTCGCCATATCTTTCTCTGGAGATCTGCTGCCTACATAGCCATTTTGCACTTTTTCACTTAAATATTGTTTTTATTAAAACCTTTATCAAGGTTTTGACTGGGGTAGAGTTAGTTTTCTTCACAGTGTCCAGTATGGGTCTGTGTTTTGGTGTCAGAACCCACAAAATTCCTCTGGCTGCCCTGAAAGACTCGAGATCCTGCCTGGGGTGCTCAGAGACCTTGGCACAGAGCCCACGACCCCTGTGCCTTTGATCTTGACCCATGGAAACAATTACCAACCTTTATATGAAGAATTACAAACCAAGAAAGTTTCAGTAGAATGATAGTTAATTTATCACACGGTGAAAAATAGATTTTTGAAGTTTTTAGAATGGGGGCTCAGGGTCCTAAGATGGAGGAATTTGGGTGTGCCTTGTCCTTTTTCTTTCTTCTTCCTAGCCCCCATCTTCTGGGTGATGTTGGCACTTTTAGATTGGTTTAGAGTAGAAACTCACTGTCTAACATAGGTGATAGGTATTGAGAAGTTATGGTAAATAATGTACACATAGTTTTTAGTATAAAAAGATAACACTGCCCCAAGAATGGGCAGTGTGCCTCACCCTGACCTACCAGACAGACCTGTGGTGGGTCAGAGAAAGAATTTTATAGATAAGAAATAATAAACAACCTTGAGAACAACAAAAGAATCCTGACTCCTTCTTCAGCTGCCGGGCTGGGAAAAAGAAGCTTGTATGTATCTCAGAGTCACTCTGACCAGCAGAGATTCTGAGATTTTGGATTTGTGCTGAACACAGGGTTGATAATATAGAGATGGTTTTGTTATTCCTGAGTAGGGCTTGCACAGAGTGAAGGCCTTTCTGCTTTCCATGCTGCATCGCTGGCAAGGGGCTGGGGTTGTGTGGTGGGCTGGGAGGAGACACAGGTGGGACAGGTGATCCAAACTGACAGGAGGTTTATTCCAGACCATATGATATCATACTCAGATAAAGTGGGGGAAGAAGGAGGAAGGGGGGGACACTTGGAGTGATGGTGTTTATCTTCCTAAACAACTGTTATGTGTGATGGAGCCCCGCTCTCCTGGATATGGCTGAACATTGTTCAAAACAATGAACTAATTCCTTGTTTTGCTTTGCTTGTGCACATGGCTTTTGCTTTCCCTATGAGACTGTCTTTATCTCAACCCCTGAGTTTTCTGGATTTTGCCCTTCAGATTCTGTCCCCAAACCTGCTCGCAGGGGAATGACCAAGTGGCTGTGTGGTGCTTGGCTGCTTCCTGGAGTTAAGCCAGTATCAATATCATTCTGAAACTCAATCCTGTCCTCAGCAAAGTACTTGCAGCTTTTCCCAAGTAGGTATCAAATGCAATTTAATAAACCTTCTCTCTATCATACTATCTAGAGAAAACCTTATCTCTTTCTAGAGAATACCATTTGACAGAATCTCATCCTTCTTGTTTGACAGTATACCACTGATAACTATTCTCTGAAATTATTTCCAAGACAGAGAAGGGTAAAGCATACCATACTTTTTGGTGACTTTTTGCTTCAGCATTTGTTTTAAAAACAAATATTCTACTGACCTGATGTCAATTAACATCTGCTGCAGAAATATTGGTTAGAGACTAGACTGCTCTTACAGTATCTTCACCAAAATTAAGTATCCCCTACTTTTCTTTAGGAGCATTTTTAACATTTTATAAGTCATGAAATATTGCACATCACCTATCACACCTCCTTGAGACTTGTTACCTTGTAACAGAGGGAAATCAGATTGCTTTACATGATTTATTCTTGACAAATCCATTTTCACCATTGTTTAGCATCTTTTTATCTCCTGTGTGATTCCAAACAGATTATTTGCTCAAGTGTCTTTCTAGGAATCAAATTTAACCTGACTGGCCTATTATTCCCAGGGCCTTTGTGTGTTTTCTGGAAAGACAGACACAAATGTTTCTTCCCTCCCTCTATAATTAATTTACTTTTTATCCTTTAATTCTCAAAGCTCATAAGGGAAGAGTCTAAGATTTCTTAAGTATTCTATAGTGAATTAATTGTGCCAGACAATTTGAAAATATCTTATTCATCCAAGATGACTCTAACCTGTTCTTATCCCTCTTCCCCAGTTTTAATTAAGCTGGTCTTCAGAGCGCAGTCAGTCTTTTATAAAACCCATGCTGAGGAAGAAAAAACTTCCAACAACCAAACAATCAGGCATGTCTCTGTTAGTTTTACCTCTCTAATAATTAATGGGGCAAATCTTTTCCTTGTCTTGCTCTGATTCATTACATATATTTTCTTTCATTCAGTTGTTAAAACCATATAATGGCATTTAGTCCATACTTTATTGCAATTTCTATGACGAAAATGTTGCTCAAGGTGAAACTTGAAAGATCTGTGGGGTGCATGGTATGTGATCTTACTAGTTCTGGGGGCTTCAGACATTTTTGTCTCAGTAAGCTCCTCCAATATTTTCAGCCACAGACTTACCAGATTTTGTTCCTCAGTGCTCAGATTGATGCTTGTAATAAATCAGAGCACAAAAGGAACATGGTGAGATTGTATTTATTCTCCTTTTTAAGGGAACCAGAGTCAGAATACAAGCCTCCCTCTAAAACATATGTTTTTGCAAATCAAAGAGTATAAAGGAACCTTTGCACTGGGGTGCAATGATCTTGTGTGAGAAAAACAGACATGCAAAAGAATGGGTAACTTTCGTTACAGACACTCAAATAAACCCCAGAAGGGAATTAAGCTTTTTCAGTACAGCAAATCTGACCTACTAAGAGAAAGCCAAACAGGACTGAAACAGTGGGACTTTCTCTTTTTCCTGAATTGCTATTAATAAAGGAACTAACTCCTTAGAAATCTGATATTAGTATCTCTCTGTGTGTTCTATAAATTATGCAAACCTTACCTCAGAGAACCTTTGTACATCCTGGGTTAAAGTTCCTACTCTTTTCCAATGATAATGTTTGAGTAACTTCAAAATTGCTGGATTCACTGCATTATCAGATGGCACTGTCCGGAAGAAATAAGGATATTTTTTCTTATCAGCCAGCTCTGGAGTTGTTGCTGCAAATGAAAGCTGGAAAAGAATCAAAGAACAAAAAAAAATGAAAGTCACCATAAGTCATCTAGCAGTCAGTAAAAAATCTTTGCTTTTCTCAGTGCAACAAGACAATCTGTGCATTGCTGTCATGCAGAGAAATTTCATCTTCATACAGCTTGACGTCCTACCAGTACCATTTACTTTTAAAGAGATTTTTTAAATATTTTAGCTCTATAAACCACCTGCTGAAAAATTAAACTAGGAAATTTTAAAAGTCAGTGCTGTAAAATCCTCTGTTTAAAATAATGCATCTTGTATATTACACATAGCAATAAGGCCTAAGGGAATAAATCTCTATGATGAATTCCCCATCAATTTCTCTTTGTAAAAGTTGAGAATATCTCCAAGAGAATATTATTTTCTCAAAGCCTTATATATCTTAAATTACTGAGTAAATCTCCAGTAGTACTTCTTCCTGTCTTCATGTACCAAAACAGCTCAAGGTAACAGAAAAACAGAAAATCATTATGTTAGCCAAGGCTGAAACTCAGAAGTTTACTTGGGTCTCAGCTTCCTTCACTGAAGCAGGCCCCCTGTGGTTTGTGCTATAAAAGAGGATTCAATAGCTAAAACACTGAAATTTGTTCATGGTGAGAGAATGCTCATTACAAAAGAAAAGAGGAAACCTTTTAAAACATACAAAACCAAACAGAAAACTTCATTGAATTCTTCTGCCCAAGTTAAAGGCAGCATGTTTTTGTGAATGTTTCTCAGAAAGCATTTTTAAGAGAATGCCTACACATTCACTTTTGAAAACACTCCTATTCCAAAGATACTTCTGGTCATTCCCTCCGGTTCTTTTTAGGCTTCTAGGAATGTACTTCTCAAGCATTTTTTCAGCCAGGATTTTTGGTTGAGGTTTCTTAAAGTACTGTTTTAATGCAAATTGGTTTGACTGACACAAAATAAGCTCCCTGATACAATTATTTAAAGACTTTCAAAATCAATAGATAGTCAGAAAATGTAGGTGAATTCAAGACTGTATATCAACCATAGCTTTAAGTTTTCACTTTTTAAGTCAAGCTTTCAATATACTTCAGTTAGACAACCTTTTCTGAAATTTAGAGTAGACAAGTTTAATCTGAAAAACCAGTTCAAGTCTTTTCTTCAAAAAGAAGAAAAAAAATTTTCTTTCTCATATTCTTATATTCTCTATTTCTTTCTTATAAAAAATCTAGATTTAGCCTATCAGAAACAGGACTTATTCTCTGTCTGATCTTAGACTCACAAAGAATAAATTGCATTGTTATAATGGCCTGAATGTAGTTGGTTTTCCTAATTAAAAGAAATCTAAACAACTTAAAGTGTGCGTAACCTAGACAGTTTACAGTGTACCATTCAAAATAGAAGATCCTTTCTCTTCACCGGTCAGGAGATAATGAATAATGTAATTGTCACATAATTCTGAGGTAAAACATTTTTAATGTAGCAACTGGACTTTCACTATATTTCATTTAAAAAGTGCAATATGAGGTGCTATGATATATTGTCATCTTGATTTTCCAAAACCATTCCCACAAGGAAAGAAGAATTGGCATCTGCCAGGTAGACCTAGTCAGATTTTCTATTTAGCCTGGTAGGGCTGAACATCATGCACTCACTGCTCAATGAAGGTGGAAATAAGGACCTGTACTGTTGACTGAAAAAGAGAGAAAATTTGACATTAGAAGTCCAACATGAAGAGGAATACCTCTCAGCAGCTCAGCTGCTTGCAGTCTGCTCACTGCAAAGAACTTGCTTTTCAAGTCATTATGGGTTTGGATCAAACATAATTGGATTGATCTTAAGAAAAAGAAGCAAAGAGCAACACTGAAGGAACAGTAGTGGCAAGAAACATCTGCAAGGTTCACCTAGCTCAGATTATTACATTGAATGGAATTTTTTTCTGATCAGTAGTACAAAGGTCCACAGTAATGAGAAGCATCTCTATATGTGTGAGCTGGCTTTAGGGTGAAGATCCATGATATAAGCAAGACAATTCAAAATCATCCTTTGTGATTTTTTTAGTGACTTAAAGGGTCTAAATTAGTATCCTAATTGCTCAAATTTCCTTGGAAGCAAAGAAGCAAAACATTACCTCTCTTCATTGCTTACAGAAAGATGAAGTTTCATAAGAGATTTCTCTGCCATGTGAGGTGAGATGAGACAAATCCAGGTTTAAGTGCAAAACTAATGATGTCTAAATTACAAAAAAAAAAAAGTCCTCTTCACCTCTTCATTTTCTTTTTAAATAAAGTTTTTGTTAAAATAAAAAATGGGAAAATTTAATGTTCAAACAATTCCTATATTGTAGGATGTATTCAGAGGTCTTTCAAACATCACATGTATCATGGTTAGTCTCATTCTGCATCACTTTGACAATTAATAAGACCCTTGTAAGAGATGGAGAAATATTCTGAAAAAGGTAAGTCATTAAAAATATTTAATTTTTCATAAAATTATCTCTGTAAGTGTTTGGGACATGCAATGAACTTAACTCCAAAATTGCCAGCACTCAATATTCTGCTTTGAGAGGGTCAAGGATGAAAAATGAAATGAAACCTCATAATGTTCTAAAAAGTGATAATAAAAAGATCATATTAAGAAATGAACTGACATTTTGGAAAAAGTATGTGAGATAGCACAGCTATATGAAAATATAAGGAAAATACTCATAAAACCCCCTTTATTTAGTGTGAGAAAGCAAGTAAGAGCACATATGTGTTAAGATTGTAAACCTCTTTTTAACTGAGCATTTTTCCCCTGTATTTTAGGGCTAAAGTTGTTTATTCACGGCTGATTTGAAACTTGCATATTGAAAGACTTTTAATAGTTTCTTAACTTCATTCTACAGGACTGAAAGTCATCCTGCTTTTTATTGCAAGAATTTATATTGATAACTAAATAATTTAGCAAAGGCAAACATATTGTTCATACAATTCCTTGCAAACTACAAAAGTTCTATTTTTCACATTATTGCATTTTCAAAGCATACATATTCATACACTGCTCTATAATTTTTTTTACAGGTGTTTATGCTTGCCTCTCCATGTTCAGGAGGAGTGAGAGATAAGCATTTATATGCAGGATTATAACTCAGCAATAAATACCTGTGGGATGTATGATGTCATTCCTTCACAGAAAATTATTTTACAGAACTGCTAAAAGGTGATGGCCAAAATTCAAACTTCAAGAAAGGATGAATAAAAGGAAAAAAAAGTTTCTTAAAGTTGTTATAAAGCAGAAGACACAGTGGACAGCTACTGGGTGATACATCGTAACTGTGGGTGTGCTGTTTGTCTGTGTGCATATATAAACAGGTTCTGTGCATATGTGTATGTAGACCTAGACTTTAAAAAAGGTTATATATATTATATAAATATATATCTCTTTGAATGCTGTCAGAAAACCCTGCATCTACTTCCTAGATTATCTCTGAGAAATCTTTCTTTAGAATATATTTAGAATATCTGCTTCCAATTTGTGAGCAACTGAGTCTGAACTTATAATGAGAGTATGTAGGGAAACATAAGGCATGACTCAGATGGGAATTTCTGAAATGAAGCAGTATAAAACTTTGAAATAGAAAATAAGATAATATTTACCACTCAAGTAAGAGCTATAAAATATTAACTATAGTACAACATGAGAACTAAATAGACCAGGGTATTGGATAGACTTTGGTGGACTGCTGAAAAACTGAAAAATATACAGAAAGATTTTATTATGGAAGTTTTTGGGGTCAGGCATATGTGTTGATTAATTAAATTTTCCCAAGAAAGATAATATTTTTTGAAAATGTTAATATAGTTGAAAATCCACACATTTTCATGGAAACATTGTCATTAGCACTGGATAGTGATGTGAAAGAAAAAGGATGCTAAAACAAAAATTCTGAAAGGAACAGTTCTGCAGAAGGGGAGTAAAAGGTAGCTTCAAACCCCTATATTAAGTTTAAAGGGGGTGTGGTAGATTAAATGAGAAACATCAGTCTGAAGTGCTTCCAAATGCTTCTGTGTAAGGAAGTAATGATGCATCCAACTTAAAGTCAGTACAGAAGCAGGTATGACAAGATGATAAGCTCTACTGTTAATTTTAAAAAATGGGATGCAGCACTAATGAAATCAATGGGAAAGACTAAGAATTATGTAAAAAAGTATGGATATTACTAGAAAGCTGAAACAAAATTAGAAAAGGAAACAACACCATACATCCCATGTATATATCCCATATCTGAGTCCAGAAGCTGGAAGGCTGAATGAAGCCACACTGCTGTCTCATGTACTGCAGAGAGAAAGGAAGGCACCAGAAATGGCAAGTAATTTTATTCTGTCCAGTTGTTTTACTTTCTCTAGGAAGCATTTGTTTAATTTTTGTCACTGTAGTAGGGTACAGAAGTCTGGGAAAAATAAAAGAGCAGAATTATCCCTGGGTAAACAGTTGCCCTCATCTAAGGCAGCAGGTCTATTAAGGAGTCATATTTAAATGGACTGTATCAGCTAAAGTAATCCAGCAACAGTAATCCTTTGCAAAGTTATTGTAGATCCAAATGCGTAGACCTCAGCTGAGTCTGGCCCAAGCTGAAAGAAGCCAAGTGGGCCTGGACAGAGCAGTCAAAGGCGGAAATGCCAGTGCCAGCCGTAGCTGCGCGGAATTGAGTCCAGCCTCCAAAGCAGCAGTGTGGCTCAAAATGGACAAAATCTAGCTTTTGGGAGCTGTCCATTGTTTTCCTGTTCCCAGCTCAGGGACAAGGAGAGTGCTGTGGGGAGCACCTGCCACCCTGTCTTTGCTGGGGAAACCACGTGTTGCTGTGTGTGGGAGCAGCCACCATCGTCTTTGTCCCAGCAGCCACACCAGGACTATGTCAAGGTGGTGAACACTTTTTGTGTGTAAAGCACCTCCTCCTGTTGTATGCTTTTGTTATTATTATTGTTGCTGTTACTGGGCATTTCTCAGTCCACTGTTGTTTGCTTTCAGTAAATTGTTATCTCAACCCATGGTCTCTGCCTTTGTCCCTCACCTGCTGGAGAGGGCGGAAGGGAAAGGAAGTGGCTATTTGGAGTTTAATTTCTACACACTTTGTTCATGGAGTATTATATAATGGGTATAAAAAGAAAAGGAAATTAAAGTGCTTTCAGGTAACAGGGAAACCTCCCTTGAATAAAATGTAATCTGCAAGAGAACTGATTCATGCTTGCAAATGGGGAAATCAGCTTACTGAGCACCAGAGATTAGCTTAGTTTTCCTAGGTTTTTGCAATAGGCTTGTACAAGTACTTTACTAATGATTGATAGAAATTTTAATGTGCCCTGTTGCTGCAAAACTAGTCCTGATGGAGAGAATTTCATATATAGCAGATATCACTTTTATTTCTTGCACATTTTCTAGAAAGTTAAATTATGCTGATAAATCAGCATTGCTAAACAGGATATAAACTGCTGATTCAACTGACTGGTGCTAACATTTATCATCATAACTAGAGATTGCATGTCATGTATGCTTAGATAGAAAGCAATATTTTCTGCAAAAAAAGGAAAATGCAAATAATTCTTCCCAAGAAAAGGGCAGAACATCAGAAAGCTCCATAAAAAATACTCTTACAATGGTACAGGATTGCACACACAGAACCTCGTTGTACAAAAATAACAAGAACAAAACTCAGGAAGATGATGATTTGCAGCAATGTGTACTTGTGACACCACACACCACTCCTTTGTGTGCCTTGCCAGCTCTAATGCTTTGACAAGCTTGTGCCAGCAATAATGATAGTCAAGTTCAAGCTTGTGATGACTTGATGGTCCCAGGAGCTAGAAGAACCAGAACAGAAACTAATGAATAATGAAGAGTTAAAAGATTTGCCTGCTGCCACTCTTGAGCATTAGATGATGTCACGTAACAAATGAAACAATACACTCTTAACCCAGAGACAGAGAACAGATTGAAGCATAGCAAACTGCATTTTTAACAGAATGGTAATTATAAAATATAAATATTTAGATTAAGTGTTAATTCACAGTAACTTTACTATACAAGCCAACTTATCCAGATGGGCAGTCAAACTGCCACTGAACTTGATCTTGCCTCTAGCGAAGTTATGAATAAATTTTAATCCCATAACAGTACTTGAAATAAGAACAAGAAAAAATTATTCCAGAAGAATAATAGAGTGAACCTTAAATACTCGATAGCCTGTATAATAAGAAAAGGGATATATTAGAATGCCTTTTCTCACCCCAATGCACAAAATGTATTGTCTAATCAGCTTTGATAGATGACTTAGAGGAAAAGCATGTGGAAGTAACATTGCAGAAATGCTTACAAGCACCTATATATTTGGGAAATATGTCAATAGAAGAAGGTAAGTGCAGCAATTTCATTGACAGTTGCCTGCATAGATCTTCAAAGCAGGGGAAAGAAAAACACAGTAATAAAGATCAAGAAACAAAGATACTGTTTCTTGACAATTTACCAGTACAGCTGCTGGTGATG